>NC_140580.1:1187689122-1188156622 GCF_964204655.1 Triturus cristatus | reverse complement strand
GAAGTCCTGCTCGCCGCCCAAGATCCGCCCGGAGCCTCGCAGGCTCCATCTACAAAGTCCCGGTCCCGAGATGGGGGACCGGGTGAAGTGTGGTGAGCATGGCGGCATCATTCAAGGAGGGTGGGAGCCCACCCCGCCTCCGCGAGCCGATAGGTGAAGTCCCGGGTCCCAGGAGGGGGCCCGGGTGAAGACTGCAGCGCGGGGCTCCCAGGAGTGAGGGAAGCCCCGCCGCCGCGAGAGGAGTTCAGTCCAGCCTTCGCCCCAGCCGGTGAGTGACGAGGGCTGGGGGGGAAGAGGGGACCGAGGCACCAGTGCCAGTGCCTACTGCCTGAGCGGCCCCACATGGCAGTGGGCCGCTCCAACCGGGACATGTTATTTTAAGAGCCCTGTGGCTCCCACATGGGGCGCAGTTGTCTCGAGCCACAGATGGTTCCAATGCTATGGGGGCATGTCGAGTTTAAGAGCCCCGTGTGGCTCCTAAGCTTAAGGGGACATTTGCTTCAAGAGCCCCGAGTGGCTCACACAGTGGGAATGTTATGTTACTGAGCGCCAGTGCGCTCCACAGTGCTTGGGGCATTATTTACGTTCTGAGCCTGCGTGGCTCCAACGAAGGGCACGTGTATGTTTACAGAGCCCAAGGGGGCTCTAGCATGTTGGCAGGATGATTTCAGGAGCCAGTGTGCTCCAGGGGGACATGTTGTTTTAGAGCCTAGGTGGCTCCAACGTCTTGGACACTGTTTCAGGGGCCATTGAGAGCCCATGCCTCATTTGACTTCCCCAGCTGCGCAGCACTTAGTGCCAGCTGCAGCGTTTAGGCCCTGTTCTTGTCCCCAGCTGCCCAGCAAGTAGTGGGCAGCTGCTACGTTTAGGTTTTGGCGCAACCTGGACCCTAATTGAATTTAGGTGTTATTGTGATTTATGTGCTAACGTGATTGGGTGTTAGGAAATGTACTTTGTATAGCATGTTTTGCGCACCCTGTGTTATACCTCTAAATGTGGTCTTTTCTGATTATGAGGTTGTTCTTGCTAGTGAGACTATGTCTCCCTGTGTGATG
The DNA here is from genome assembly GCF_964204655.1 of Triturus cristatus. NCBI lineage: Eukaryota > Metazoa > Chordata > Amphibia > Caudata > Salamandridae > Triturus > Triturus cristatus. The sequence goes on along the minus strand of NC_140580.1, from coordinate 1,188,155,567 downwards.
TACGCCCCTAGTGTAGTTATACTTAGGTGGCTAGGTCTAATGCGTTAGACTAATGAGAAATTGCATAATGTGCTTATGTCCCTGTGATGGATGCAGGATAGGTTTTATGCCTGATGCTAGTGTGATGACGCTGAGGTCATTATTGCGGCAGTAGTTACTGGTTGTGCTCTACCGTGCTAATTTGTGTTACAGTTAGTATATGTTCTACATGTACAATTGGTGATTTGTGCTGATTCTGACAGTGGTCCATGTGGCCCTGTCCCATGTAAATAGTCCCTTGTAAAATTCTGCCCAGTGCCAGTTGGCACAGTGTAAATTGTGTGAATATTATCTAATGTGTTTTGGTATAATACAAAGGCTATTTTTATATATAACCTTGTGTGGAGTTTCCTTTGTGGTGGGCCTTGGGTGTTGTTGCTGGGTGCGCGCGCAAGCGCTTTACACATTGCCTCCGGGATAAGCCTGACTGCTCGTGCCAAGCTACCAAGGGGGTGAGCAGGGGTTATCAGCCCTGACTAGAGTGGTGGTTTCTGCCTGGCTTTGGAGCAAGCCCTAGCCAACCAGAAATCCCATTTCTAACAGCGTGTGTCTACCCTTCGCCGACAGGTTCGGGTAACCCGCTGAACCCCGTTCGTGATAGGGATTGGGAATTGCAATTATTTCCCATGAACGAGGAATTCCCAGTAAGTGGGGATCATAAGCTCGCGTTGATTAAGTCCCTGCCCTTTGTACGCACCGCCCGTCGCTACCACCGATTGGATGGTTTAATGAGGTCCTCGGATTGGCCCCGCCGGGGTCGGCGACGGCCCTGGCGGAGCGCCGAGGAGACGGTCAAACTTGACTATCTAGCAGAAGTAAAAGTCGTAACAAGGTTTCCGTAGGTGAACCTGAAGAAGGCTCATTAACGGCGGAGTGGCCTGAGTGACCAACGGCGCCAGCCCGAAGCCCTCAGCCCACCAAGCACGCACCGTAGGCACAAGGCCCGGCCCTGCCCTGGCGCGCCCCAGCCGGCAGAGCGGTCCGTGGCCGCATGGGGCGCCTGGGTGAGGACCGGGACTTCGGCGGGCCTCTTTCCCGGGGAGGGCCCGACTGACGCGCGAGGGACCGGGGCGGGGGGCGGCCCCTGTCTCCTGTCCCTTTCCTGGGTGGGGCTCAGCGCTAGGCCCTCCTGAGACAGAACCCAAGCTCACCCGGCACGACCCCCGCGGTTAGGGGAAACCGAATGGCAGTGCATCCCCGGGCTGGTACTGCCCCATCCTCGAAGGGCCTGCAGCTGGCTGGGGCCTCCGGCGCCCGAGTCCCTGCCCGGTTCCGGGGAACTGAGGAGCGGCCCTTCTCCGCGGGCAGGACGATCTGGAAGAGAAGGGGCCGATGGCCTGGGAGGCTCCTCTCGGTGGGAGGCGTGCGGGAAGGGGAGCCGCCTGGCTCTTCCCTACGGCACCTCCAACCCAGGCGAGGGTGGGGTGGACTAATCAACAGCCCGCCGGCACGGCTCTGGGCCGCCCGGCGACTGATGGCTGACGTGCAGGTGGGGCGACCCTCCCTCGTTGCCAGGTACCCGGTTCGACCCAGTCCCGTGCGGCCGGGCTGAGGGGTTTAAAGACTCGCGCAGTCCCTCCCTGGTTACTCCGGGAGGGACCGGCGGCTGCAGGGCTGCCTGCTCCCGTTGCTCCGAAGCCCCCTTCCTCACTGGATGACTCCTGGGCCGAGTGCCTGGTAATGTTTTTTTTCTCCCAACGGTGCAGTCTGACTCCCAGATGGGAAGCCTTGAATGGGGCGCCCGGCTGTCTCACCGCACGGGCTTAGGACGGACGACATCACCCTCCTCCCGCCTCTCCTGTGCTCGCAGGTGGGCGAACGTTTTCAAAAAGTTGCCTGTGACTCATGGCGGTGGATCACTCGGCTTGCGCGTCGATAAAGAACGCATCTAGCTGCAAGAATTAGTGTGAATTGCAGGACACATTGATCATCGACACTTCGGACGCACCTTGCGGCCCCGAGTTCCTCCCGGGGCTACGCCTGTCTGAGGGCTGCTTGATCGTCAATCGCCCTGGGGCTTCCATGGGACGCGGCTGGGCTTGTCGCAGGGTAAGTTCCGCTTCCCTTCGTCCCCCCACAAGGTCAGACCAACCCGATCGCCCGTGGCAGGATCCTTTGCCGGGTCCTGGCGCGGAGGTACTGGTGACCGGTCAGCCCTGGGTCCATCCCGGGGCACCTGGCTGCGTGCCATGCATGGCTGTCTGTGGTGTCTAACCGGCTGGGGGTGTGCACACACCTCGGGCGCCCTCCTCTGCGGCCGGCTTCCCGGGGAGGGCTAACCCCTCCACATCCGATCCAGAGAAAGAGGGTGCGCGCGCTGCTGGGACGCCAGGCCCTTGCTCCGGCAGGGGCCTGTCCTCCCCCAGCGGCTCCCCCTGATGCTTTGGCGTTTTTTTCTTCCGACTAAGACCTCAGATCAGACGTGGCGACCCGCTGAATTTAAGCATATTACTAAGCGGAGGAAAAGAAACTAACCAGGATTCCCCCAGTAACGGCGAGTGAAGAGGGAAGAGTCCAGCGCCGAATCCCCGCTTGGCGGCGGATACGGGAAATGTGGCGTACAGAAGACCGACTCCCCGGCGTCACTCAGGGGGCCCAAGTCCTTCTGATCAAGGCTCATCCCTGCAAGATGGCGATGCTGATAATTATCAAAAGCGTTACAACAAACAAATGATGGACGGAATGCTGACAATGCAGACATTCTCCCCCAGTCAAGAGATCTGGGTTACATCCATCGTTCTTTTGCCCACTACACCACCCCAGTTTAGACATGGCCATATGCAAATCAGTCTTACCCTGTGCCTCATGGGAACAGTCCAGCCCGAACTGCCAAGCCATGTCTTCCCTGGACCGGAATCAAGCATCCTAGGACCGGTTTCTGGCTATCAGCCGTCATCAGCCAGGATAGCTTGACTCCAGTGGCGTAGTGAGCACGGGTCCCACGTCTGGGAATACCCATCCCACTTAGGGCGAAAAGCGTTACAACAAACAAATGATGGACGGAATGCTGACAATGCAGACATTCTCCCCCAGTCAAGAGATCTGGGTTAAATCCATCGTTCTTTTGCCCACTACACCACCCCAGTTTAGACATGGCCATATGCAAATCAGTCTTACCCTGTGCCTCATGGGAACAGTCCAGCCCGAACTGCCAAGCCATGTCTTCCCTGGACCGGAATCAAGCATCCTAGGACCGGTTTCTGGCTATCAGCCGTCATCAGCCAGGATAGCTTGACTCCAGTGGCGTAGTGAGCACGGGTCCCACGTCTGGGAAGTCAAGCTATCCTGGCTGATGACGGCTGATAGCCAGAAACCGGTCCTAGGATGCTTGATTCCGGTCCAGGGAAGACATGGCTTGGCAGTTCGGGCTGGACTGTTCCCATGAGGCACAGGGTCAAGACTGATTTGCATATGGCCATGTCTAAACTGGGGTGGCGTAGTGGGCAAAAGAACGATGGATTTAACCCAGATCTCTTGACTGGGGGAGAATGTCTGCATTGTCAGCATTCCGTCCATCATTTGTTTGTTGTAACGCTTTTCGCCCTAAGTGGGATGGGTATTCCCAGACGTGGGACCCGTGCTCACTACGCCACTGGGGTCAAGCTATCCTGGCTGATAGCCAGAAACCGGTCCTAGGATGCTTGATTCCGGTCCAGGGAAGACATGGCTTGGCAGTTCGGGCTGGACTGTTCCCATGAGGCACAGGGTCAAGACTGATTTGCATATGGCCATGTCTGAACTGGGGTGGTGTAGTGGGCAAAAGAACGATGGATTTAACCCAGATCTCTTGACTGGGGGAGAATGTCTGCATTGTCAGCATTCCGTCCATCATTTGTTTGTTGTAACGATAATTATCAAAAGGCCTTTCGATGCAAGTGGGAAACAGGGTACTTAATGCTCGGGTTTTAAGTCCTTCTGATCAAGGCTCATCCCTGCAAGATGGCGATGCTGATAATTATCAAAAGGCCTTTCGATGCAAGTGGGAAACAGGGTACTTAATGCTTGGGTTTTGAAAACTAAAGAAAGAATGCCATCCAAGAAGAGTGTTGTACATTAAATATGAAATAAAACATTATTTAACCAAAGAGACACAATATTTATTTATGTTGTATGTAACAAAATTTACTATAGTATTAAGTGGTGTTATGTATAATTACTTTCAATACTTTTGGGTGATTTGTTTCGCTATTAAGTACCGCGGTGCACACTGGAAAGCCCAGGTTAAAATTAAGGACTCATTTAAATACAGTTATTTTCACTGTGCAATGTGTCCTAAGGAGAGGAGTGTATGAGGGAGAGGGAAAACAGATGGGAAGGGAAGAGGAGGAGAATGGGAGAAGGAGAGAAAGTGTGGAGAGAGTGGCTAAGAGGCAGACGACATAGGAGTAAGGGACGGCGAGAGTGGGGAGAAATTAGGAAAGGAGTGGCAGAGAGAAGGAGAAAATGGTAAAAGGAAAAAAGTGTGAAGGTGTAAGAGCAGAAAAGAGGGAAGGGATCAGGTGAGATAGGTAAATGAATGTGCTGTAAAGAAGGAACATAATGTGTGAGAGAAAGGTCATTGTGGAGTGGATGTGGCATAAGGGAGAAAGATGATGATTCTATGGTTGGGGATTAAAGTTTAAGCAGGCCCAAAAATCCTATTTACTTTGTATGTATGTAACTTTATTATGCGCTTAAGTGGTGTTATTTAAAATCACTTGAACAGCTTGGGGTGATTTTTTTATTATTATAAGAGTATGTGTTAATTATTAAGTGGGGTGGTGTGCACCGGAAAACCCTGGCTTAAATTAAGCACTAGTTTAAAAGCTAAAATTGTTTACACATATAACTGCATGCACATTCACCCCCAATACGTACTAAAAATACATTTAAAAAATCTTGGAGGAAAGCAAAGAGGCCTAGAGTGGAGTTAAGTAGAGTGGCGTTGAGCGGAGTGGCATGGAGTAAAGCAGAGTGGAGTAAACTAAAGTGGAGTTGAGCGGAATGGAGTAAAGCAGAGTGGTGTTGAGTGGAGATGGGGCAGACTGGCATTGAGGTGAGTGGAGTGTAGTAAAGCAGAGTGGAGTGGAATAAAGCAGAGTGGGGTGGGGTGGAGTGGATTGGAGTAAAGCAGTGTGGAGTTGAGCAAAGCAGAGTGGCATAAAGCAGAGTGGCGTTCAGCATTAGTAGAGTGGAGTAAAGCAGAGTGGTGTGGAGTAAAGCAAAGTGGCATTGAGCAGAGTGGCTGCGAGGAGTAAAGCAGAGTGGCATGGAGTGAAGGACAGCGGTGTGGAGTAAAGCAGAGTAGAGCCAAGTGGAGTAAAGTAGAGTGGCATAAAGACCAGTAGTGTGGAGCACAGCACAGTGGCATGGAGCAGAGCAGAGTGGCATTGAGCGGAGTGGAGTGGAGTAAAGAAGAGTGGCATGGAGTAAAGTATTCTATTGTTATTGCATTTATATAGCGTATACCACCCCCTGACGAAGCGTTGAAGCACTTTTTTGGCAAGTAGCACGCTACTCTGGAACCCATAAAGCATTAGCGGTGAATTAGTATAGTGAAATATGAAAGTAATTTGAGTGGTGGATATGTTAGTCAGTTATTTGGATTGAGAAGAATAGTGAAGGGATAGAAGAGGGGAAAAGGTTTGCATTTTTACAGCGCTTGCTACCCCTGATGAGGTGTTGAAGCTCTTTTCGGCGAGTATCACGCTACTCCATAGTCCATAAACGTTTAGTGGTGATTTAGTTTGGTGAAATATGAAAGTAATTTGAGTGGTGAATATGTTAGTCGCTTATTTGAATTGAGAAAGGATAGTGGAGGGATAGAAAAGGAAAAAGGTTTGCATTTATGTAGCCCTTGCTATCCATGATGAGGAGTTGAAGCTCTTTTTCTGCAAGTAGCACGCTAATCCTGAATCCATAAAGCAGAGTGGCGTGGAGTAAAGCGGAGTGGAGTAGAGTAAAGCAGAGTGGAGTAGAGTAAAGCAGAGTGGAGTAGAGTAAAGCAGAGTGGAGTAAAGTAGAGTGACGTGGAGTGGGGTAAAGGGAAGTGGAGTGAAATAAAGTGGAGTGGAGTAAAGGAGAGTGGAGTAAAGCAGACTGGTGTTGAGTGGAGTAAAGCAGACTGGATTGAGGCAAAGCAGAGTGCTTTTGATATGAGTGGAGTAAATTAGAGTGGTGTAAAGTGGAGTAAAGCAAAGTGGAGTAGAGTGGAGTGGAGTGGAGTAAAGCAGATTTGCATTGAGTGAAGTGGAGTAAAGCAGAGTAGCGTTGAGAAGAGAGAAGTAAAGCAGAGAGAGATTGAGCAGAGTGGAGTAAAGCAGAGTGGTATGGAGTAAAGAAGAGTGGTGTGGAGTAAAGCAAAGTGGAGTGGAGTAAAGTAAAGTGGCATTGAGTGGAGTTGTGTAAAGCAGAGTGGCGTTGAACAGAGTGGAGTGGAATAGAGTGGATTAAAGGAGAGTGCATTAAAGAAGAGTGCTGTCGATCGTAGAGGAGTAAACTAGAGTGGAGTAATGCAGAGTGGAGTAAAGAGCGCAGTGGCGTGGAGTAAAGCAGAGTGGCGTGGAGTAAAGCAGAGCAGCGTGGAGTAAAGCAGAGCGGTGTGGAGTAAAGCGGAGTGGGGTGGAGTAAAACAGAGTGGCACTGAGGTGAGTTGAGTAAAGTGGAGTGGAGTAGAGTGGAGTAAGCAGAGTGGAGTAAGCAGAGTTGGGTGGATTGGAGTAAACGGAGTAAAGCGGAGTGTTGATTGGAGTAAAGAAGAGTGGCATTGAGTGGTTTAAAGCAGAGTAGCGTAAAGCTGAGTGGCGTGGAGTAGAGTAAAGCAGTTTTGTGTTTCCTGGAGTGGCCCTGTGTATAATGGAGTGGTGCTGCGTATAATGGAGTGCTGCTGTGTATGATAGAGTGACGCTGTGGATAATGGAGTGACGTTGTATAGAGCGGAGTGGCGTTGAAGTGAGTGGTTTGGTGTTGCGTAGAGCGGGGTGGTGTGGCGTTGTATGAGAGAGGGTGGGTGTAAAACAGATATGAAGAGGAGGAGAATGGGAGAAGGAGAGAAAGTGTGGAGAGAGTGGCTAAGAGATAGAGTAGGAGTAAGTGAGGGCAAGTGTGGTAAGAAATTAGGAAAGGAGTGGAAGAGAGAAGGAGAAAATGTTAAAAGGAAAAAGTGTGAGAGGGCGTAAGAGCAGAAAAAAGGGAAGGGATCAGGTGAGAAAGGGAAATGAATGTGCTGTAAAGAGGGAACAGAATGTGTGAGAGAAAGGTCATTGTGGGGTGGATGTGGCCTAAGGGAGAAAGCTGCCGAATTTGAGGTTGGGGATTAAAGTTTAAGTTTTGCTGTGGCCCCAATATCATGTGATCCTGGGCAAATATTTTATTTACTTTGTGTGTACGTAAATGTATTATGAATTTAAGTGGTGTTATTTAAAAGCCCTTCAATCAAAACTTTTGGATTATTTTTGCATTATAAGACCATGTGTTACTCATTAAGTGCCGTGGTGTGTACAGGAAAACCCCAGCTGAAATTAAGCAGTAGTTTTAAGTCTGAAATTGTTTATAAAAATAGGTGAGCGCACATTTTTGTACGTAGTTTACAAAAAACTGTGTAACCTTACGTAAGGCAGATATACAGTGTGGATGGCAAAAAATACATGCAACACAAATTTGTTTTAGGGATTAAAGTGTAAAAATAATGTAACTGCATATTTATGACACGCGAAGAAAAGCAATATAGTGTAACCTAAATAGTAAATATAACACAGATGCCTTGCAGTACTGGGTGTTATAAAAGACAAACAGCATCTTACAGAACACGCACCTTATACAGCACGCACAAAACCAACATTGTGCAAAATAAAGAATATATATATATATATGTATGTGTATATATATATATTCAGTGAAAAAACCATAGGTTTCACAGACGTTATAGTTAGGTGGACATTTCACTCGTAAAAAACCATTGAAATTCCCCCGTTATAGTTAGTTCAGCTAACTATAACTCGCGCGCCCGCAATGCACTGCTGATGACGTCACATATTACATCACTCATGACATGGTCAGTGACATCACTCATGACATCACTGATGACATCTCAAATGACATCACTGATGACATCACTGATGACATCATCCAGTGAATGTGTGTTTTTCTGAAAATTAAATATGTTTTATACATGTATATCTCAAGGTCGATGGAAGAATAAATGGGTATATAAGTGTCTAAATGGATGATTTGTTTTTGAAAAATTGATTGTGTAACTGACTGATTAAGTGTATCATAGTGAATACATGGCTTAGTGAGTAATGTTTAAATATGTAAATATCTGTATCAGTCTCTCACTTTGTGTATAAGTGGCTGCATGGGTTGGTGAGTAGCTACATGGGTGTCTATATAGGTTATTAGTTGGTTTTTTGAGTATCAGTCTGAGTGTCTGCATGGTTCGGTGGGGGGTATTACGTAGTGCATAGGTGCATGAATGAGTGACTCACTGTTAGTATGTGTTGAACACAGCATGTGTGCAGGACTGTATGGGTGGATGAGTGTGTGTATGGGTGTGTTAGTGAGTGAATGACTGTCTCAATAGTGTCTTTATGAGTAACTACATATGTTTTAAACTAGTATATGTGACTATTGGTGTATATATGTGAGTATATGTGAGAGTGAGAGATTGAAAGAGTTCCTGTATGAATAAGTATGTGTTTCTATAAGTGATTGTTTAAAAGACTAAGTATGTGTAAGTTTCCGTAGAAGTAAGTATGGTGGTGTGTGTATAACTGTATATGCAAGTAAATGTATGTTTGATTCTTTATTAGCATGAGTGACTATGTGTGTGAGTAACTCTATGGATGAGTGGCATTGTGTAACAGGATGTATAGGTGTATGAGTACATATGATGAGTGAGTACATGTATGAGTGACTGTATAGGACTGTTGGTGAATGAGTGGATGTGTATGTGGATCTTAGAATTACTGAAGAGGTTGTTGTAACTGGTATTGGTATGTCCATTGTTTTGAAAATTTTAGTCTCTATTTTTGAATGTGTGTATCAAAGGTTATATTAGGGTGAGAGGAGGTCTGCCACTCTATCACAAGGATGATGTCATCAGTGATGTCATCAGTGATGTCATTTGAGATGTCATCAGTGATGTCATGAGTGATGTCACTGACCATGTCATGAGTGATGTAATATGTGACGTCATCAGCAGTGCATTGCGGGCGCGCGAGTTATAGTTAGCTGAACTAACTATAACGGGGGAATTTCAATGGTTTTGTACAAGTGAAAGTCCAGCTAACTATAACACCCCTGAAACCTATGGTTTTTTCAGTGAATTTCTGAGGTTTTTTAAATGCTAATTCCTAACTATAACGTGCCTGAAACCTATGGTTTTTTCTGTGAATTTCAAAGGTTTTTTAAATGCTAATTTCTAACTATGCCTACAGAGATAGGACATGTGAAGAAAGAAGAAAAAATGCACAGAAAGAAACAAAAGAAGTGCAGAAAGAAGCAACAGAAGTCCTCAAATACGAAGATAAGTGCAGGAAGAAGGATAACGTGCAGAAAGAACAAAAAGAAGAGCAGAAAGAAGCCTTGTTGCAAAATCATCCTGTACCCTCAACTTTTTCAGACGGATACTGGTGGAAACTGAGTCTGACTAACCAGTCCTAGAGCCAGTGCTATGTTAAAAGACACTTAGAATACAGTGAAAACATCTACATACACTAGGGAACATTATGCGTTGGGGTCCCCCTGTGATTAGCATGACCTCCTCTGTAAGCCCCTAGTGTATAATAGGGCATGGGGATTAAAACTACCTCTTAAAACAGGCCACAGGGCGTTTTTGCACACGTTAACTCAGGCCCCGTCCCCTCCCTTCACCACTGTGTAAACACGCCCTGTGTCCGTTTTTAGTTGGGAGATTAAGTTCATTTGAATCCTGAGGGTCCCTAGGGTCCAACTAGCCCACTAGGTACCTCCAGTAAGTGCCACAGAGCTGCGTTGCAGAGAGGTGTAAAAAGTGGCACGGCCTGGACCACCTCTCTGCAATGCAGCTCAGTGGCGCTTACTGGAAGCACTTGGTGGGCTAGTTAGCCCCCAGGGGCCCTCAGTATTGAAGGGAAATTATATCCCCAATTTAAAACGTGCCATAGTGCGTGTTTGCACACGTCACCTCAGGCCCCGTCCCCTCCCTTCACCACTGTGTAAACGCGCCCTGTGGCTGTTCTAAGTTGAGAGATTAAGTCCCCCTGAATCCTAAGGGTCCCTAGGGTCAAACTAGACCACTAGGTACCTCCAGTAAGCGCCACAGAGCTGCGTTGCAGAGAGGTGTAAAAAGGGGCTTGGCCTCAGAACACCTGGCTGCAGCGCAGCTCCCTGGCGCATACTGGAGATGCCTGTTGGGGGCGCGTTTGCAGAGTGCTGCACGGAGGGGGCATGGCCTCCGGCACGATGCCAGTCTTTTATTTATTTTAGTTTTTTAAGAAGGGGGGCTGTTTGGTTCCCCTTCTTATTCTAATTTATTGGCCCTGATGACCCCATCCCCCAGGGCCAGTCTCCTAATTATATTTTTTTGACCCCAAACCCCAGGGCCGGCCACTGTTTTTTATTATTTTTAAAAAATATATATTTATAGACACACCTAGGACATGCTGGACAAACCGTACGTACCTATCACCATGACGATTTGCGTGATATTCATTAAAAGGCGACTATGCATGCAATGAATCCACGTGGAATGTATTTACACCACTAGTGAAGCTCTGACATGTCTGATGCCCTACCGTGCCTAATCCTGGTAGACACCCTTGTCGTTTATTTATACAAACATGGGTAGCTATTGACGGGCACATTTAATACACATGCACACCAAGCCATTCAAAGGGGATTCGACAAAAATTCGACCAAAACTATGCAAGAAACCCCCCTCACGGTTAATAAAACACACATCCACTGCCGGATGTGTAATACTTTTTATTTTACTCTCTGGAAAGGGGACGAACATCACTTGAGAGTCACAGCGTGCTCCTGACAGAGCCCAATGCTGTGTTACACCCACCATTGCCTGCCGAGTGCCACACACCTCTGTGTTGTATTCCACTAGCTAGTGCATATGCTATGACACTCTCTAGCCCATGTGCACTGTAACACCACCCCGTGAATATGTCATGCCACACTTGTCTTCGCACGGGTTATATTGCCCCATCTAACGTGCCTTTCTCGATGCCTATGTTATAACGCACAGTGCTATGCCATACATATTACAATCTGGGATCCATATCTTTGTCACAGTGCATATGCAACGTTACACTCCCCAGCACATATTTTATATTACAACTTTAGAGACTAGTTAGGTTACACAACACTGCCCTGTGCATATTACACTCCAAGGCGCATATCGCATAGCACGCGCTAGTGCCTGTGCTATCTCGCGCTCTCCCATGAATCTGTCATTGCGCACAATGTATTGCATATTATATTTCACGCCCGGTTCATCTTATATCACACTTTTTGGTGCATAGTTTATACCATACACTATATCTAGTTTTCATTTTCAATCGTGCTCTCAGGACTATGTTCTATATAACACTGTGTTCACCTACCCTTTTCACGGGCATTACATTTTGCGATAGGGGGTGGAGGGTCAGGGGGTGTTTCTGCCAAGTGAGCCCGGAGTCACAGTCACAAACGTCCTCTTCTTCCTGAATAAAAGTGAGATTATGCTGCATACTTGTTCATATTTTAAGTAGTTCGCACAGACACAATGTTTTAAAAACAATAAAGTTCCTAATACCCGCCTTCTCTGAACAGTTAGCTTGCTGCCCCATCCCCTTCCTCCCTATCCTCTGTTGTGTGAATCCATGGACTAGCCTCCTCCCTCCTGCCATGCATGGTCTGATGTGCTGCCACTGCCCTCAATTTAGTATGATGTACCAGTCCACTCCTCCTGCCCTCCATTGCCCAATTCTATGCCCCATCATTGACCTCCTGCTTAAACTCTGTGCTTAGCTTGCTGCCCCTATTCTCCTTCCCCCTGCCCTCCGATGTCTTTGTGCATGCCCCTGCTCCATCCTTTTTGCCCACCATGTCCCATGGACCTGCCACTCCTATCTACTCTGAGTGTTCTGTTGAGCTGCCACTCCCCTCCCACCTGCCTAGCATTGTCAGATGACTGTAACCTATCCCTGCCACCTCCACCCTGCCTGTCCACATGCCATGCCCCTATCCTCTTCCACCTGTCCTACATGGTCCATTGTACTGCCACACCCTTCTGCCCTCCCTGGTCTGTTGTGCTGCAACTGCTCCTCCTGCCTGCCCCGTGTGGTCTGTTGTGAGGTCCCTTCCCCTGAACTTTCTTGTCTGTGCACAGGTCCTGACCCTTCCTTCTATCCTCCATCGTCCTTTGTGCATGCCCCTCCACCCTCCTTCTTGCCCATCATAGCCATTGTGCTGCCACTAACCCTCCCACTTGCCATGCATGGTCTTCTGTGCTGCCATGGCCCCTCCCACCTTCCCTGTGTGGTCAGTTAGCTGCCCCTGACCCCCTCCCACCTTCCCTCCATGGTCTGTGTGTATTCCATCACAGTCTCACTGTTGCTCTTCATGGTGTGTCTTGCTTCTAGTGCCCATCCTGCCTGACCTACATGGCTATCTTGCTGCTCCTGCCCTGCCCCCTTGCCCCCAGCCCTACTCCCTCCCTCCTGGCTTGTCTGTTCCATTGTAATGCCCCTGATCCGTCCCTCCTGCCCTTTATGGTCTGTTATACTGCAGCTTTCTCTCCTGTCTGTCCATTATGGTCAGCTAGCTACCATTGCCTCTTGCCCCTCTGTTCTCTGTTGTCCATGTGCATGGTCCTGTCCCCTCCCTCTTGCTTTCTATGGATTGTTGTGCTGCACTCCCGTCCTGCATGCCCTGTGTGGTGTATTGTGCTGCTGCAAACCCTGATGCCTGCCCTGCAGGGTCAGTTTGGGGCACCTCTCCATGTCCCTCCTGTCCTCTGTTATCCAAGTCCATGTCCCTATCCCATTTCCTTCCATGATCCAATGTACCATACTTGCGAACATTTTGAACTTGGTAAGAGGGAGATTTTGAAAAAAAACTGGGGTATTGATTTTCCCCTTTGAGTTACATTGAAAAAGAGGATATTGTAGACAGGAGACAGATCAAATAAAGCCCATTTGAGCTTAAAAACATTGGACGTTTCCTGGCTGAATCGGGTCTGTTGGCATGTATGGTTGTACTACCATTGCCTCTTCCTTCTGCCCACAATGGTCTATTACATTGCCACAGCCTTGAAGGAGGGTAGATTTTGTCTCACAGGGGGCCCCTGGCCCGTTCTGTCCACACCTGAAGTATGAGACCCTTGTCCTTGCCCTGCCAGCTGCATTTGTAGGCCGTATTAAATTGACCAGCGGGTCCTGTGTTGCTATATAATTATCCTGAGACATCCTTACCACTCAGCCAGCATAAAACCCCTGTGTAGGCCCTTCTGTTCAATATGTAGGCCTCTTTGTTAAATTGACCATAGCTCTGCAATTTTAGTGTATAGCAGTCTGAAGGCAGGTCTGCGAGGCCTTCTGATCCAAACTAGTAGCCCCCACCCTTCCCGAGTGCTCCGTGCTCGGTATCAAAGTTCAACATCCCCCTGAAGCTGTCGACATACAGTAGGCTGCATCCTGGACTGGTACTTGCTTCCTGGGCAGGTTTCCCGCTTTTAAGGAAGTGGCAACCGCAGAGCGTCAAGTTAGGAGAACTGAGGAGATTTTATACATGAATATATTGAATTCCCGTACAATACCCATTATTTTCTGCTTGCTCTATGGAACTTACGATAAGCGATTGGCCTGAGAGACTGACCTTTTCACCCAGTCCATTGTCAGCATTAAGTGGGTAAATGACGAAATGTCTGGTAAAATCTGCAGACGAAGCTTTTGGGTAGCATACGTAGGTAGATGTAGCGTGCAAAGGAGCCCACAAAATGATATAAAAAGGGAGCACCCACAGATATCGACGGACTACCTCGCCGTCTGTATGTAGGTTAACAGGCAGTGCAGGTTTTCCCCAAGAGCTGGGAGCTCTTGTCTTCCTTTGCTTAAAATGTCTTGCTCTGCTTTGCTTGAAGTATCTTATTCTATTTTACCTATATGAAATGTCATGTTATGTTTAACCATTGTTCTCTTTACTTTTGCATTTAAAAGATTTTGTATTGTAATTGCAGGAATGCTTGCTCTAAGAGTAAACGTGAGTGTTCCTAGGTAACATTTTCCTTGGTGTAACTTGTTTCTCATGATGCATTTATAGATGTGTTTTCTCTCTCTCTCTGTCAGTACGTTAATTGAGATACAGAGAATATTATGACAGCTGTATGATTATCTGGATTCTGTATTTTGTACTTTATGTCTCTATTCTGCGGTTTCTTTGAAGTTGCATCTTCTCATTAAACTGCCATTGTATTCTGCCTCCAATTCCATGTCTCATATGTCTGTTTTCTTCATTTTTGGAGCAAGCGTTCCTAGGCACCCCGGCTCAAATTAAGGTGCCCCTTTTGTCCCTGACTCACTCTCCTGCTCAGTTCTGTGGTGGCTCCCGGGGATCTGGGGACCGCCCCTAGCTTCCTTGACCCGTAATAGATCTTCCCTACAACAGTCTCTATTGCAAGTCCTGTATTGTTGGTTTGTTGCCCCTGCCCCCCTTTCCACTGCCCTCCATAGTCTGTTGTGCTTCCACGGCCCTTCCTGCCTGCTCAGTGTGGTTAAATTGTTGCCTTTGCACCCTCCTACCTGCCTTCAATTTTCAGAGTCCGTGCCCCTGGCCTCTGCCTCTCAACAGTATCCTAATGAACAACTAGATTGCTAACATTCTATATTTATTACAAAAGTGTGGAACAGCTGACATCATCTTGATGTAATCAAAACTGTAATACCTAGAGCATTTCCTTTAGAAATTACATATATGAGAGGGTCTTATTGGCATCAAAATTATGGTTAGTGCTCTAAAAGACTAAAATAAGGACATATTTTCTGAGTTTTCAAATAGCGACAAAGCACTTTTAAATTATTTGTTATCTTTATGTTTTTTTATCCAGTTGACCACTTGATTAAATGTTGCACTTAGGGGAGAGGATGTGGTGTTACTTCCAGAACTGCAGACTTTGCAACTGGGGAACCAGGTTGAAGTTTCTGCTTCAGCTCGACATTCTGTGATTCTGGTCAAATCACTTAGTCTCTCCATGTCTACAACCAAAATGAATTTGTTCTTGTGTGATGTAACCAATGCTCATGTAAAGCACTTCAATACCTGACAAGTCTGCACTATATAACACTGCAAAAACACAAAATAATAAGTGTTTTGCACACTTCTGTCATTGGGCTATATTTGGGCTACATCTGGGTGATTTTGGGCTACATTTGGGCTCTTTTGTCTCCGGTGGCCATCTTGGGAGATTTATTTGTTATGAAGTTTCCTAATTTCCTCATGTACTGCAGTCTCCTCAGTAGGAAATGCTTTCAGTTTTTTACTTTGATTCCATCATGAAGGTATTCAGATATGTCACACATTTGCCATAAATTCTGAATGTTAGCACTCTAGTTGCTCATTAGATCACTGTAGTAAAACTACTGCACCATGGAAGTCTGCTCCTGGTATTAAAAGTGCATGTTTCAGTCTGCATGTCAGAATTTTTTAATGAAATAAAATAGGATTTGAAAAGTCACTCAAAATGTGCCCTCATTTTCTTTCTTCAGCATTAATCATAATTTCTATGGCAAAATGAACCTCCTCATTGTGTTCCTTTTTAAATTAAATGTTTTAAGTGTTACCAGTTTATTCCAATCAAGATGGCTTCAGGTGTGCCTTACTTTTGTCATAATGAAGACAGTAAGCGCTCTAGTTGTTTTTAAGAACATTCTGGGACATTCTGTCATTGGGCTATACTTGGGCTACATCTGGGTGATATTTGGGCTACATTTGGGCTCTTTTGTCTCTGGTGGCCATCTTGGGAGACTTATTTGTTATGAAGTTTCCTAATTTCCTCATTTACTGCAGTCTCCTCAGTAGGAAATACTTTCAGTTTTTTACTTTGATTCCATCAAGAAGGCATTCAGATGTGTCACACATTTGCCATAAATTCAGAATGTTAGCACTCTTTTTGCTCATTAGATCACTGTAGTAAAGCTACTGCTCACCAGGGAAAACTGCTGCTGGTATTGAAAGTGCATGTTTCAGTCTGCATGTCAGAATTTTTTAATGAAATAGAAGAGGATTTGAGAAGTCACTCAAAATGTGCCCTACTTTTTCTTTCTGCAGCACTAATCATACTTTTTATGGAAAAATGAACCCCCTCATTTTGTTCCTTTTTAAATTAAATGTTTTAAGAGTTACCACTTTAATCCAAGCAAGATGGCTTCAGGTGTGCCATACGTTTATCATAAGTAGGACTGTTAGCGCTCTAGTAGTTCTTTGGAACACTCTGGGAAGCTGCAGTAGAACACAAAGGAATCAACTGACAGTCTCTGCCCTTGTTGGATGTACATGTTTTACTGAGAATGTCAGACTTCATTCTCACATGACTGAGAAAGATAATGTGAATTTACAGAAAATAAGCTCTCAGTTTAGCCTATAGATCACCTTCCAAACCTCTGTGGTAAAAGCATGAGAAAATATTTTTCTCTCAATCATGATATCCCAGCAGAAGGCTTTTTCACATGGTGAAATCACCTTAGAACATACCACAATTCCTAAAATGAGTATGGTACCATCAACAAATGATTTATAATGTAACTAAAGTCTTAAAACCTTCTATTAACTGCAATGCTTTTTAATGAGGTGCTATCATGTATATTGGTCCCAAGATGGCTGCCAACACTTCTTGGATGAAGTGCTGACAGCCAATCAGATCTCAGGATGAGATCTGTGGTTAGGCTCCGCCCACATATATATATGCTTTTAAATGCTATTTTCTCAGGAAATACTGAACAGATTTACACCAGACCTGCAAAAGGCACTTCCTTGACCTTATGGCTACCTCTCTGCCAAATTTCAAGTAATTCTGTTCAGCCGTTCGGGCTGTAGCTGTGTCTAAAGGTCCTATGGAAAAATGCATGGGGAAAACGCGTTTTGGGACCCCCCTTTTTTCTCGGCCCCTGCTTGACGAATTCCCCCGAGACTTTCAGGGTAGGAGCGGAGCGTAGCGCCCCACCTATTTTGAAAATTTCGCGAGGATTCGTCGACCGGCGCCAAAGTTATTCCAAATAGAATGTTGCGGATTTCCTATGGAAACAGGGTCCTAACTATATCTACCTACTGGCGACCGCCAGTAGGTAATATATATATATATATATATATATATATATATATATATATATATATATATATATATATATATCAAGCTCCTGGTTGACACACGCAGTTTTCTGCTTGCAGGCGGATGCTGCCCGTACCAGTGATTCAAGGAACAGGTTGAGCCTTACGCAGCTGCTCGAGTGCCTTCCAAACTGCGTGTGTCAACCAGGAGCTTGATATATATATATATATATATATAGATAGATATAGATATATATATAGCTAAACTAAAGAAGAAATACCTTTTATTTTAGCAAAGAAACAGTATATTATAGAACTAGGACGAAAGAAACATCAGCAAAATAAAGCAGAAAGGCGCCAACTTTGAAGCTAGGGATCAAAGTTCAAGTGCCTATAAAGGTGCGTAGTAAAAAAAAAAAATTGCACACTGTCAAAAGTAAATTTTAGCCAGAATACATTGACACCCAGTACACTGAAAAAATCAATTCACACCATATTTATTATTACACATAACAAACAAAAGCAATATTGTTGAAAGTAAATAAAAAATATAACACAGATAACTTTCCTTTCTGCATTTTTTAGAAGACAATCAGCATATTACATAATACCCCAGTTACAAAGCACAGTCTCAAAAAACAGTGTGCAAAATAAAGAAAATTTATGAAAACTACAGCAGAAATATGTTTTAATTTAGCAAATAAACAGCATGTTAGAAACAGAAATACATAATTGTGAATAAGATCCTAATTGAGATTTCCTAGAAAAGGAGTCTTTTTAAGAAAAAAAATAGGAGGGAGGTTATGTAAGGATAAGTGTCTCAAGGTGCTGGGGGTGGGGTGTGCGAGTTCCGGTCCATCAAGGAGGGGGTCCGTCGAAGAGCCAGGTCTTGAGGTCTCTTACGAAGATGGGAAACGATGTTATCTGTCTGAGGTGGAGCGGAAGGGCGTTCCAGGCCTTGGCCGCTAGGAAGGAGAAGGAGCGGCCTTCCGATCTGGTTTTACAGGTGCGTGTGACCACAGCGTAGGAGAGCTGGGCTGATCGTAGGGTCCTTTGGGTTGCGTGGAATTTGAGTCGGCTGTTCAGGTATGCTGGTCCGGTGTCAAGGAGGGCTTTGCGTGCGTGGGTGAGCAGCTTGAAGGTAACTCTAGCCTCGATGGGGAGCCAGTGGAGTGTGCGCAGGTGCTGGGAGATGTGGCAGTGTCTTGGCAGGTTGAGGACCAGTCTTGCGGCGGCGTTCTGGATGTTCTGTAGCTTGTGGGTGAGGTTTTTGTTTATTCCAACGTACAGTGCGTTGCCGTAGTCGAGTCTGCTGGTGACCAGGGCTTGAGTGACGGTCTTTCTGTGTTCAAGTGGGATCCATTTGAAGGTCTTATGTAGGAGGTGGAGGGTGTGGAAGCACGAGGACGCGACTGAGTTGATCTGGCGGACCATTTTGAGCTCCGAGTCCAGGATGATTCCCAGGTTGCGTGCGTGGTCCGTGGGGGTGGGCGTGTTTCCGAGGGCGTGGAGCCACCAGGTGTCGTTCCAGGCTTCGGGGTTTGGGCCCATGATGAGTACTTCCGTCTTGTTGGTGTTAAGTTGTAGGCAGCTGTTTTTCATCCATTTGGCAACGGCTTCCATGCCTTCTCGAAAGTTGTGTCTGGTGGTGTTGGGTTCATTGGATAGGGAGAGGATGAATTGAGTGTCGTCTGCGTATGACACAATGTTGAGTCCGTAGATTTTGACGATGGGGGAAAGAGGAGCCATGTAGACGTTGAAGAGCGTCGGGCTGAGGGAGGACTCCGCAGGTGGTTGGTGTAGGGTTCGAGAGGAAAGGGGGGAGTCTGACCCGCTGCATTCTGCCGGAGAGGATGGAGCTGATCCAGTCGAGGGCCTTGTTCCGGATCCCTGCATCGTGAAGTCTGCGTATTAGGGTGCGGTGGGAGACTGTGTCAAATGCCGCTGAGAGGTCGAGGAGGATGAGGGCTACTGTTTCTCCTTAGTCCAGTAGGGTGCGGATGTCGTTAGTTGCGGCGAAGAGGGTGGTTTCCATACTGTGGTTTTTACCTGAAGCCGGATTGGGAGTAGCCGAGGGTGTTGTGCTTTTCGATGAATGTGGCGAGTTGGCTGTTTATGGCTTTCTCAATAACTTTTGCAGGGAACGGGAGCAGGGAGATGGGTCTGTAGTTGTTGAGGTCGGTGGGGTCTGCCAAGAGTTTCTTCAGGAGGGGGTTGACCTCAACATGTTTCTAGTCGTCGGGGGACGAGGCGGTCGCCAGGGAGCAGTTGACGGTGTGGCGGAGCATGGGTGCGATTGTGTCGGCGGCTCTGTTGAAGATGTGTTGGGGGCAGGGGTCCGTGGGGGCCCCCGGAGTGGATTGACTTCCCTGTCTTCAGTGTATCTTCGGTGGTGAGGGCTGTCCAGCTGTCAATCGTTGGTTTCTGGGTGTCGGGGGTGGTTGGTGGGGGTTCCGTGTGTTGGTCATCTTCGTTGAAGTTGTCGTAGATGCTCTTGATTTTGTGGTGAAAGAAGGTGCTGAATTTGTTGCAGCGGTCTTGCACGGGAGGGATGTTCGTCGACTCGCTAGTGGGTTGGGCGAACTCCTTGATGATGTTGAAGAGTTCTTTGCTGTTGTGTGCCTGTGTGGAGATTCTGTCTTCAATCGCTTTTTTCCTCGTTTTTCTGATGAGTTAGTGGTGGGTGTTGGTAGCGGCTCTGAAGTTGTTGTGAGTTTCTGTGGATTTGATGGTCCTCCATGACTTTTCGAGGAGGCGGCAGGTATGTATGGACTCTCGAAGTTCGGTGGTGAACCATCTGGCTTTCTTGGCGTGGGTGTTGTTGTTTTTCTTGAGGGGGCAATGGTGTTGGTGCTGTCGGAGATCCATCTGTGCAGGGTTCGGGCTGCTGTGTTGGGGTCGTCGTTTTCCGCGTTGATTGTGGTGGAGTTGCTGAGTGACGAGGTAAGCTGGTCGTTGGTGATTCTGGTCCAGTTTCTTCGTGGGAGCAGGTGCTGGTGTCTGTGGATGATGGGTGTTCTGAAGGTGAAGTGGACGCATCGGTGGTCCGTCCATGGGAGTTCGGTAGTGTGGCTGAAAGTGATGGAGTTTCCTGTTGTAAAGAGGGGGTCGAGGGTTTGTCCTGCTGAGTGCGTGGGTTCGGTCACGATTTGGCGGAGCTCGATGTTGTGGAGGTCGTCCAGGAGGGATGTGGTGTTGGGGTCCAGTTGGTTGTCGATGTGGAAGTGGAGGTCTTCCAGCAGGGTGTAGTTGGTGGATGCGATGGCATGCAGGAAGATGATGTTCATGATGGAGTTGGCGAACGGTCACGAGGTCCAGGTGGTCAGTAGATGAGGGTTCCTTGGAGGGTGGTGGTAGGGTTGGTCTGTATTTCGAAGTGTAGATGTTCCATCATGTCTGTGGGCTCGTCGGGGAGTGTGCTCAGGTGGAGGGTGGATTTGTGTACAATGGCGATTCCTCCACCCAGGTGGGTGTGGCGGTCCTTCCTGGAGATCTTGTACCCTTGGGGAATGGCGAAGGCGATGTCTGGTCCCGAGGTGGTGTTGGTCCAGGTTTCAGTGAAGAACGCTACGTCCGGGTTGGTGCTGTCGAGGAGGTCCCAGATTTTGGGGGCCTGTTTGTGGAGGGATCGGACATTGAGGAGGATGCATTGCAGCGTCTTCGGTTCGGTTGTGTTCTTGTGGTCGGGTTGTGCTGGGTCCGTGTTCCTGGCGGTGCTGTAGGTTTGATGACAGTGGTGGCAGCTGAGGAGCCTGTGGGTGTCGGCCTGCGAAGCTAGCTCGCAGTTGTTGTTGCGGCCTGGGTTGAGTTCGTGGAGGGCTGTTGGGCTGTAGTGTTGGCAGAGCGGAGGTCCAGGGTTCCTGGCGCTGGTCGCTGTCGGGTCGCGGACAGGCGCAGAGGGGTTTGCCTTTGGCACGCCGAAAAGGCGGGAAGGGGAGCTGGATTGGTCGAGCTGGTGGTGCTGGGGGGAGGGGCTGTGGGGGCAGCAGCGGCGGGAAAAAACGGGCGGGAAAAGGAAAGAGAGGAAAAAGGGAACAAAGTAAGGGTGAATAAAGCAGAAATAGCTCAGAAAAGAGCAGAAATGCAGACAAAAATGCAGAAAGATGAAAAGAAGAGGGTAGACAGAAAACGAGTGAAAAGCGAAGGAGACAGAGGTCCACTGGACCACCAGGGAGGAGGTGCAGGAAATCCTGCGGGTGGAGGAGGGCCTCAAACCAACACTCGAGAGTGCAGGGGCAGGCTTCCCTTAATGGTGGAGCTGCGAGGGTGGGAGGGCAATTTCACTGACAATGAGTCAGTGGCCTTGCTCGCCTGTCCCTGCAGCGGCCGCCATTAAGTAGGGGTCGAGGAGGGCTGGACAGCTGGGAGGCAGGAGAGGGAGCAGGGAGCTGGATTGGTTGTGCTGTTGGAGGGGCTGCGGGGGCAGCAGCGGTGGGGAAAACGGGCGAGAAAAGGAAATAGAGGAAAAAGGGAGAAAAGTAAGGGCGAATAAACCAGAAATCGCTCAGAAAAGAGCAGAAATGCAGAAAAAATGCAGAAAGTTGAAAAAAGAGGGTAGACAGAAAACGAGTGAAACAAGTGAAAAGCGGCGCGACAAGAAGGAGACAGCGGTCCACTGGACCACCAGGGATGGGGCGCAGGGAAACCTGCGAGTGGAGGAGGGCCTCGAACCAACACTCGAGAGTGGAGGGGCAGGCCTCCCTTAATGGTGGAGCTGCAAGGGTGGGAGGGCAATTTCACTGACAATGAGTGCCGCAGAATATTTTGAATGTGATTTATGATGCTCATCTAGCAACACAGCCCTCCATCTCCTCCACCAGGCTCCTCTGGGAGGCAGGCCAGCCTGGAGCCCCCGACCCACTGAAAAGGAGGGCGAGGGAGAGCGGAGCAGGGGTGTGGGGAAGACAGGAGAGTGAAAGCAAACCAGCGCGGTGCTCTGAAAGGGTGCAGCGCTGATAGAAAGAGCTCATACCTGTGGAGAAGGACGGCTGTACAGAGAGAAGCACAAGAGGCACAGAAAGCAGTGCCCCCTGCTCTGAGGTCGGCTGCGGCACAACCCTCCCGCTCCAGGCCTGGCTGGAGGCCTGTGTAGGAGCAGAGGGTGGGAAGACAGGAGAGTAAAAGCTAGCCAGTGTGGTGCTCTGAAACTAAGAGCTCATAGAAAGAGCTCATGGCTGCTGTTCTCCCAGGAGACTAGAGCCAGTCCAGGGTTCTGGAAGCTGCGAGGAGCAGGGCAGGCACAGACAGCAGTGCCCCCTGCTCTGAGGCCTGGCTCTGCTGTGAGGCAGGCTGGAGCCTGCTGACTGATTGGGAGGGGGAAGGAGAGCACAGTGGGACAGAAGAGCTGGGAAATACACAACCATAAAAGTGAAACCAGCGCAGCGCTGATAAAGCAAGTCAACAATTAATAAAACATGCAGGGTGAGAGGGCATGAGTTAAGTGCAGGCAACAGAGCAGACGCCCTCCAAACACTCTGATGAGCAGGATACAAATCCTGTGTGTTAACTAGGAAGCAACAAGTAATAATGTTTGTTAGATTTTATTTTGTTAAAAAATATCACAGCAGTAGCATAAGTAATGAAAGAAAATCCTCGAAGCAAGAAAAGGGTGCCGTACCACAGGCTGTTACTAGGTGTCCCTGTGGATTTGTAAAGGGACCTCTATTGGCCATATAAGGTACTGCACCCTTAGTTATGCTACTGCTAAAATATTTTTGAGCAAAAATAGCAATCGGTCACGCATTAGTTTGAGTTAGAGCTACTGGCACTGGAAATGCAATGTCTTTTACCTATGTGTTATGTAGTGTATGTATGTAGTGTGTATTGGATTAGTTAGCTGTAGAATTGTGTGGCGTGGAATTGTGTGGTGTGGATAGGATTTGTGTAGTGGAATTATCTGGCATGGTGTACTGTGGAATTATGTGGATAGCAATTATGTGGTATTTAGTGTACTGGAATCATGTGGAGTGGGATTCTGTGTTTTGGAGTGTAATTATGTGGAATGGTATTTTGTGTTGTGAAGTGGTGTGTAGTGGAGTTTAATTATGTGGTGTGCTGTTAAATTTTGTGGCATGGTGTGGAATTATGTAGTGTAGATTGGATTTGTGTGGTGTGGACTGTATATATGTGGGGTGTTATTTTTTTGTTGAGTTGTAGTGGAATGGTGTTGTGGAGTGGAATAATGTGGTTTGGTGTTGAATTATGTGGTGTGCATTGGAAATGTGTGGAGTTGAATTGTGTGGTATGGATAGCGTTGTGTTTTTGTGATGAAAAATAACAAAAAGTTAGGAGCTACGCTCCAGATGTGTGTGTTTGGGTGTTAAAAAAAAAGAAAGAGAGTTAGAGGTACTGGTGTTGTAAATATAAATATCTTACTTATGTATTATGGACTGGAGTGGGTGTATGTGGTCTGTAGTGGAATTATGTGGGTTAGATTGGAATTGCTAGTTGTGGCATTGTTGTGTGGCGTGGATTTGTGTAGTGGAATTATGTGGCATGGTGTGAAGTTGTATTATGTGAATAGTAATTTGGTGTTTTTGATCGTAGCTGTATCCTGCTGTTGGGCTGTGGTGTGTGCTCAGGACTTTCCTGTACACGGGAGGGGACTACAAATCCCAGGAGCCCTAGCGCGTGGACGCGCTTTAAATGGAGGACACCGGCCCACGGCTCCTCGTAGCTGCACCCTGCTGTTGGGCTTTGGTGTGTACCCAGGACTTTGCTGTATACGGGGGGAAGGGACTACAACTCCAAGGAGCCCCAGAGCGTGGACGCGCTTTAAAAGGAGGACTCCGGCCTGCGGTGCGGGATGCGCGGAGGGTACCCGGGCAAAGCCCGGGCCAAGGGCGGGCCAGTCCATGCCCGTCGGAGCCCTGAGGCGGCTGGGCTGGGCCCACCCTTTAACATCTGCGTCTGAGACAACGTACTTTTTTACCTAGGTGTAACTATGGTGAAACGAAAGGGTTTGGTGGAAAAGAATGGAGGAGGGGTAGGAGAGACTTTGGACTCATTTCTGGTTAGAGCGGCAAGTGTCCTCACCCACGAAAGGCGTCTATCAATGGAACCGCTCCTTTTTCCCCCGGGGGTCAACTACTGATAAAACAAATGAGTCACTGTCTGTCATGCAACCATCACTATTGATTACATCATCTGATCTTTCGCCAGGTCAATGTGGGTCTTCCCCTCCCAATTTAACTAATTTAGCTACTCCAAGGAGGGGGATGGAACTTTCCCCAAAGGATCCCATGCCTAATCCACCCGCCAAGCGTACTAGAGTATGGGGTACTACTATCTCAAAGCCAAATCAATCCAAAATAACTCATACCCCCAAACCAAAAGGCCCCCAAACCGGGGCGACGACAGCGAATCCTACAATATCAGTCCCTCCAGTGTCTGCCAATATTTTATCACTCCAAGCAGCTCCAGATGATCCCATTTGGACAGAAGTGACTAAAAGGTTAACAGTTATAATGGATCCTATTTTAACTAAACTGACTCAAATTGAACACAGGTTGGCCGATTTAGAGTGACAGAACCATCTATTAATATCTTGAGCGCTCCCACTAAGAGATCCCCTTCCAGAAGCACCCAGAAGTAGAAACTCAGTTCAACTAAATGAGGCTCGGGGACCATCCATTTCACCGACATCGTCAACTTTACTGGTCATCACCACCATGTTCCTAGCACAGCCTCCAACAGGTGCTCTCAGGAGAGGAGAAGGCAGCTTCCTACCTGGTCAGGGTGCAGGTTTACAGCTTTAGAAAAGGCGACGATTGCTTCCTCTGTGTCTCCCCGGGAAAGGAGGGTCAGGCCGGTCTCATAACTATAGGAAGAGAAACAAACAACCTCAAGAGATAGAACCGGGGAATGTATGCATTAATATTAAGAAACACACATAACAGCACCAACCCCCTGCCAAAAAACAAACACCCACTGCCAGAACACAAACACCCCCTGCCACAATACAAATACCCCCGCCAGAACACAAGCACCCCCTGCCAAAAAACAACTACCCACTGCTAGAACACAAACACCCACTGCTAGAACACAAACACCCCTTGCCAGAACACAAAACCCCCTGCCAGAACACAAACACCCCCTGCCAAAAAACAAATACCCACTTCCAGAACACAAACACCCTCTGCCAGAACACAAACACCCCCTGCCACAAAAAACAAATAACCACTGCTAGAACACAAACACCCCCTGCCAAAAAAGAAACATCCCCTGCCAAAAAACAAATGCCCACTGCTAGAACACAAACACCCCCTGCCAGAACATAAACACCCCCTGCCAGAACATAAACACCCCCTGCCAGAACACAAACACCCCTGCCAAAAAACAAATGCCCACTGCTAGAACACAAACACCCCCTGCCAGACCACAAGCACCCGCTGCCAGAACACAAACACCCCCTGCCAGAAAACAACCACCCCCTGCCAAAAAACAAATACCCACTGCTAGAACACAAACACCCCCTGCCAGAACACAAACACCCCTCGCCAGAACACAAAACCCCCTGCCAGAACACAAACAACCCCTGCCAAAAAACAAATACTCACTGCCAGAACACAAACACGCCCTGCCAGAACACAAACACCCCCTGCCACAAAACAAATACCCACTGCTAGAATACAAACACCCCCTGCCAGAACACAAACACCCCCTGCCAGAACACAAACACCCCCTGCCAAAAAACAAACACCCCCAGCCAAAAAACAAATTCCCACTGCTAGAACACAAACACCCCTGCCAGAACACAAACACCCCTGCCAAAAAACAATCACCCCCTGCCCGAACACAAACACCCCCTGCCAAAAAACTAACAGCCCCTGCCCAAACACAAACACCCCCTGTCAGAACACAAACAACCCCTGCCAAAAAAACAAATACACACTGCTAGAACACAAACACCCCCTGCCAGAACACAAACACCCCCTGCCAGAACACAAATACCCCCTGCCAAAAAACAAACACCCACTGTCAAAACACAAACACCCCTGCCAAAAAACAAATGCCCACTGCTAGAACACAAACACCCCCTGCCAGAACACAAACATCCCTGCCAAAAAACAATCACCCCCTGCCCAAACACAAACACCCCCTGCCAAAAAACAAACACCCACTGTCAGAACACAAACACCCCCTGCCAGAACACAAACACCCCCTGCCAAAAAACAAACACCCACTGTCAAAAAACAAACACCCACTGTCAGAACACAAACACCCCTGCCAAAAAACAAACACCCCCTGCCACAAAAACAAATACCCACTGCCAGAACACAAACACCCCCTGCCACAATACAAATACCCCCGCCAGAACACAAGCACCCCCTGCCAAAAAACAACTACCCACTGCTAGAACACAAACACCCACTGCTAGAACACAAACACCCCTTGCCAGAACACAAAACCCCCTGCCAGAACACAAACACCCCCTGCCAAAAAACAAATACCCACTTCCAGAACACAAACACCCTCTGCCAGAACACAAACACCCCCTGCCACAAAAAACAAATAACCACTGCTAGAACACAAACACCCCCTGCCAAAAAAGAAACATCCCCTGCCAAAAAACAAATGCCCACTGCTAGAACACAAACACCCCCTGCCAGAACATAAACACCCCCTGCCAGAACATAAACACCCCCTGCCAGAACACAAACACCCCTGCCAAAAAACAAATGCCCACTGCTAGAACACAAACACCCCCTGCCAGACCACAAGCACCCGCTGCCAGAACACAAACACCCCCTGCCAGAACACAAACACCCCCTGCCAAAAAACAAATACCCACTGCTAGAACACAAACACCCCCTGCCAGAACACAAACACCCCTCGCCAGAACACAAAACCCCCTGCCAGAACACAAACAACCCCTGCCAAAAAACAAATACTCACTGCCAGAACACAAACACGCCCTGCCAGAACACAAACACCCCCTGCCACAAAACAAATACCCACTGCTAGAATACAAACACCCCCTGCCAGAACACAAACACCCCCTGCCAGAACACAAACACCCCCTGCCAAAAAACAAACACCCCCAGCCAAAAAACAAATTCCCACTGCTAGAACACAAACACCCCTGCCAGAACACAAACACCCCTGCCAAAAAACAATCACCCCCTGCCCGAACACAAACACCCCCTGCCAAAAAACTAACAGCCCCTGCCCAAACACAAACACCCCCTGTCAGAACACAAACAACCCCTGCCAAAAAAACAAATACACACTGCTAGAACACAAACACCCCCTGCCAGAACACAAACACCCCCTGCCAGAACACAAATACCCCCTGCCAAAAAACAAACACCCACTGTCAAAACACAAACACCCCTGCCAAAAAACAAATGCCCACTGCTAGAACACAAACACCCCCTGCCAGAACACAAACATCCCTGCCAAAAAACAATCACCCCCTGCCCAAACACAAACACCCCCTGCCAAAAAACAAACACCCACTGTCAGAACACAAACACCCCCTGCCAGAACACAAACACCCCCTGCCAAAAAACAAACACCCACTGTCAAAATACAAACACCCACTGTCAGAACACAAACACCCCTGCCAAAAAACAAACACCCCCTGCCACAAAAACAAATACCCACTGCCAGAACACAATAGTACAACCCAATACCCCCACAACACTAATATTTCCATACAAAGATGAGTCACAGGAACAACTAAATCTACAAAAATAAGGGCTTGTTATTGTACCTCACTCTAACATACTCAGATGAACACAACTACTCAGTGCAGATGCAGGAAGTACAGGTCCAACTAGCACTACAATCACAGAGGTACAGGTCCAACTCACCCTACAATCACAGAAGAACAGGTCCAACTAACCCTACAGTTAAAGAGGGACAGGTGCAACTAACCCTACAGTCACAGAGGTATAGGTCCAACTAACCCTACAGTTATCGAGGGACAGGTCCAACTAACCTTACAATCACAGAGGGAGAGGTCCAACTAACCCTACAGTCACAGACCAACAGGTCCAACTAACCCTACAATCACAGAGGGACAGGTCCAACTAACCCTACAGTCACAGAGATACAGGTCCAACTAACCCTACAGTCACATAGGTACAGGTCCAACTAACCCTACAGCCACAGAAGAACAGGTCTAACTAACCTTACAATCACAGAGGGACAGGTCTAACTAACCCTACGGTCACAGAGATACAGGTCCAACTAACCATACAGTACAGAGGTTCCGGTCCAACTAACCCTACGGTCACAGAGATACATGTCCAACTAACCCTACACTCACAAAAGTACAGGTCCAACTAACCCTACGGTCACAGAGGTACAGGTTCAACTAACCCTACGGTCACAGAGGTACAGGTTCAACTAACCCTACAGTCACAGAGGTACAGGTTCAACTAACCCTACGGTCACAGAGGTACAGGTCCAACTAACCATACAGTACAGAGGTTCCGGTCCAACTAACCCTACGGTCACAGAGATACAGGTCCAACTAACCCTACAGTCACAGAAGAACAGGCCCAACTAACCCTACAGACACAGAAGAACAGTTCCAACTAACCCTACAGCCACAGAAGAACTTTTCCAACTAACCCTACAGCCACAGAACAACAGTTCCAACTAACCCTACAGCCACAGAAGAACAGGTCCAACTAACCCTACAGCCACAGAAGAACAAGTCCAACTAACCCTACAGCCACAGAAGAACAGGGCCAACTAACCCTACAGCCACAGAAGAACAGGTCCAACTGACCCTACAGTCACAGAAGAACAGGTCCAACTAACCCTACAGTCCCAGAGGTACAAGTCCAACTAACCTTACAGCCACAGAAGAACAGGCCCAACTAACCCTACAGTCACAGAGATACAGGCCCAACTGACCCTACAGTCCCAGAGGTACAAGTCCAACTAACCCTACAGGCACAGAAGAACAGGCCCAACTAACCCTACAGCCACAGAAGAACAGGCCCAACTAACCCTACAGCCACAGAAGAACAGGCCCAACTAACCCTACAGACATAGAAGAACAGTTCCAACTAATCCTACAGCCACAGAAGAACAGGTCCAACTAACCCTACAATCACAGAGGGTGAGGTCCAACTAACCCTACAGTCACAGAGGTACAGGCCCAACTAACCCTACAGACACAGAAGAACAGGCCCAACTAACCTTACAGTCACAGAGATACATGCCCAACTAACCCTACAGACACAGAAGAACAGGCCCAACTAACCCTACAGACATAGAAGAACAGTTCCAACTAATCCTACAGCCACAGAAGAACAGGCCCAACTAACCCTACAATCACAGAGGGTGAGGTCCAACTAACCCTACAGTCACAGAGGTACAGGTCCAACTAACCCTACAATCACAGAGGTTCCGGTCCAACTAACCCTACTCTCACAGACGTATGGGTCCAACTAATCCTATAGTCACAGAGTGAGAGGCCCAATTAGCCCTACAGTCACAGAGGTACAGGTCCAACTAACCCTACAGTACAGAGGTTCTGGTCCAACTAACCCTACAGTCACAGAGATACAGGCCCAACTAACCCTACAGCCACAGAAGAACAGGCTCAACTAACCCTACAGTCACAGAGGTACAGGTCCAACTAACCCTACAGTCACAGAAGAACAGTTCCAACTAACCCTACAGACACAGAAGAACAGGCCCAACTAACCCTACAGCCATAGAAGAACAGGTCCAACTAACCCTACAATCACGGAGGTACAGGTCCAACTAGCCCTACAGTCACAGAAGAACAGGTCCAACTAACCCTACAGTCACAGAAGGACAGGTCCAACTACCCTACAGTCACAGAGGTACAAGCCCAACTTACCCTATAGCCACAGAAGAACAGGCCCAACTAACCCTACAGTCACAGAGATACAGGCCCAACTAACCCTACAGACACAGAAGAACAGGCCCAACTAACCCTACAGACATAGAAGAACAGTTCCAACTAACCCTACAGCCACAGAAGAACAGGTCCAACTAACCCTACAATCACATAGGGCGAGGTCCAACTAACCCTACAGTCACAGAGGTACAGGTCCAACTAACCCTACAGCCACAGAAGAACAGGCCCAACTAGCCCTACAGTCACAGAGGTACAGGTCCAACTAACCCTACAGTACAGAGGTTCTGGTCCAACTAACCCTACAGCCACAGAAGAACAGGTCCAACTAACCCTACAGACACAGAAGAACAGTTCCAACTAACGCTACAGCCACAGAAGAACTGTCATACCTGTGCTCGAGAGAGTATCGAGGCGGCGTCTGAACTTCCGAATTTCCCCGTATAAAGCACGTCGCGTAAGAACGACGGATGCTTTGCGTTATAGTGTTTGGGTTTGCACGTCACTTCCGGGGCTTCCCTTTCCGTTTCCTGGACTTGCGAGCCGGTGAAGAAGCATCGCGGCTATTTCGGACCTCCTATCTCGTGTTATAGAGGAAGAGCCATTCAACCTGAAGCCCCTGGAAAACTTTGTGGGTTCGGTCCTACGAGGGACCTTCTCTTCATTAAGGCGGTAACGCGCTTGCGTGTAGTAGAAAGGGTTGGTCCCACTATCCGGAGCTTCCCTTTGACGACCGCTTCGGAAACTCCTCAGCAGCCCTTCGAGTTCCTAATATTCCCGGCTCCTGTGGGGAAGGGCGAACAGGGGCTTTTTGCCAGGGCGTTGTGACATCTGCCTCTTTTTATCTCCGCTACACACAACACTGCATCTCCAGTTCTGCTAGTTTAATTTACTCTCTGTTGTATTTATGTTAGACGTTTCTATATGATAAGGAACGCATATGCCTTAGTGAATAGCCACTATTAGGCATCTCTTAGGGTTGTGACGACAACAACCTACGCGTGGGAGCACGAGTGAACATAACTTGGTTGTGCTCTTACAACTAAAGGGGACGGGCTGTCACATAGCAGTCCAGAGTGCCTTTTGCTTCAAGAGGGTAAGAGGAGTAGCTACAGACCCAATACATTGCTTACACCACATGGTATGTTTATATGTAACGTTCTTGTTTTCTTTCTGCTTAGGATCATCACCCTGATCATTTTGTTGGGATCTTTTTATTTGGACAACAGAGGAAGGGGGGAGAAGTACAGGTAGAAAATAGGATAATTGTCTACTCATTGTTATTGTGCCTATTGGGCTGGCTGTCTGCTAACGTAGCCTTTTGATTGCAGGACTTCCTTGGATCTCGGTGAGGCTCTGGAGGTACTGGAGGTGCGCTGGTCCTGCCTTGTTTTCTCACTCCCTTGTCTCCCCTCTTCCCCTTATTCACTTGTTCTGCTTTGACCTTGTTGGGCGGACTTGTGGCGAGGGGAAGTTGGGAATAGTCGTCTGTTTCTTGCTTCCTGCCCCCGCAGAGACCTCAGGTGAGCCTGACAAGAACAGGCCCAACTAACCCTACAGCCACAGAAGAACAGGCCCAACTAACCCTACAGTCACAGAGGGTGAGGTCCAACTAACCCTTCAATCACAGAGGGACAGTTCCAGCTAACCCTACAGTTCCAGAGGTACAAGTCCAACTAACCCTACAGCCACAGAGGTCCGGGGCCAACTATCCTACAATTACAGAGGTTCCGGTCCAACTAGCCCTACAGTTACAGATGGACAGGTCCAACGAACCCTACTCTCACAGACGTATGGGTCCAACTAATCCTATAGTCACAGAGTGAGAGGCCCAACTAGCCCTACAGCCAAAGAAGAACAGGTATAACTAACCCTACAGTACAGAGGTTCCGGTCCAACTAACCCTACGGTCACAAAAGTACAGGTCCAACTAACCCTACAGTTACAGAGGGACATGTCCCTCTAACCCTACAGTCACAAAGGTACAGATCCAACAAACCCTACAGTTACAGAGGGACATGTCCATCTAACCCTACAGTCACAAAGGTACAGGTCCAACTAAC
The DNA here is from genome assembly GCF_964204655.1 of Triturus cristatus. Lineage (NCBI taxonomy): Eukaryota > Metazoa > Chordata > Amphibia > Caudata > Salamandridae > Triturus > Triturus cristatus. The sequence continues at coordinate 1,188,123,347 of NC_140580.1, read as the reverse complement.
CCTACAGTCACAGAGGGACAGGTCCAACTAACCCTACAGTTCCAGAGATACAAGTCCAACTAACCCTACAGTACAGAGGTTCTGGTCCAACTAACCCTACAGTCACAGAGGGACAGGTCCAACTAACCCTACAGTCACAGAGGTTCTGGTCCAACTAACCCTACAGTACAGAGGTTCTGGTCCAACTAACCCTACAGTCACAGAGGGACAGGCCCAACTAACCCTACAGTTACAGAGGGACAAGCCCAACTAATCCTACAGTCACAGAAGAACTGGTCCAATTAGCCCTACAGTCACAGAGGTACAGGTCCAACTTACCCTATAGCCACAGAAGAACAGGCCCAACTAACCCTACAGACATAGAAGAACAGTTCCAACTAATCCTACAGCCACAGAAGAACAGGCCCAACTAACCCTTCAATCACAGAGGGCGAGGTCCAACTAACCCTACAGTTACCGAGGTACAGGTCCAACTAACCCTACAGTCACAGAGGTACAGGTCCAACTAACCCTACAGTCACAGAGGTACAGGTCCAACTAACCCTACAGTCACAGAGGTACAGGTCCAACTAACCCTACAGTCACAGAGGGACAGGCCCAACTAACCCTACAGTCACAGAGATACAGGTCCAACTAACCATACAGTACAGAGGTTCTGGTCCAACTAACCCTACATTCACAGAGGTAAGGGTTCAACTAACCCTACAGTCACAGAGGGACAGGTCCAACTAACCCTACAGTCACAGAGGGACAGGTCCAACTAACCCTACAGTCACAGAGGTTCTGGTCCAACTAACCCTAAAGTACAGAGGTTCTGGTCCAACTAACCCTACAGTCACAGAGGTAAGGGTTCAACTAACCCTACAGTCACAGAGGTAAGGGTTCAACTAACCCTACAGTCACAGAGGGACAGGTCCAACTAACCCTACAGTCACAGAGGTTCTGGTCCAACTAACCCTACAGTACAGAGGTTCTGGTCCAAATAACCCTACAGCCACAGAGGTAAGGGTCCAACTAACCCTACAGCCACAGAGGTAAGGGTCCAACTAACCCTACAAGCTCAATTTGAAAACCCTGGTGATCATTAGAGACCTGCGTTGTTGGACGGGGGTCAGAGTCTTACCGTATTGCCATCATCTGTTGCCGCTCCTCTGATCCTCAAACGCTGGGTGCTACCCCGCCGTCGCCGCTATACCATCTTGCGGCCGAGAAGCGGGGGACTTCATTTCCCAAGCGCCCTAGCGCCCTTTGACGCTAAACACGCGCCTGGAGGCGCACAAAAAGACAGCTGTTCCTCGGGGGAGCGGGAAGCTCAATTTGAAAACCCTGGTGATCATTAGAGACCTGCGTTGTTGGACGGGGGTCGGAGTCTTACCGTATTGCCATCATCTGTTGCCGCTCCTCTGATCCTCAAACGCTGGGTGCTACCCCGCCGTCGCCGCTATACCATCTTGCGGCCGAGAAGCGGGGGACTTCATTTCCCAAGCGCCCTAGCGCCCTTTGACGCTAAACACGCGCCTGGAGGCGCACAAAAAGACAGCTGTTCCCCCGCGTCGCGGGACGCGCGCGGGCGGGCGCCGGGCTAAGCCCGGGCAAAGGGCGGGCCCTCTGTGGCCCTCAGAGGCCTGAGGAGACTGGACTGGGCCAGGAACTCTATATTGCTTTCTCTGGACCTCTAACGTGCTATGAGCATGTAAGACATTTTATATATTATTATTATGTTATTTTCGTTTGCTTATTTTCTTCTTTGAGTGTTTAGACTTAAGGGTACTTGCGTGGAAGAATAACATCATTACTGTTCATAATGTCTAAATCCAAAATTGACAAAGTGATGGTGGGCCCTGCTACCCTAGACAACTTCCTGGTTAGGAAAGTAAATCAGATTAACAATGATAGACGTGTATCTCTGGGGAAAGGCACTGTGATAGGGGAAACACTGTCTGAAAATTCCCCTATTAGTCTGACCCAAGACTGTGAAATTTACACGAGTGATGTCATCTCTATTGACCCGCCAGCGCCCATTTTAGTGAATGTGGAGGTTCATTCTGACTCACGGGCGCTGTCAAGTTCAGGCATTGGTGTGCTGAATGAGACCCAACCTGAAACCAGGCATTTGAGAACTTGCAGAACACGGTCTCAAAGGGAGAATGGGAAACATAATAATTCTAAGTCTAAAAAAAAGGATGGTAAGGCAATTACCAGTCCTGCTATAACAACCCCTTTTGTATTCACGGGCACTAACGGTAATGGCAATGGTAATGGACTAAATTTTATTCCTGATTTGCTTGCCTCATTTATAAAAAACTTAGAAGTTTCTCTAACAGCAAAAATGGAGGAGCTTATTAAACCATTAACTATCAAGATAGATAACATAGACAAGGAAGTGACAAGGCTGGGTGGTCTGATATTGTCACAGAAGATTGTAACACCTAGTGGATGTGTACACGCTGGGGAGAAAGGGAGAGAAATTGCTGAAGTTAATGATACACGAAATAAGGGGAGGGGGATTGTTGTTGCTGCAGTGGCCTCAGGGTCTGAAACATCTATTCGACCGGATATCCCTGTGGCAACTGCTTTGCAGCAACAATCATCTACAAACCCCCAAAGCAGTAGAGCTCCCAGACCTCCGAGGCACAACCGCTATCTTAATTTACCACCAGATTGTGCTCCGTTTGTGGTAGTTCTGACTAATGTGCCCCCTTGTGGCACTCATTCCGCATCTCCTTTTGATGAATCTCAAATCTCTTTGAAAAATAAGGCAGTGTCATGGCTCAACAAAAACTGTGGTTTTCCCATCTCATATTCTGACCAGATTATGGCAGTAATGCGTGTAAACTGGGTGGGGCCGTCTAAAAAGTCTGGGTCTGGGGATTGTATAGTAGTAAATTTCAAACACCCCCAGCATGTGGCAACTGTTCTTTTGAGAACCTCTGCACTGGTATATAACATGAACAGTATCTGTGTACGCCCCCTGGGTTACTTTTATGCGCATTTGTGCAAACCTCCACCACAACAAAGTTTAATCAGGCGGGGGCTTGAACCTTATACTCCTGTGCAAGAGATCCAATTCCCTTACAACATCACTAATCCCTGTGGGTCAGGTGGACCCATTGGAATTTATAACAGGAGTCCCAGTGCTGGACACTATCAATATGGGTCGAACTTAAACACACAGAATAGGTATGAAGTGTTATCCGGTCTTGAGCTGTGTGATTGACGGGGGGCACCTGCGGCTCAGGTTACTAGGGCTACAGGTGAATCTATAATCACAGATAACCCGGTGGGCAAAATGCCCGGATGTTTTGTTGTCTCTTGGAATATTTATGGTCTTGCGGCCAAAATGTCTGATGCAAATTGGGTGACTTACATTAAGCAATTTTCGATTGTCTGTTTACAAGAGACCTGGGAGCTGGGCTGTAACCTCTTCTTAGAAGGGTATAAGGCCTTCTTTGTGCCAGCCTTGCCATCTTTGCGGGGTAGGCCCAAGGGGGGTCTTGTAATTTTTGTCTCCATACTAATACCCTGTGAAGTACGAAGAATTGAAGCACAACATACAGGTGTAATGGGCTTAACTCTAACTGGAGGTAATGTCCTTGTGGGCCTGGTGAATTTTTACAATGCTGCTTATGATAGTGCAGGCAGGAATCACATTCATATTTTAAATTCTTTTGTCTCTAATTTTATGAAAAATATGGGCCATAACCTCATGATTATGGGGGATTTTAATCTGCATCCTTGTATAGACCCATTGCACAAGTGCTTACCAGAAATGACCTGTGAACGTGCGGACTGTCTCCATATGGAGCACACTAAGGAGGGGGAGATGTGCAATGACCTTCTGAATGACTATGACCTCTCTCTGGCTATGTCATTAAATGACCCGCTTCATTGCTTTGATACCCCTACCTTTAAGGGGCATGGAAGGGGTACCTTTATAGACCATATACTTGTTTCGCGGACGATGCAAACTTTTTTAGATTCCTTTTGCATTGTTCCTAGCGGACTCAGCGACCATAACCCTCCAACAATCTGTTTAAAATGTCCCTGGTTAAAAAAAGGCAATAAGATCATCAATCAAGGCAGATTGGGCACAACAGATGGGAGGAGGCGGTTAAAATGGTCTATGGTCTCTGCGGATATCCTCTATAAGAACATCTCTGTAGGGTGTGCCGAGGATATTAAAGTCTGTACCATTGGGGAGGGTGAACCTAGGCTGGTTCTTGAGGCTTATCAAAATATTTCGGAGAAGGTGTCAGCGTTTCTATCGGTCCCTATCAAAACTCAGGTTAATTCAGGCCCGAGATGGTTTAGCCACGACTGTACTATAGCTGCTCGCAAACTGAGGCTTGCACTGTCAGCCTCCCCGAGGAATCGGGAGGTCGTAAAACTCTGTAGAAAGGAATATAAGGCTATTACTGTCGCCCGCAAGGAGTTTCTGAGGAAAGAGGCCTGGGAGGAACTGCTTGATCCCTCCACCCTGAATAGCAGCACCAAATTCTGGGCCCTGGTTAAGAAACCTTTTTTGACCGAGGACCCAGGAGATGGACATGTCTGTTGCATAACCAAAGAGGAATGGGAAAGTCGTTTTAAAAGGCTGTACTATTCCGAGGGTTCTGGAACCATGGCTGCTGCCCCCCATGATAGGGACAGCACCATTATTTTTGATAAAAGTGAGGTCTTGGCTGCCATAATGGGTCTCACTGCAAATAAAGCGCCAGGTCCTGACGGAATACCACCGGATCTTTACAAATCTGATCCAGTTTTCTGGGCTCCCATTCTGGTTGCTGTATTTAATGCTGCGGCCATAGTAGGTTGTCTGGGAACGTGGGGTCTGTCAACTATAGTTCCTGTCTTCAAGAAGGGAGATAGGGGAAGTGCTCTTTGTTACCGACCAATATCCCTAATCGATTCAATGGTTAAGATCATGGGGAGAGTTATACTTCAACGCCTAACAAGCTGGTCGAATGAAAATAACACCATGTCGATTTCTCAATATGGCTTTTGTGAAGGGCGCTCTACCATAACTCAGTGTCTCAATCTGTTTCTTATTCTGAATAAATATACTGTCGTACAGAAAGGAGTAATTCACCTTGCCTTCATGGATCTGTCCTCAGCCTTCGACTGTGTTAACAGAGGGAGGCTGTGGCAGACCATGAAGGATAAAGGTATTGATAGGGGGATCGTGGAGTTCCTAGTGGATCTGCATAATGACACAAGAGCCAACGTGAGGTTCTCATCGACCGGGGAAACCACAGGAAGTTTTAGTATTAATAAAGGAGTACGTCAGGGGTGTATCCTGGCCCCTTTTCTTTTTAATTTTTATATAAATGATTTAGAGGCTGAACTACAAGAGGTAAAATCAGATTGTCCTAGAGCTGGTGCGAGGGGTATTCCTTTACTTTTATATGCCGACGATGCGGTTTTAATTTCACGAACAGAATTAGGTCTCCAGGCACTTTTGAATGCTTTGAATAATTTTATGTCTGATAGGGACCTTATGGTCAACAATTCTAAATCTTACATAATGCATGTTGGCCGTCAATCTAAAAAGAAGTTCAACTTTAAACTGAACGATGTTTTGATCCCCATCACCCAGACGTTCTCATATTTGGGTGTTTTATTTGATACGAAGCTTAGCTGGGCCCCACATTTGGCCAAGAAGAAGGGGGAAATGACTAGAGTAAATGCCTCCATCTTCAACTTTGCCTCTAAATTGGGGAAAAATCCTAATGTGGCTATGATGAAATTATACAACACTAAATCCATAGCCACCGTAGTATATGGAAGCGAGATATGGAGCTACATAAATGGCGAACAACTACAAATAGTTGAAAATAATTTCTTAAAGCGTCTGTTATGTGTCCCAGGTAGCACACCGAATTTAGCTGTACATGAAGAACTTGGTTGCCTGCATTTAGCCGACATTGTTGGATTGAAACCACTGTTATGCTGGGTAAAATTATGGTTAAGTGATGAAATTCCTTTAACACACCAGATAGTGGAAGATCTTGTATCACTCGATCATGCAATGTGTGTACCTTGGCTTAAATATTTGAAGTCCCAATTTTTTAAGCTTGGCCGCCTGAACTTGTTTGAGAACCCGAGGGATATAGTAAAGGGTGATGTTGCAGCAATTAAGAGAGCTTTTTTCTTGGATTGTAATGCCCTAAGAGATGAAGTTGAGCTTTCGAAACCCAATGTTAGAAAGTATATCATGTTGAGAACCTGTGATTCTATGGAAATGTATCTAACATGCTCCTTTACCTCCTATGAGAAATTTTTGCTGACCCGATTTAGGTTTAACATCTTTCATCATTTTTTAATTAGACCCAAGTCGGACATTTTTAAGAAACCTGCAGCTCCCTGTGGCTGCGACGGGAAGTCTCCACAGGACATGCTGCATTTTATATTCTTATGTTCATTTTATGAATATCCCCGTAGGCGGTATCTTGTTACTCTTTTAAAGAAATTAAATTTTAAACAAATTAGACCCGCCTTTATGTACTTACAGCTGCTGCACTCTGATAGTGTCCTCCAGGTGCTAGAATTTTTAAAACTAACCATGAGACTAAGAAAATGTTTAGATGAGTAACTGTGAATCATCTGCAGCCCAATGCACTAATGCACTTTTTCTGTATGTGGGCACTACTTGCACCTTTCTTGTACTGATTTTGTCTATGCACTCTTTCAAGAAACATATGTGTTGTATGTAATGTAGATTGACTTTGTAGTTATTGTGATGTTTTTAACATGAATTGTTTAATGATGTGTACTTTTATGGATTGCAATATATCCGAAATAAAGTCAATTTTGAATTTTTTTTTTGAACCCTACAGTCACATAGGTTCTGGTCCAACTAACCCTAAAGTACAGAGGTAAGGGTCCAACTAACCCTACAGTCACATAGGTTCTGGTCCAACTAACCCTACAGTACAGAGGTTCTGGTCCAACTAACCCTACAGTCACCGAGGTACAGGTCCAACTACCCCCCCAGCTGAGGTGCATGGAGTACACACATTGTCTCAGAACGTCCCAGGTCACACAATCTGATGGGGTAGAATATCTCTGAGCTCTTCAACCCCCAGATGAGGATTAGCTCCCTCCGTTAGGCCTGAGGGGTACAAGATGCTTTCATCCCTTTCCAACAGACAATACAAGGGGGCAGAACAGCACTGAAGCCACAGATGGTGTCCAGGATATAAAGAGTGTCACCATACGTTCGTACCTAGAGATATGGAGTGAGGGTTTACTTACTGCTCATTGGCTCTGGACTGCACAATGTGAGGGAAGGAGTAAACATGCAACTGGTCCTTCCTATCCTCAATCTGCCAGAACACTTGGCTGGAGCCGAAGACCCGTCTATGAGATTTGTCTCGGGCCTCTTTTAGTTTTTCCTCAGTCACAGCTGTTGTGAACAGGCCTGAGGCCTCAGTCTCCGGTTCCAGCTGCAATGGAAGAGCAGAAACTGAAACAGCAAGAAAACAACGGAGTTACAAGTTAATGACAAAGGAGAGTTAGACCCTGATTTAGACGGTGGACAGGTTATACTGTCACAGTTGTGATGGATATCCCATCGCTGAAATATAAATCCCATTATATCCCATGGGATTTATACTTCAGTAAACGAGATATCCATCACCGTTGTGACGGAGTAACCCAGCCCTAAATCAAGCCCTTACTCTTCACTGTGGCCGAGGTGACAGATGCCATCAATAACAGCCCCTCTTTAAAGGCGTCGGGCCCCGACGGGGTCTCTGTGGCCCCTCTTTAAAGGCGTCAGGCCCCGACGGGGTCTCTGTGGCCCCTCTTTAAAGGCGTCAGGCCCTGACGGGGTCTCTGTGGCCCCTCTTTAAAGGCGTCAGGCCCCGATGGGGTCTCTGTGGCCCCTCTTTAAAGGCGTCAGGCCCCGACGGGGTCTCTGTGGCCCCTCTTTAAAGGCGTCGGGCCCCGACGGGGTCTCTGTGGCCCCTCTTTAAAGGCGTCAGGCCCCGACGGGGTCTCTGTGGCCCCTCTTTAAAGGCGTCAGGCCCCGACGGGGTCTCTGTGGCCCCTCTTTAAAGGCGTCAGGCCCCGACGGGGTCCCTATGGACCTTTTCAAGCACTATGTGTGTGAGAAGGTGGCCTGATATATGCTGTCCACTAGTTCTAGTGGGCACCTTGCCCCAGTCCAAACAACCCCTTATGGTGATAGGTAAAAGACAACCTTTATTAAAAGCTATCCTAGTGGTAGCTGTGCAGAGCAGCCTTCAGGCTAAGTCTTGAAGGAATGTAAAGCAGCTTGTTTTACCAGTCTATAATCTCTTGTATGATCAAATGAAAGGAGAACCACACCAGGTATATATATAAAATATATGTATTTATTTCTAAGCACACCCTCCTAGTCTCTTTATGAGGCTAGTGGTAAAAACACATAAGTTACACTTCAAATATGACAGTAAAATAGCACAAATATACGTCAGGCTCTAGGGGCGAGTCAAACCATATACTAAAATAGTGATATAAGGACCACGACTTAACTAGACACAAGGCCTAGAGCCTGTAGAATCGCTGGGACCCCAAGGAACCACCCAAGGTAGTGACACAGGGGACCCACGGGGGCCGTGTGCAGTATGAGAACACAGCCGCAAGCTCCCGTTAGCTTCTAGGGGAAAGTCGCGGTTAGATTTTTAAAGATTAGGGACACTTAGAAATGAGTCAGGACCAAACCCTTTGGGACTTAGGAAGTTCTAGGGAAAACACCCATGGGAGCACCAGAGTACTCGTGTTACCTCACCCAGGGAAGCCGGGTGCATAGGTGTGAAATGGTGTCGGGTCACATAGTCGATTTCAATGGGAGCTGGCAAAGAAGTGCTGCTGCCGGGAAGATGCGAAGTGTCTGAAGAGATCCAAGCCTGAATCGAAGTCGAGAAGAACCTGAAAGCAGAGGGGACAGAGACTGGGTCACTTGCCAGTGACCAGCAGGACGATAGGGAGATGCCCACCGATGTCAGGTGATTTCAGGTGAAGGAGGTGAAACTTGACTCTTCAGCCACGAAGACCAGGAGGCATCGAGGACGACCAGGAGCTGGATTCGAGCTGTCCCACGAAGGATGTCGAGTGCTGAAGCGTCGGTGCCCGGATTGGACACAACAAGCCTTGGCAACAGCAACCCACGCAGAAAGGAGAACTCGGGGTGACTAGGCCGACAATCTTCGGTGGATCTTCCGCTCGAGGTCGGGGATACAAGTAACCCTAAGGACGACTTCAACAGACGTCGAGAAGTCAATGCACTTGCAAAAGTGCACGGTGACCAGGAGTTCCGGTTCCACGCTACTCACGAGGGATGCGGGTCTCAGCTTTGCTGGGGACTCATGTCGAACTCTGAGATGTCTGGAAATCCTCTTCCTGGGCTGCAAATACTTCGGAGTCCGGCGGGTGCTTCGGAGATGCAGACCTGCAAAATGCTACGTTGGTACCTGCTAAGCATGGGAGTCACTCCTTGACCCCAAGGGAGATTTCTTCAGTCCTCTAGTCTTTAGTAGAGCGTCGAAGTTCCAGGACTCAGCTTCAGAGTTTTGTCAAGGGATATCTAAAGTCCTGTTGCCAGGGGTTCCTTACTTATACATAAGGAAGGGGTTGGACTAGCTCTGGGGATCCACCTATGGGAGGGTTTGGAAAGAGGGGTGGCTACACCCATTTCCTTTGTCCAGTTTCGCACCAGAGCAGCGGCTGGAAGCCCCTGAACTGGTTGGAGCTGGCCTATGCACAGGGACACCAAATGTGCCCCCAGTGCAGGACTTCAAAGCACTCAGAGAGTGCTCCCATCCAGCCCCAATACACATAAGCCTGTCTGGGAGGTGGTTACACCTCCCTGTGACAGGAAACCTATTGTCCAGGCCTCCCCTGTCAGAGTTTCGGTTAGCAGCAGGAGGCCAGACCCATGTCTGTGGCTGCAGCATCCATTTTGTGATGCCAGGGCTCTGTTAAGTTTCTACCAGGTATACCAGTACTGCCATGTCTATCCCTCTAGAAGGGTGGGATCATATTCTCACATCAGGAATTGATGTGGGGGTATGATTCCAAGATGTTTGACACCAAACACGACATGTTTCCGTGCAGCCAGTCCAAAGTTAGCATTAACCGTTTTAGATATAATGCACTTAAGAGTATATGGTCAGGCTGCACCACTGATAACCCCGGAGAAGAGATTCCGAAGGCTGCAGAGGGGCTCACCTCATGCCTGGGCACCCTCTCACATATAACCAAGCACCCTGCCTTCAGGATTGATAAGGCCTGCCATAGGGGTGACTGATAGGTTACTATGTGCAGTGATAGGTGAGGTATAGTGCACCTATACCTCAGAAAGGGGTGCATGCACCACCTTACCCAGGCTGCAGTAGCAGACTTGTGGTGCCATTTTAAAGGGCTTTCCAAGGGTGGCACAATACATGCTTCAGCCCCTGGTAGGCCTCTTGGGTACCCATGCCCTGGGTCCATAGTATACCATACAATAGGAACTCATAAGGGTACCCCAGAATCCAATCTGGAGTGTACCTAAAGTACATGCAATCAATTTAGAGAGGAAGCAGGTAGGCTGGGGCCCTAGTCAGCAGGGTCCCAGCCAGACTAAAGACAAAAAACAGTGAAACACCAGCAAAAAGTGGGAGAAACATGTGAAGCAGATCCTACTCTCCTACAATGTGGCTCTTTGGGCCCCTGGTTAGAAGGGTCCAAAATGCTGCGAGTTCTAGCTCGATACTTAGCTCATGGCGAACCTCAATTGTTTTCCTGTTTTTTAAAAAGTCGATGGGGGGATCCCCGCTACTACAGCCCAATCTCTCCTATAGATTCCGTAGGCAAAGTCACAGGCTGGGTAATCTTGGAAAGCCTCATGGGTTGGGTGGGGAAGAGGCTCTTCTGTGATCCAGGGTGCTTCATTTCACGGTGGTGTGTGAGCCTGAATTTTGTCCACTTGACTTTTTGCGCACAATGGGTGATGAAGGTGAATTCCCAGATTTATTTTTGGTATGAATGATTTATACATGCACATGAGAAGCTGCCTACCTTCAAGTGGTGTTTGACTGATGCAGAGGTATTTATTCTTACAGGAAGTTCCTGAGTGTGTTTCCAGGATGGGCAAGTATGGCCATTGTTAGACTTGGGGGTCTCTAGTTGGCACAGGTATGCTCTTGTGTCAAATAGGGACCCTCTCCTCTAGTCAGGGTAAGGGGGTACACTCCTAAAATAACCCCTGCTCACCCCCTTGGTAGCTTAGCACGAGCAGACAGGCTTATATCAGAGGCAGTGTGTAAAGCATTTGTGAACACATACAGTAACCAAGTGACAACACTACAGATGGACACCACACAGGTTTTATATCAAAAATAAGTATTCTTTATATAGATTTACCACAAGACCATTAAACAACAAAAATACACAATACTGTTACTTTAGATGGTAGAATTTTGCTTATTTCTCTTTAGTTCTTAAATGCGACACTTTAAGTCAAAGTACCTTTTAGATGCGACACGCAGGGCAACAAAAGTGTTGCAACGATGTTGATGCGTTGAAGATTTTGGTGCAAAGAAATAAAGACGTGAAGATCTTCCAGATGCGATACGCTTCTCTGATGTTGCGAGTCGATGCTTCAGCTGCAGCGGCGACACACTTTACACGATGCGACGACAGCAGCCTTGGCAACGGCACTCTACTCCGACGTTGCGAGACGCTTCCGCTCGATGCGATGCTGCAGCGGCGACACCCCTTTACGCGATGCGACGACAACAGCTCCGACGGCAGCACGCTTCTCCGCGGATGCGAGGCGCTTCTCTTGATGCGGTGCAATGCGTCAGCTACGATGGCTGCGATGGCGACACGATCCTTTCTCGATGTGAGACACTTCCTGGATGAGGCGAGACGCTTCCGCCCGATGCAACAGCTGCAGCGGCGACACACTTTACGCGATGCGACGACAACCGCTCTGACGGCGCCACGATTCTCCTTCTTGAGTCACGCTTCCAGGTCCTTGCGACACGCAGTCCCTCAGAAGGCCCAGCAACAGCAGCAGGCACTTCCAAAGAACTCTGGGGAGCTGGGGGGTGAAGTCTGTTGTTCCTGAGACTTCAGCAGGAGGCAAGCTCTTTTCCAAGCCCTTGGAGATCCTTCACAAGTTGAGCAAAAGTACACACAAAGTTCCTTTCTCCTCTCTTTTGCAGTAGGCAACCACAGCAGGCCAATCCCCCAGTTTCGGGGATAGTCTCTCCTCAGCTTCTTCTTGGTTCCTCTCCTCAGCAGAGCTTTCTTCTTGTTTCCCAAAGTGATCTAAATTCTTGGGATCAGGGTCCCAATACTTATACCCCAAAATCCTTTGTCCTCTGAGGGCAGAGGGGCCTTTGCCTTGTTCAAACCGGTTCTGGTCAGTCCTGAAGCACTTTGTTTACCTGACTCCTTCTTTTCCTTTCAGAGTGCAGGACAGAGACATCAGACACACCACAGGAGTTGGAGCCATCATTGTGGAGTGAAGGCACAGCCCTATTCAGGTCCCAGGTGCAGCTCCTCCCTCCCATCTAGATGCAGATCTCTCTATTCACCACTGGGACACCAATACACAGCCTAGCAGAGGCAGGTTTGAATGGTTAGACAAGAAAATGCCTACTTTCTAAAAGTGGCATTTTCAAACACAGAATGTTAAAACCAACTTCACTAAAAGATGTATTTTATCATTCTGAGTCCAGGTATACTAAATTCGAATTTCTACCATGTTCCCTGAGTGAGTTAGGATTATAAAATGTAATAACCAAACTGCCCATACAGGCCTAAGGAGAACAGGTAGCCTTGCAATAGTGGAAAATGAAAATGGCTGTAATTCACTATTAGAACATGCCACACACACCAGGGCATGTCCTACCTTATCCTTACAATGCACCCTGCCCTTGGGCCTACCATAGGGGTGTCTGATATGAAGAAAAGGGAAGGTTTAGGGACTGGCAAGTGGGTGCACTTGCCCAGTCAGCATGACAGTACCAGACTGCACGCAGGCTCTGCAATGGCAGACCTTAGACACACTTTTACAGGCTGCTTCTGTGGGTGGCACAACCAGTGCTGCAAGCACACCAGCAGTGTTTGGATTACCAGCCCTGGCACTCCTGGTGCACTGTACTAGGGTCTGACAGGTAAACCAAACCAACCAATCATGGAATCACAAATCCTTCAACTTACGATAGGGAGAGCATATGTACTTTAGCACTGATCAGCAGTGGTAAAGTGCCCAGAGTCATAAAACAGCCAACAACAGGTCAGAAAATATATAGGAGGAAGGCAAAAGGTTCAGGGATGACCCTGCAAAAAGGGCCAAGTCCAACAGCCGTATATCGAATCCCTACCTCCAAAAAGTTATTGACAGGGAGGTGGACTTAGAGTGAACTGCGAGAAGGGGTCTATATCCTGCTGAACGCTGATGACCAATAGTGGCAATAGGAAGGCGGAAACATGTTGATAACAGCAGATAGGGAGACAAGGCACTAACCTCCCATGTACACCCCAAATTACAATTTTTAACCCTGCCAAGAGGGGCTCAGAATAAAGTATGGAGGGTACCCTCCTATGTAGTTTTAAGCTCATTCTGAACTTAGGATCCCTTGTAGCGTTGGGGCACTAGCTCCATAAAACATTCTTTGCTCCACCCTCAGAATTAGTCTGGGCCAGAGTGTTGTTGCACGCCCTATAAAGAAGCATGCCACTATCTAGTGGGTGAGGGCAATTTTAAAACCCCTGGGGGTTTCCCAGTGAGGGGTTCTCTTTGTTTTAGATTTATTTACCTCTTTCCCTTTTCTTTTTGTGTTAGGATCATCTGTGACAGCCAATAAGGTTTTAGAGCGGGATTAGGAACTGTCGAGAAGTGTCTAGATCTTCCCCTCTTGGTGGAAAGATACACGGTTATAGGAAGGGGTTCTCTCCACTTGGCATTTATGGATCTCAGCTCTGCCTTCGATCGTGTTAATCGGGTGGAGCTGTGGATCGTATTGGACAACATGGGTGTAGATTACGGGATCCTCTTGTATTGGTACATTGACCTGAATGCCAGTGTCCATTTTAATAAGAAGGGGTAGTGTACCCATTCGTTTAATTTGACCACTGGCAGTAGGCAGGGTTGCGCGCTAGCACCAATATGATTTCTTTTCTATATAAATGATGAAGAATCCAGCCTTGTTCATCTTAATCTTCATGTCCCACAAATGAGTGCCAAGAGCGTTCCTGCACTTCTCCATGGGGATGCGTTCCTGCACTCTTCCATGGGGACGCGTTCCACCACTTCTCCATGGGGACGCGTTCCTGCCCTTCTCCATGGGGACGCGTTCCTACACTTCTCTAGGGGGAGGCGTTCCTGCACTTCTCTAGGGGGAGGCGTTCCTGCACTTCTCTACGGGGACGCGTTCCTGCACTTCTCTACGGGGACGCGTTCCTGCACTTCTCCAGGGGGGACGCATTCCTGCACTTCTCCAGGGGGACGCATTCCTGCACTTCTCCATGGGGACGTGTTCCTGCACTTCTCCATGGGGATGCGTTCCTGCACTTCTCCAGAGGGACGGCGCTGTGCTGATGGGCAGGACAGCCTTTTATATCTTCTTGAAGGATTTGTCTCTTTTATGGATAAGGGTTCAACTGTGCACCACTTTTACGAAGACCTTCATCTGGTAAAAATTGGAAAATGATTTTATAAATGTAGATCTTCTGTTTGACGAAAAATCAAGCTGCTCACTATCTGGATTCGCCCCAGAAACTGTGTCTTTGTATATTGTCCTAAACAACCAAATCCGCTGTGCCACTCTCTGGGACTGGGCGAAGTCAAGAGCGTTTACAATATTCATTCCTTATCAACACTTTTTGCATTGGTTCTTTCTAAAAAGGCACCGCTCGGCCTGTATCGGGTCAGTCTGTGGCCTGTTTCATCTCAGTGCTGACTGCAGATCTCTCACCTCACAATAGGTCTTTGCTCTGCGGATTTTGCACATTGTTTCTAAATTTATGTTCAAAGATCTGTTCTGTTTATGTGCACTGGTCGCTAATCTATCTACTTTTTAAAATATGATTCAGCTGAATCCTCTCTGCCTGTTTTCATCCCGGTTTGTTCCTATTGTAGGAGAGTAGGATCTGCTTCCCATGGGTACCCCCACTTTTTGCTGGTGTTTCACTGTTTTTCGACCTTAGTCTGGCTGTGGCCCTGCTAATCAGGCCCACAGCCTAGCTGCTTCCTCTCTAAATTGGTTTCCATGTACATTAGGTAAATTTCTAATTGGATTCTGGAGAGCCTTATAAGCCCCTAGTATATGGTATACTATGTACCTAGGGCATAGGTACCTCAGAGGCCTACCAGGGGCTGCAGCATATTTTATGCCACCCCTGGGAACCACTCCAAAATGGCATCGCAAGTCTGCTACTGCAGCCTGGATAAGGTGGTGCTTACACCCTATATCACTACCTTATACAGACACATATAAACCTATAAGCCACTCCTATGGCAGGCCTTGACAATCCTGAAGGCAGAGTGCTTGGTTTTATGTGTAAGGGCGCCCAAGCATGAGCTGAGCCCCTCTGCAGCTTTCGGAAATCCTTCATTATGGCTGTTCTGTGATACAGCCATACCATATACTCTTAAGTGCATTATAACCTCGCGGTGAATGCTAACTTTAGAATGGCTGCATCAAAACATGTCGTGTTTGGTGTCAACCGCTTTGGAATACTACCCCTCTCGCCAGTTCTGGCAGCGGGGGTAGCATTCCACCCTTCTAGAGGGAAAGACATGTTCACACTGGTCAAACCCGGTAGGACTTTCCTGAGCCCTGGCATCACAAAATGGATGCCTCTGCCACAGACACGGGTCTGGCCTTCTGCTGCTGACCGAAACTCCGGCAGGGGAGCCCTGGACAATAGGTTTCCTGTCAAAGGGAGGTGTGACCACCTCCCCAGACAGGCAGATGTGTATTGGGGCTGGGCGGGAGCACTCGCTGGTGCTTTGAAGTCCTGCACTGGGGGCACATTTGCTGTCCCTGTGCATAGCCCAGTTCAAACCGGTTGCAGGGCCTACCTGCCCCTGCTCTGGCGCGAAACTGGACAAAGGAAATGGGTGTAACCACCCCTCTTTCCAAGCCCACCCATAGGTGGGGCCTTGGAGTTAGTCCATCCCCTAAACTTACTATAAGTATAGGAATCCAGTCCCTAGGACTTTAGATTACCCTCTACAATGTACATCCTGGACCTTCGATGTTCTATCCTGACTAGAAGACAGAAGAAATCTCCCTTGGGGTCAAGGAGTGACTGCCATGCTTGGCAGGCACCAAAGAAGCAACTGACCGGTCTGCATCGCTGTAGCTCCCGCCGGACGCCAAAGTCTTTGCATCACCAGAGGTGGATTTCCAGACTTCCCCGAGGCTACCCTGAGTCCACAGCAAAGCTGAGGCCCGTGGCTATCGTGGGTGACGTGGAACCGTGACCGTTGGACACCGTGAACTTTTGCAGCAACACTATCTTCCTGGTCCCCCTCGAAGTTGTGCTTTGGGCTCCGAGTAGCCCCAGCTTTGGGCACCTCCTCACCGAAGATTGTTGGCCTCCACTCCACGAGTGACCCGTGGGCCAGCTCAAAGTGCGCCCGCTCGAGGCTCCTTTAAGATCACTAGCCCGTTGGCTAGCAGGTCCCCACGAAGGCAACTCTCTTTCTACTTGGGCTTTCCTGGTTGCTCCAGACGTGCCCTGACTTACCCTCGCTGGGTGAGTCCCTCAGACCTTGCTGGTATGCACCGCAGTCCTTTCTCTGAATTCCATTGACTTGCCGTTGCCAAGACTTGTTGGGTCCATTCTGGTCGCCGACACCGCAGCACTAGACAAACTTCTTGGGACAGCTCGAATCCAGTTCGTGGACTTTGTTGACGCTTCCTGGACCTCGTGGCTGAAGAGTCAAGACACCCATCAACTCACCTGAAGCACCCGAAATCTGTGGGCATTGGTCCATCCTGCCCTTGGTCACTGGCTAGTGACCCAGAATCTGTCCCCTCTGCTTTCAGGTTCCTTCCATCCCAGATCCAGGCTTGGTTCTCTTCGGACACTTCTCCTCTTCACAGCAGCAGCAGTTCTTTGCAGGCTCCCATTGAAATCGACCAAGCGACCCGACACCAAAAGACACCTATGCACCCAGCTTCCCTGGGTGAGGTAACTCGAGTACTCTGGTGCTCCCATGGGTGCTAGCCCTAGAACTTCTTAAGTCCAAAAGGGTTTGGTCCTAACTCGTTTAGAAGTGTCCCTAATCTTTAAATTTCCAACCGCGGCATTGCCCATGGAAGATAACGGAAACGCGCGGTTGTGTTTACACACTGCATACAGTCCCCGTGTGTCCCCTGTGTCACTACCTTGGGTGGTTCCTTGGGGTCCCAGCGATTCTACAGGCTCTAGGCCTAGTGTCTAGTCAAGTCGTGGTTCTTATACCACTTTTTTGGTATATGGTTTGGTACAACCCTAGGGCCCAAACGTGTATTTGTGCTATTACTAATAATTGCTAACTTGTAAACAAAGTACTTCGAACTCCAGTCTCTAAAAGAGACTAGAAAGGTGTGTTCTATCTTAAATACATATATTTTTAATATATACCTGGTGTGGTTGTCTTTCATTTGATCATTCAAGAGATTATAGACTGTTAAAACAAGCTGCTTTACATTCCTTCAAGACTTAGCCTGAAGGCTGCTCTCCATAGCTACCACTAGGATAGCTTTCAATAAAGGTTGTCTTTAACCTATTCACCATAAGGGGTTGTTTGGACTGATACAAGGTGCCCACTAGAACTAGTGGACAGCATATATCAGGCCACCTTCTCACACCTATCACGTGGTTTTAACTTGGTATGTTGTATATTTTCATCTGCTTTGTTTGTTTGTAAAGTTTTTAATTAAGCGTACAATAAAATTGACTCTTACTACTTTATGGTTATGGACTGTAACCGAAGAAAGTTTATTGATGAAGTAAATAGCATATCCTATATTTACACCATTTACAGATCCCTTCTTCCAGGACAGAACATTCTGTCACTAAAGAGTCACTATGGTAGCCAGGTTTGGAAAGCAGATACAGTAAACCAAACGTGCCCTCCCTAAAAAGATCAGAACAAACAGGTAACTCACTGTACTGGACCAGGGATCCTCTCTCTTCTCACTGGTCCAGGGCACCTCTGTCGTCTCACTGGACCCGGGTTCCTCACTCCTCTCACTGGACCCGGGTTCCTCACTCCTCACACTGGACCAGGGTTCCTCCATCTTCTCACTGGTCCACAGCTTCTCACTCATCTCCATGGACAATGGCTCCTCGCTCTTGTCCCTGGCATGTGACTTTCTAATCTTGTCCATGGTCATCGGCTTTGCGATCTTCTCCCTGCTCCGTGCCTTAGCACTTTTCTCCCTGGTCTTTGGCTCCATGCTCTTTTCATCGAGTTGTATGTCCTTGTTCTCACTGGTCTGCAGCTTCACGCTCTTCACACTCGTTCGTGGCTTTGCACTCTCCACACTGATAAGTGGATCCTTACTCGTCTGTAGCTCTGCATTCTCCTCACTGATCCATGGATCCCTGCTCAGTTCACTGGTCTGTGGCTCCGCGGTTGTCTTACTGGTTTGTGGCTCTGGATTCTTCTCACTGATCTTTTGCTCCCCGGTTGTCTCACTGACATGTGGGTCTGGGTTCTTCTCACTGGTCTGTCTGTCCATGGTTGTCTCGCTGGTTTGTGGCTCTGGGTTCTTCTCAGTGGTCTGTGGCTCGGTGGTTGTCTCAGTGGTTTGCGGCTCTGGGTTCTTCTCAGTGGTCTGTGACTCTGGGTTCTTCTCACTGATCTGTGGCTCTGCGGTTGTCTCGCTGGTCTGTGGATCTGTGGTTGTCTCATTGGTCTGTGGTTTTGTGGTTGTCTCACTGGTCTGTCGTTCTGTGGTTGTCTCACTGGCTTGTGGCTCTGGGTTCTTCTCAGTGGTCCGCGGTTCCACAGTTGTCTCGCTGGTTTGTGGCTCTGGGTACTTCTCAGAGGTCTGTGGCTCTACAGTTGTCTTGCTGGTTTGTGACTCTGGGTTCTTCTCACCGGTTTGTGCCTTCAGGCTCTTCTCACTGGTCTGTGGCTCTGTGGTTGTCTCGCTGGTGTGTGGCTCTGGGCTCTTCTCACTGGTTTGTGGTTCTGTGGTTGTCTCACTTGTCTGCTGCTCTAGGTTCTTCTCACTAGTCTGCAACTCTGAGCTAGTTTCACTGGTCTTTGGCTTTGTGCTCATGTCACTGGTCTTCAGCTCTATGCTCCTGTCGCTGGTCTGCAGTTCTTCATTCTCTGCACTGTTCCACGACTCCACACTCCCACTGGACCGCACATTATTGCTCTTCTCACTAGCCAACAGCTCTACACTCACTGGAATGGTCCGCAGCTCAGGGCGTGTGGCACTGGACCGCTGCTCGTCATTCGCCATAATGTTTAAAGGCTCAGGACCCCCCACACTGGACACCGGCTCACTGTGATGCTCTCCCTCGGCTGCCATTCTAGGCTTTCATTTGGAGATGATGAATCTGACAAAGAGAGAGGAGAGCAGTTAGTGAGGAGATAAGGAAGTAGCAATGAAGACTCAAAGGATAAGGAATGATCACAAGTACCCACAACGACTGAAAAGGCACCTGAGGGCATTCGCCTGAAAGTAAATCCACTCAGCTCCTCAATTTACCCCCAAATCCATCGTCATCCAAAAATTCCAGACACCATAATTCAAAAGACACCTCTCATTCACAGATCTTGATACCAAAGAGTAAACACATGATCAGTTTCCTATAATATTCTGTGACACACCTCTACAACAAAACCTTTTCCGGAAGGCTCAAACCCAAAATGTACTCTGCCAATGTCAAACGATGTTGCTGCTTCTGCGAATGGACAAGAAAGGGGCCTAGCAAACGATGGTCACTTTTAAGATTGAATTTAGTA
The DNA here is from genome assembly GCF_964204655.1 of Triturus cristatus. NCBI lineage: Eukaryota > Metazoa > Chordata > Amphibia > Caudata > Salamandridae > Triturus > Triturus cristatus. Next base: position 1,188,103,387 of record NC_140580.1, on the reverse strand, counting down.
ACTTGTTGCACACCGGTCTACCCAAATCATGACTTGCACCTTTGAAAGCCCTACTGCACTCTGTGGCCCGACTCCTACACACCGCCACATCCTCCTACTCTCTCCTCACTAGAAGGGCTCCTCAGGAGGCCTCAACACTTTCAAGATCTGCTGCACCACATACAAGACCATTCACTTCAACACTCCCTGACGTCTCGCCTCAACACTTTCAAGATCTCCTGCACCACATACAAGACCATTCACTTCAACACTCCCTGACGTCTCGCCTCAACACTTTCAAGATCTCCTGCACCACATACAAGACCATTCACTTCAACACTCCCTGACGTCTCGCCTCAACACTTTCAAGATCTCCTGCACCACATACAAGACCATTCACTTCAACACTCCCTGACGTCTCGCCTCAACACTTTCAAGATCTCCTGCACCACATACAAGACCATTCACTTGAACGATCCCTGACGTCTCGCCTCAACACTTTCTCTAGCTGATGGAACTAAAAATCAAAGAGCTGAGGCACCTGAACACCTTAATATAGAAAAGGTAGAGAAATTGTCCACACTGAAACGCGCCTTCTCATGGAAGGGTGCTAAAATCTGGAACGTACTCCCCACCAGCCTAAGGAAGGCTCCATCTTTTGCTGGATTTAAACAAGGTCTAAAACAACTCCTTAACAAATGGACACTATCCTGAAACATGACTTGATTAGGCTCAGCTGTGCAATGCACGTTTCAGTGTACCTCTGCTTTTACAAATAGAGTTGCATACTATTGATCTATGTACTTCTCTCTACATGATGACATTTCATAGACTTTTTATTGCATTCTTGTACTCAGCTATATATTGTAAAGCACACCAACACCCAGTACTGGGCTCAGCAGAGCTATATAAGAAAGCAAACATACATCAATAAAATAAGGAAGTGGTGTGAGACCAGCGGTACCCAGAGCTGGGACACGCGCACATAAATGGACAGGGAGAGCAGCAGGAGTGGGTCACAAAGGGTCACACTCAGTACGCTGGGCCCACACCCAGTACGCTGAGCCACACTCAGTACGCTGAGCCCACACTCAGTACGCTGAGCCCACACTCACGCTGAGCCCACACTCACGCTGAGCCCACACTCTGTATGCTGAGCCCACACTCTGTACGCTGAGCCCACACTCTGTACGCTGAGCCCACACTCAGTTTGCTGAGCCACACTCAGTACACTGAGCCCACACTCAGTACGCTGAGCCACACTCAGTATGCTGAGCCCACACTCAGTACGCTGAGCCCACACTCAGTACGCGGAGCCCACCACACAACAGCGGGCAGAAAGCTGAAGTCAACTTTATTGGGTCTGGAGAACATGCCCATGGAGTACATCATCGGTTTCTGGCCCATACAGATGCCAATTGCATGTGGCTGTGCCCTATTCTTTGAATGTCTGCCCCCCTGCTGCTAGTACTGTGGGATGTTAGGAGTCACCAAAGAGTTTCTAAAAGGTACATGTTCCAGGGAAACCCTCCTACCAGGTGGACAAGAGACAAGAGACCCCATCACCAGGGTAGGGGACCACACAATGCCCCTTCTGACTGGCACTTTCGCTTCCAAGGCTGAAGATCTGGATGCTTCTTGGGTACAAAACACAAATGAGTCCCATAAACAGATGAAGATGATACAAATAAGCTGTTCTAAAACTTCACCTGCAAACAATCCCTCAGGACATCCTTCACTTTCTCTGTTAAGGAATTAATATGTCCAAAAGAAACAATTTTTATTTTATTTTATTTGAGGTTTTATATAGCGCGAACATGACCCGTTAGGGTATCAGAGTACTTTACAGGGATAAACAGGCTGCGTACAGTATAGGCAGAGGCAAAATACAAGGATGGGGTTAGGGAATTGACTACAGTAGGACAAAAGTCAGCGATATATACAATAAACAGTACAGTCCCAAAATCAGCGAGCGACATGTCAGCAGTAAAACAAGGGGAACGATTGATACATGGAGAGGGTGTAACGACAAATTTAGATCTCCCTTGGAACAAGGTATGTCCCGTCACTTTCCCAGGGAGAGAATATCAGTTCCAAACTTATGGAGTATAACATATACACAGCACTTCCTAAGGTGGGCAAACTTTCAACACTCCCCCAAAGGCAAGGCAAGAAGACAATATATACACAGCACTTCTCTAGAGCGAAACATACTTTGCACATCACTTGTCAGGAGTAGAACAACTTCCTATAACACAATTACCTGCTAGAAGGGAATTCACCCATCCTTCTACAACAGAATACTTGGCCAAGAAGAGTCCACACCTCCTGCTACAAGGAAAAGACGAATTGGTATATCTGGGATGTATTTATTAGTAAATAGCATCACACAGTAAGCCAAATGCACCTCACATAGCAGACTCTAACATATCAATAATATGATTGAATATATATGTAGAAATATATATATGTATGGATATAAGAATCAGAAAATAAGGAGAGAATCAGTAAAGAATCAAGAGACAGTTAGTAGCAGAGACACCTCACCTAATGCTCCATCATTTCACCCCACTTTGCTCAAGGGGAGTCCATTGCTTGAACCGGGTGAAGGTCAGAGGTGACACCAGCCTCTACTTTTCCGTGACAACACGTCTGCTCCACGGATGAACTTCCACCAGGCCAGTGTAGGCTCCCCTTTTTAATACAAATTCAAACACAGCGAAGCTTCTAGCAAGCCACGCCCCCTCGTTCTCATGAGAGCCCGTACCAGCCTGCTCCAAGGCCACCGCAACGGTTGATCAGGCCTTTGCTATGGCTCCGAGACAGACCATGTACATTCCTCTGAGAAGAACCCGTTCTCTCTAGTCAGTAAAGTGCAAAAAACAGGAAAAAAGAGCAGACCATGCCCTCCCATGCGCAGCTTCAGAGTTAGTTAAGCCATGCACACAAAGGCCCAAAGCAGGATGGAATTGAAAAGCAAGATGACATGAGAACATGTCAAAGGCAAAAGTCAGCACTGCCATAAAGCAAGGTAAAGTCAGAAAACAGAAGGTTTAACAGAAACTTGAGAGAAAGCGTTATTCTGTACCGGCATCAAAAAGAAATTCACTCCCATTGAATGCGTTGTCTTTTACCTCATCAATGGGTGACCAGCTGCTGGGTTTATATATATACCTTATTTCAGTAGCACGAGCCTTGACAAAAGCACTCAAGAACGAGTGATAAAAGAGGCAGCTCGGTGGTGGGCAGTTAATGCATTGTGATTTAATGTACCTGAACCCCTTCGCTGCTAGGCCTTTCCCCCCCCCCTGTGCTAAGCCTTCTTTTGGCTACTTGAGGTCGTTCGCATTTAGGCCCCTGTAACTTTTTGACCACATAAGGTATCCGCGCCAAATTTGCGTCCTTTTCTTCCAACATCATGGGGATTTTTTAAATGGGAAAAAAGTGCTACAGATGAAAGCGTCTGTTTTTTCCCTGCAAATGGTATCAACAAAGGGGTTGTGGTGCTGAAATCACCATCTTCCCAGCTTTCAGTGACAAGCAGACTTTTGTCAGAAAACCAAAATTCTTTACTCCGTTTTGGCATTTTTCTGGGACATAGCCTATTTTTGCTATTTTTTGTGCTTTCAACGTCTTTCCAGTTAATGGTAGAAATGGGTGTGAACGTAATAATGGATCCTGGAAAGCTATACATTTTAGAAAAGTAGACAAAATTTTGAATTCAGCAAGAGGTCATTTGTGTAGATACTTCAAGGTTTCTTTATAGAAGCTAAAAGTTGAATATAGGAAAAATTGAAAATTAGTTGAAAAAAACAGCCATTTGTGTCAACGTTTTCACCTGTAACTTCTTCTAATTATGACAGCTGTTTTGAAAGCAATATACCGTTATATCTGCTGGACATTACTGGTTGTGGGGACATATAGGACTTGTAGGTTCACCAAGAACCCGACGAACTCAGAGCCAATAACTGAGCAGCGTCTTGCAATGGTTTTTTATTATGTACCGGGTATGTAGCAATTAATTTGGGAAACTTTATACATAGAAAAATCGGTATGAAAGACACCTAGGTATTTCGGAAATTGGAACAAAATATAGAGTTTAGAAACAGTAGCTATTTGCACATTTCCGAAATTGTGAGTACCCATACTAGCATGAGAATTATAGGTCATTTTTCAAAATGACTTCTTTTTTACACATTGTCTTTCATTTGGAAGGCAGAAATGCATCCAAAGTCAATAGGTAATAACAGTTGCTTTACAATACTATGTTACCGTAAGTCTCCCGATAAAAATGGTACCTCACTTGTGTGGGTCGGCCTGGTACCTGCGTCAGGAAACGGCTCAAAACGTAACGTGGACACACTTTATTTTTACAGTGAAAACGGACCCTAGTTTTGCTAAGTGCCTAGCTGTAGATTTTGAACTCTAGCTCTGCCGGCACCTAGGGAAACCTAGCAAACCTATAAATTTTCGAAGACTAGACACCCAGGGGAATCCAGGATGGGGTGACTTGACTGGCTCTCACCAGGTTCTGTTACCCAGAATCCCTTGCAAACCTCAACATTTATCAAAAAAAACACATCACCTTCATATTTCTGTGGTAGAAGAAGGTGAAGAAATCCGATGGAATCCAAGGGTGGACAGAGAATATGCCACTCAGGAGTGACCAGGAGGCACGAAGACACAATGCCCACCAATGGCATGAGGTTCAGAAGAGTTGGCGGTGATCTTGTCGCTGTAGCTGTGAGGACCAGACAACACTGAGGAAGACCAGGAGCCGTGGATGAGCTGTCCTGCGTTGGATGTCGGTGACTAGGTGGTCGATGTCCGGCGGGAGCACCAACAATCCTTGGTATCCACAACTGTTGTGGAGAATGAAGACGGCGCAACGTTGGACCAGGACCACCAACCGCAGAAGAGTCACAGAAGGCTCCAAGCTAGCAGGGGAGCCCACTGAAGCAGCAGAAGACCCTCCAGAGTACCCGCAGGCCGAAGGCACAGGAGTCTCAAGAGGACCTCGAGCGGCTCACCAAAATGAAGGCCCACGGTGCACAGGATGCCGTGAGGATGCTGTACTTGGCAGAAAGAGATGCTGGAGGCTGGAACTTCTTGTAGCCCAAAGACCTTCGGAGTGCAGAGCCAACAAACCTTGGCAAAGGCAAGTCGATGCAGTGCACAATAGTTCGGTCCCTGCGGTTCCGTCTCAAAATTGCAGAGAAGACAGGTCAGGCCTCAAGGGAGTTGCAGAACCACCACCTGTGTTGCTGAGCCTCTGGAAGTCCGTAGGACGACAGGAGCAACAGGCCGGTCAGCTTCGTTGCGGTATCTGCAGGTGCAGAGGAGTGACTCCTTCACTCCAAGGGAGACTACTTTGGGTGCCATTGATGCCCACACGTCTGTTGAAGATCTTGGAAGAAGCACAGACACCGACGACGAAGAAGACTTGCAGAACAGTGAGACCAGGAGCAGCAGGAGTCTTCCTTGGTGCAGTCTCGGTTGTAGGCGAAGTCCATGTGTCCAGACTGTCGAAGAGTGAGGTGGTTTCAGGTTTGAATCTTGTCCCACGACGAATCTAAGGAACCACCCACAGGTAAGCCCTTAAGTACCCTAGAGAACGGGTTGGGATGACTCAGGAGTCCCTCCCAGAGGAAGGGCTGGACAGAGGGGAGGTTATTTCTAAGTCCTTTGTCCAGTTTTGCGCCAGAGCGGGAGCCAAGGGCTCCCTGAACTGGCTCAAACTGGAGTATGCAAGGAGGGCAACAAATGTGCCCTTCAAAGCAGTCTGATGGCGCTAGCAAGCGCTCCCAACCCAATACACTATGGGCCAGATGTACAACGATTTTTGTATGCGCAAACAGGTTTGCGGACCCGTTTGCGCATGCAAAAACCAATAGGGGTATGTACCATTCCAAAATAGCGAGTCGCAATTTATTTGCGACTCGCTATTTTGGAATTATGAGTCACTATTAGGAAGGGGGGTTCCCTTCCTAATAGCGAGCGCAACCCCATGTACAAATGTTTTGTAACTGCAACTGTGGTCGCAAAACACTTGCAAATTACCACCCTCTTCAAGAGGTTGGCAATGGGGTCGCAAAAGGGAAGAGGTCCCAAGGGACCCCTTCCCATTTGCAAATTTGGAGGTAAATATTTTTTAAGGGCAGACAGGGGTCCAAGGGACCATTACCTGCCCTTAAAAAATTAAACAAAATTGTTTCTTTTTTTCTTAAATGCATCCCGTTTTCCTTTAAGGAAAACGGGCTGCATTTAATAAAAAAAAGCTGCTTTATTAAAAAGCACTCCCAGACATGGTGGTCTGCTGAGCCCAGCAGGCCACCATCCCTGGGAGGGCTGGCATTCCCAATGGGTTCGCAAATTGCGAGAAGCTCATTAATATTAATGAGCCTCGCAATTTACGACCCCATTGGGAATCGCAAAACAGTGTAATAACACTGTTGTACATGCATAATAGCGCCTCGCAAATTGTGAGTCGCAAAAGACTCGCAATTTGCGAGATGCTATTTTGCGCGTCTTACATCTGGCCCTAAGTCCTGTCTGGGAGGTGGTCACATCTTCCTGTGACAGAAAGCCTATTGTTCTACCTTCCCCTGCTCGAGCCTGACTCAGCAGCAGGAGGGTAGAATGGTGTCTGTGGTCGGCCGTAGCACTAGCTTGCTGTCAGACCCTGAAAGGCCTTTACCGGGAGTATAGAGGGGTACCACAAGGAAGCCCCCAGCACATGTGATCATACTTCAAACACTAGAATCGGTATTGGGGAATGATTCCAACATGTTTGAACACCAAACGTGACCAGTTTTGGTGCAGCCATGATATAGTTAAACATCTTGTATTGACTGATATCCACTATATGTATTAATAAGACTGACCGCACAGTCTGGGGGGATGAAGACATGTCTTCACCCCTTGTGCTCTCTTGTGGAAGAGAGTGGGCCATTCTTTCAGGCTCCATCACTCCACAATTTCCCTGTGGTTGGGCTGTGGCCCTCACAGCCCCATCAACCTTCTCAGGGAGGCCTAACATTCTTAAATGGGCCTGTGTCTCAACTTCAGCCCAGGCTGAAATTTCCAGATCATTGCCTAACAGGTAATCTACAGGCAAGTTTGGGGACACTGCCACCCTCTTTGGGCCAGTGACCCCTCCCCAACTGAGATTGACTATGGCCATGGGATGATCTGTCCTGATGCCATCAATGTTGGTCACCTGATACTTGAACTCAGGTAAAAGCTGTTGAGGGCGGACTAGTTTCCCTGTCACCATGGTGACACTAGCCCCTGTGTCCCTGAATGCTAACGCCTTCTGACCATTGATCAAGGGCTCCTGTCTGTATTTGTCCAAAGGGTTGGGACCCATGGTAAAAGTGGCAAATCCCATGCCACCATCACAGACTAAGGAGGCCTGTGAGGGGACCTGTCTAAACTAGGGCCCACCTCTGTTCCCCATGAGAAATCACCTAACTTTTTGGGTGCAATACTACAGCCTGGGGGATTGCTACTAGTAGTACCAGGAGGAGTGGTAGTATTAGTTGGAGGAACATTTTCTTTATTCCCAATCCTGGGGCAACTGGGATCAGTTTTCCAGTGGCCAGGCATTTTACAAACATGGCAATAGGGTTTATTTTCAGGGGAGGGAGGAGTTTTGACCCACCCCCAGGGGAGGACTTTTGGGGCCCTGTTGAGGATTTGTCTTTAGATTTATCCCCACCTTTCTCTTGGGACTTGATAGAATCTTTCTTCTGGTCACCCCCCTGATTCTTAGGCCTTACCCTGGTTCTGACCCATTTGTCTGCCTCCTTTCCCAATTCTTGGGGAGAGGTCAGATCAGAGTCCACCAGGTACTGGTGTAAAAGCTGTTTTTGACAATTATTAAGGATCTGCTCCCTCATAATCAAATTGCACAATCCTTGAAAGTCATGCACTTTGCTGCCATGTATCCAACCTTCCAGAGCCTTAGTAGCACAATCCACAAAGTCAACCCAGTCTTGAGTCTGAGCTTTTTGAGTGTCTCTGAACTTCAACTTATACTGTTCAGTGATTAGGCCAAACCCATTAATCAGAGCACTCTTCAAGGCCTTGTAGTTGTCAGCATCCTCTTCTCTTACAGTGAGGAGCTTGTCTCTACCTTTGTCTGCAAAGGAGAGCCATAAGATTGCTGCTCACTGCTCCTGGGCGACCCTTTGAACTTTACAGGCCCTTTCCAGTGTAGTAATCCATTTGTGGATGTCATCTCCACTCTGGTACTCTGGACAATCTTATTTAGGTTTCTATGGTCATGAGACCTTTCCCTATCACTAGGGATGTTGCTGCCACCATGGAACTCTAGTCCCATATTTTGTTTTAGCTCTGTAGAGCTCTAGGGCCTCCTTGTCTAGGGCTACCTGCTGCTTTCTGATTTTGAGCTGGGCTTCCTCATACTTCAGCAGTCTCTCCCTCCTCTCCTGGGAGGTTTCCCTCCTATGAGCAGAGATAGAGGTCCATATAGATAAACCAGAATGGTTAGACTCCACTGAGGGAGATCTAGACCTTCTAGGCCCACCACCAACTCTTTCAGAAGGGACAAAGAGGGGGTCATTGTGGCCCTCCCCCTCATCTTCCAGAAGAGGTGTATTTCCTAGGTCAAGATCATTGTCATCTTCCTGGTCAGCATCAGAGGTCAGGTCATGGGAAATTTCACCCCTAGGCCCTTCCCCAACTGCTGCCCCACCCACTCTACCTACCCCTTCAGACCCTATAGGTCTTCTGAGATCATCCAGCCTGAGTACCTCGATGAGATGCTGGGTGGTTGGGCTTTTGCCTGTCTTCAGTCTCCTAGCTGTGCATAATGCTCTCAATTCCAAGAATGGGAGGTTAGCATACTTGGAAGCCCATTGGTTTCTGTCAGGAACCCACTGGTTCCTGGCCTTGAAGACATTACTAGTGAGGCGTGGTGTATTGCACTACCTACTCTAGTGTGGCCTACTAAACTCTCTTGAGTTGTAGAAAGGGTGTGCTAAGCCCTTAACACATATCTCTAAGTTCAGTAGAACTTACTGTATTCTAAAGCTTGTATTATATGTACCTCAGATACCTTTAGTGGTTTTCAGTTAGTCAATTCAATTGAGATTATCTGGTAAAACAATAGCAAGCTGGAATCCCAAATGCTGCACACCAATGTGAGAAGTGGGCCTGGTTTATGCTGTCCACTAATTCTAGTGGGCACCCTGTACCAGTCCAAACAACCCCTTATTGATGATAGGTTAAAGACAGCCTTTATTGAAAGCTATCCTAGTGGTAGCTATGGAGAGCAGCCTTCAGGCTAAGTCTTGAAGGAATGTAAAGCAGCTTGTTTTACCAGTCTATAATCTCTTGAATGACCAAATGAAAGGCAACCACACCAGGTATGTATATAAAATATATGTATTTATTTCTAAACACACCCTACTAGTCTCTTTATGAGACTAGAGGTCTAAACACATAAGTTACACTTCAAATAATACAGTAAAATAGCACAAATACACATCAGGCCCTAGGGGCGAGCCAAACCATATACTAAAATAGTGGTATAAGAACCATGATTTAACTAGACACAAGGCCTAGAGCCTGTAGAATCACTGGGACCCCAAGGAACCACCCAAGGTAGTGACACAGGGGACCCACTTGGGCCATTTGCAGTGTGAGAACACAGCCGCAAGCTCCCGTTAGCTTCTATGGGGAAAGACGCGGTTAGATTTTTAAAGATTAGGGACACTTAGAAATGAGTCAGGACCAAAGCCTTTTGTACTTAGGAAGTTCTAGGGTCAACACCCACGGGAGCACCGGAGTACTCGAGTTACCTCACCCAGGGAAGCAGGGTGCATAGGTGCACGAGCACCAGGAGGCGTCAAGGACGACCAGGAGCTGGATTTGAGCTGTCCCATGAAGGATGTCGAGTGCTGCAGCATCGTTGCCCGGATTGAACACAACAAGCCTTGGCAACAGCAACCCACGCAGAGAGGAGAAATATGCTTTAGTGCAGACCAGCAAGGTCTGAGGGACTCACCACTTGGTAGGGAGTCAGGGCACGTCAGGAGCAACCAGGGAAGCCCAAGGAAAATCAAAGTTACCATCACAGGGACCCACCAGTCGACGGACCAGGGATCGCGAAGGGACCTCGAGAGGAATCACAAAATGGCAGTCCACGGGTCACTCGGGGTGACTAGGCCAACAATCTTTGGTGGATTCTCTCCTTGAGGTGGGGGCTACAAGTAACCCCAAGCACGACTTCATGAAACGTCAAAAAGTCAATGCACTTGCAAAAGTGCACGGTGACCAGGAGTTCCGGTTCCACGTTACTCATGAGGGCTGCGGGTCTCAGCATTGCTGGGGACTTGGGTCGGCCTCTGACAAGTCTGAAAATCCTCTTCCTGTGTTGCAAAGTGTTTGGCGTCCAGCGGGAGCTTCAGAAATGCAGACCGGCAATTGCTTCGTTGGTGCCTGCCAAGCAGGGGAGTCACTCCTTGACCCCAAGGGAGATTTCTTCAGTCCTCTAGTCTTGAGTAGAGCGTCGAAGTTCCAGGATTCAGTTGCAGAGTTTCGTCCAGGGATATCTAAAGTCCTGTTGCCAGGGGTTCCTTACTTATACCTAAGGTAGGGGTTGGACTAACTCTAGGGACCCACCTATGGGAGGGTTTGGAAAGAGGGGTGCCTACACCCATTTCATTTGTCCAGTTTCTCGCCAGAGCAGGGGCTGGAAGCCCCTGAACCGGTTTGAGCTGGACTATGCACAGGGATACCAAATGTGCCCCCAGTGCAGTACTTCAAAGCACTCAGAGAGTGCTCCCAACAAGCCCCAACACACATAGGCCTGTCTGGGAAGTGGTTACACCTCCCTGTGACAGGAAACCTATTGTCCAGGCCTCCCCTGCTGGAGTTTCGGTCAGCAGCAGGAGGCCAGACCCGTGTCTGTGGCTGCAGCATCCATTTTGTGATGCCAGGGCTCTGTTAAATTGGTACCGGGTGTGAGAAGGTGGCCTGATATATGCTGTCCACTAGTTCTAATGGGCACCTTGTATCAGTCCAAACAACCCTTTATGGTGATAGGTTAAAGACAACCTTATATGAAAGCTATCCTAGTGGTAGCTATGGAGAGCAGCCTTCAGGCTAAGTCTTGATGGAATGTAAAGAAGCTTGTTTTACCAGTCTATAATCTCTTGAATGATCAAATGAATAGACAACCAGACCAGGTATTCAAAATATATGTATTTAAGATAACACACACCCCTCTAGTCTCTTTATGAGACTAGAGTTCGAAGTACTTTAGTTACAAGTGTTTAAGCATCAGTAAAAGCACAAATACACGTTTGGGCCCGAGGGGCGTACCAAACCATATACTAAAAAAGTGGTATAAGAACCACGACTGAAATAGGCAGTATGCCTATTGCCTCTACAATCGCTGGGACCCCAAGGAACCACCCAAGGTAGTGACACAGGGGACCCACGGGAGCCGTATGCAGTGTGAAAACACAACTGCGGGTTCGTATTATCTTCTATGGGGAATGTCGCGGTTGGAATTTTAAAGATTAGGGACACTTCTAATCGAGTCAGGACCAAACCCTTTTGGACTTAGACAGTTCTAGGGCTAGCACCCACGAGCGTACCAGAGTACTCGTGTTACCTCACCCAGGGAAGCCGGGTGCGTAGGTGTCTTTTGGTGTCGGGTCGCGTCATCGATTCCAATGGAAGCCTGCAAAGAACTCCTGCTGCAGTGAAGAGGAGAAATGTCCGGAGAGATCCAAGCCTGGATCTAGGATGTAAGGAACCTGAAAGCAGAGGGGACAGAGTCTGGGTCACTTGCCAGTGACCTAGGGCAGGATGGACCAATGCCCACAGATGTCGGGTGATTCAGGTGAGTTGATGGGTGTCTTGACTCTTCAAAAAGAGAGGGAGTAACCCTATTGCAGAGCAAAGGGACAGGGTTAGAGTAATACTGTAAAGAAAAAAGTCCCTATTATTATAAACAACCAAGAGGAAAAGTACTCTCCCGGGAACATCCACTTATTACTATATTTCAATCCTGATTACTAAGGACAAAGTGAGCAAGAGCTGCAAATTTCTGAGGTGTATCAATATACCATTTATTAAAACAAGTTCATACTAAGCCACTTTGTATTAGGTCAGTGCCTTACTAATCCTCCTATAATAGGTTACAATCTAAATGACATAAAAAGGGACAATAAAGACTGTCCTCTATTGAATATACTCAATATAAAAGTTAAAAAACCATAAGAACATAATCACATTAGTACATTGTTGGATATAATCAATACACATATAAAAACAATCAAAAACAATATTTTAATCTAATTCGTGGTGTTGTTAAAAAGTCGACGCAGCGTTTCGGTGGTTTCTTTATATTAAGCACCTTCTTCAGGACTAACAACTTTATACATAGATCTTATATTTTCAAAAGAAATTTTTCTTTTTGGTATCTGCGAGTTTCTAATTCTCCCGGTTATCAGCAATATCTTGGTCTGTTGATGATCTTTAGACATCAATCCATGCGTACTTCTATTCGTTAGAGCCACCGTATCACATTTCTTTAGAGAATTAGTATGCAAGTTATTGGTCTCTAACGAATTTCCGGGTACGCACGAACCCGGAAATTCGTTAGAGCAGGGAGGCCGCAGAGACGTGATCTGATTGGATACTAACGGACCACCGCCCAACTCATGCCTTAAAAGCGCCAATTGAAAAAGCGCCGCTTTATATATAAGCTGAAGTGGGAAAGTAAAGAGAAATACCATCAATAAGCAATCAAACTCGAAGGAAGAAAAGAGACCAATAACTTGTATACTAATTCTCTAAAGAAATGTGATACGGCGGCTCTAACGTATAGAAGTACTCTGCAACCGGTTTGAACTGGGCTATGCGCAGGGACACCTTGTGTGCCCCAGGCAGTGTCTCAAAAGCATTCTCTGAATGCACCCACCCTGCCCCAATACACATCTGCCTGTCTGGGGAGGTGATTACACCTCCCCTCGACAGGAAACCTATTGTCCAGGCCTCCCCTGCCGGAGTTTCGGTCAGCAGCAGGAGGCCAGGCCCGTGTCTGTGGCAGTGGCATCCATTTTGTGATGCCAGGGCTTTGGAAAGATTTAACCGGGTCTAGCCAGTGTGAACATGTCTCTCCCTCTAGAAGGGTGGAATGCTACCCCCGCCGCCAGAACTGGCGGGGGGGGGTAGTATTCCAAAGCGTTTGACACCAAACACGTCATGTTTTGATGCAGCCATCCCAAAGTTAGCATTTACCGTGAGGTTATAATGCACTTAAGAGTATATGGTATGGCTGTATCACAGAACAGCCATAAGGAAGTATTTCCAAATGCTGCAGAGGGGCTCAGCTCATGCTTGGGCACCCTCTCACATAAAACCAAGCACTCTGCCTTCAGGATTGTCAAGGCCTGCCATAGGAGTGGCTTATAGGTTTATATGTGTCTGTATAAGGTAATGATATAGGTAGCCTATACCACTGTAAGGGGTGCAAACACCACCTTACCCAGGTTGCAGTAGCAGACCTGTGGTGTCATTTTGGAGTGCTTTCCGTGGGTGGCATAATACATGCTTCAGCCCCTGGTAGGCCTCTGAGGTACCTATGCCCTAGGTACATAGTATACCATATACTAGGGGCTTATAAGGCACTCCAGAATCCAATTAGATATGTACCTAATGTACATGGAAATCTATTTTAGAGAGGAAGCAGCTAGGCTGGGGTCCTGATTAGCAGGGCCACAGCCAAACTAAGGTCGAAAAACAGTGAAACACCAGCAAAAAGTGGGGGTTCCCATGTGAAGCAGATCCTACTCTCCTACATTTCCCACGCTCACACACCCCACACAGCGCTGCTTCCCACACCCACATACCCCATACAGAGGTGCTGCCCACGCTCACACACCCCACACAGCGGTGCTTCCCACGCTCACACCGGTTCTTCCCACGCTCACACACCCCGCGCTGTGGTGCTTCCCACGCTCACACACCCCACGCAGCGATGCTTCCCACGCTCACACACCCCATGCAGCGATGCTTCCCACGCTCACACACCCCACACATCGGTGCTTGCCACGCTCACACACCCCATGCAGCAGTGCTGCCCACACCCACAGACCACACACAGCAGTGCTTCCCATGATTACACACCGTACGCAGCGATGCTTCCCACGCTCACACACCCCAAGCAGCGGTGCTTCCCACGCTCACACACCCCACACAGCGGTGCTTCCCACGCTCACACAGCCCACACAGTGGTGCTTCCCATGCTCACACACCCCACACAGCGGTGCTTCCCACGCTCATACACCCCGGGCAGCGATGCTTCCCACGCTCACAACCCTGACACAGCGGTGCTTCCCACGCTCACACTGGTGCTTCCCACACTCACACATCCCATGCAGTGGTACTTCCCACGCTCACAAACCCCACACAGCAGTGCTTCCCTCAACACACACCTCACACAGCGGTGCTTCCCATGCTCACATACCCCACACAGCGGTGCTTCCCACGCTCACACACCCCATGCAGCGGTGCTTCCCACGCTCACACACCCCGCACAGCACTGCTTCCCACGCCCACACACCCCATACAGAGGTGCTGTCCACGCTCACACACCCCACACAGCGGTGCTTCCCACGCTCACACCGGTGCTTCCCACATTCACACACCCCACGCAGTGGTGCTTCCCACGCTCACACACCCCACACAGCGGTGCTTGCCACGCTCACACACCCCACGCAGCAATGCTTCCCATGCTCACCCACCCCACACAGCAGTGCTGCCCATACATACACACCCCATGCAGCGATGCTTCTCATGCTCACACACCCCAAGCAGCGGTGCTTCCCACGCTCACACACCCCACACAGCGGTGCTTCCCACGCTCATACACCCAACGCAGTGATGCTTCCCATGCTCACAACCCCGACACAGCGGTGCTTCCCACGCTCAAACTGGTGCTTCCCACACTCACACATCCCACGCAGTGGTACTTCTCACACTCACAAACCCCACACAGCAGTGCTTCCCTCAACACACACCCCACGCAGCGATGCTTCCCACGCTCACACACCCCACACAGCGGTGCTTCCCACGCCCACACACCCCACACAGCAGCACTTCCCACACTCACACACCCCATGCACGATTCTTCCAACACCCAAACACCACCACACAGCGGTGCTTCCCACGCTCACACACCCCACACTGGAGTGCTTCCCACGCTCAAACACCCCACACAGCAATGCTTCCCATGCTAACACACCTCACACAGCGGTGCTTCCCACACTCACACACCCCCCGCAGCAATGCTTCCCATGCTCACACACCCCACACAGCGGTGCTTGCCACTCTCACACACCCCACACAGCAATGCTTCCCATGCTCACAAACCCAACGCAGCGGTGCTTCCCATGCTCACACACCCCACGCAGTGGTGCTTCCCACACTCACATCGGTGCTTCTCCCACTCACACACCCCACACAGTAGTGCTTCCCACGCCCACACACCCCACGCAGCAGTGCTTCCCACGCTCGCACACCCCACGCAGCAATGCTTCCCATGCTCACAAACCCCACACAACAGTGCCTCCCACGCTCGCACACCCCGCGCAACGGTGTTTCCCACACTTGCACACCTCACATATCGGTGCTTCCCACGCCCACACACCCCACACAGCGGTGCATCCCACGCTCACAGACCCCACGCAGCGGTGCTTCCCATGCTCATACACCCCACGCAGCGGTGCTTCCAATGCCCACACACCAAACACAGTGGTGCTTCCCATGCCCATACACCCCATGCAGCGGTGCTTCCCAAGCCCACACACCCCATGCAGCAGTGCTTCCCACGCCCACACACCCCACACAGCAGTGCTTCCTATGCTCACACACCCCACACATAGGTGCTTTCCATGCCCACACACCCAATGCAGCAGTGCTTCCCACGCCCACACACCACACGCTGCGGTACTTCCCACGCCCACACACCACACACAGTGGTGCCTCCCACGCTCACACACCCCATGCGGCTGTGCCTCCCACGCTCACACACCGCACGCAACAGTGCTTCCCGCGCTCACACACCCCACACAGCAGTGCTTCCAACGCTCAAACACACCACGCAGCAATGCTTTCAATGCTCACACACCCCACACAGCGGTGCTTCCCACGCTCACACCCCCCCGCAGCAATGCTTTGAATGCTCACACACCCCACACAGCAATGCTTCCCACGCTCACAAACCCCACGCAGCGGTGCTTCCCATGCTCACACACCCCACGCAGCAGTGCTTCCCACACTCACATTGGTGCTTCTCACGCTCACACACCCCAAACAGCGGTGCTTCCCACGCTCACACACCCCACGAAGCGGTGCTTCCCACGCTCGCACACCCCATGCAGTGGTGTTTCCCACTCACACACCCCACACAGCAGTGCTTCCCACGCCCACACACCCCACGCAGTGGTGCTTCCCATGCTCACACACCCCACGCAGCAATGCTTCCCATGCTCACAAACCCCACACAGCAGTGCTTCCCACGCTCGCACACCCCACGCATCGGTGCTTCCCACGCCCACACACCCCACGCTGCGGTGCTTCCCACACTCACAGACCCCACGCAGCGGTGCTTCCCACGCTCACACACCCCATGCAGCGGTGCTTCCCAAGCCCACACACCCCACGCAGCGGTACTTCCCACGCTCACACACCCCATGCAGCGGTGCTTCCCATACCCACACACCCCACGCAGCGGTGCTTACCAGGCCCACACACCCCACGCAGCAGTGCTTCCCACGCCCACACACCCCACACAGCGGTGCTTCCTATGCTCACACACCCCATGCATAGGTGCTTCCCATGCTCACACACCCAATGCAGCGGTGCTTCCCACGCCCACACACCACACGCAGCGGTACTTCCCACGCCCACACACCCCACGCAGCGGCCCCTCCCATGCTCACACACCCCACGCGGCTGTGCCTCCCACGCTCACACACCCCACGAGGCGGTGCTTCCCAGAGTAACCCGAGAGGGACCGCGCGAATCTTCTTAAACACCTCGGCCCGGCCGCACGGGACCGGATCAAACGAGTACCTGTCAAAAAGGGAGGGTCGCCCAACCTGCACGTCAGCCATCTGTCGCTGGGTGGCCCGGAGGCGCGGTAGGGTTCCCGTCTGCCGACGTAGGGCTCGGGGACCCCGGCTGGGCCTCAGGCACGGGGAGGACCACCTGAACTCTCGGGCCCGGACACCCGGGGGAGAACTGCCCAGGACCCATGGAGCCCGTCCCGGGCACTTTGCCACGCCGTCGGCCGGAGGAGGGAGCCCCCGGACAGAGGGGAGGTGTTGTCTGGGCATAGCCCATCTGGTCCCCGGCAAAGAACCGCCAGCCCGGGAGTAAAATAGGAATATGTCTCACCTTATGGAGTTAGGGTACGCATCAGGTTTTAAAGCGATACAATGCTCAAAATCATTCAAATTACCAATTTCTCCTCTGAAAACCTTGGGAAATTTCTTTAAGATTTCTGCACAAAGTATTTCACTGTCATTGAAAACCATAACAGGGTCTGGATTATTGTTATTCAACTAATATCCAAAATCCCTTGATCTTTCCATTGTTAAATGGCAGGAGCTCTTTTGGCTTTGTAAAATTTGCCATTTGACTCTCATTTATGAACCTAAAAACTAAAGCTCAACAGCCCACAATATCAATTTTCTCACCAGAAAATCCTTCAGGATGGATATCGGGTTCCAACAATTTGTCACCCAACCATTTAACAAACTTGGTTTTCCATCCTCTTCATCAACAATATTATATGGCGATCTGGAATCTGCATACATTTGAACAACCACACCGCCAATAGACATGGAACACAAAGGTATCTTTCTATGCATGTCCACATCATCGCTGATGTTTAAAATGAAGAACTCCTTAGAATCAAAATCTTGTACTACATTACTACGATCGCTACGGTTAAGCTTCTTAATTCTGACCTCCTCCTCACTTAAACATTCCCCGACACCATCCACACACTTAACTCTCTTACTCACCCACAAGCTGAACACCTTTGCTTGATGGCAGGACAGAATTTACTGGAAGCTAAATGTGAAGCACTGTCACAGCGATACCATCTGAAATTCCCTTTCTTAACATATTTTTGACTTTTAATAGTTTTCCTCTTGGATTTTGTTAAACCTTTAGCATTGATTTTACCAACAACTTCCTCCGACCCTTCATTAGACTCCTGTTTGAGAACTTTGGCACTGCGGCTAGACATTTCCGCTCTCCTTACAATAGCCACAATGTCCTTTAATTCAGCATCCCCAATAACCCATAACCTTTCCTGAGTGACAGGGTCCCTAGCATGCATTACTACCTGATCCCTGATCAATTGGTCTTGAAGGTGATCAAATTTGCAGTCTGCAGCTAACTTCCTCAAAGCAGCTCCATACTCATCCACAGTTTCATTTGCTTTTTGTTTCCAGTGGAAGAATTTCACCTAACAATTCCAATACACACCTTAGATGCAAAATAATTATCAAAATCATTCACAATAGCATCAAAAGCATTTACATCTCCCCCCTTGTGCTTTTGTCATTTCCTCATAAGCCTTAAGACTACCGGCCCCTAGAATGCATTTTCTTCCTTTCTGGTGTCATCTTTCCATTTTCATCAATAGTGAATATGATATTCAAAAAGTACGCTTTCCGTTCAACCCATTTCATGCAAGGGTTCCCTCCAGCAGGCCAAAGGGCTTGGGGTGGCTGTAAGAAAAATTCCGAGTGGCCATACTGAATGCAAGAATAAAATAAAAGCTTAAGCAGGCCCTTCCGTCCCCCATGGGGGACTAGTTTGTTGTGCAAAGGAATACAAATGCAGTTAAATCAGGTTTATGCTCTCAAATACTGGCTTGCCATATACAGGAGAAAAGAATTGCGGATTAAAAATGTAAACACAGTGTCTTTTCTTCACCATGAGAGGGACTAGTTCACTGTGCAAGGCAATGATGTATCCCAACTGAAAAACCCCCTTATAAAATACTTGCTGTGTCCTGGAGAACAGAATAGCAATAACAATGGTGTGCGCGCCACCGTGCGCGCCACCGTGCACGCCACCGTGAGCTCCTGTTGAACATGAAAACCAAACATGCCAAAGAAACGGTGAACTTTGAAATGTTCCAAAAAGTTTCCCACAATATACGAATTAAAAAAACAGTACACAGGGCGAATTCTATGTCAGGACCGGAGGCGAGGATTATGCATATCTTTCTTCACTCTTTATTCATAGCAAGCTCAAAGGTAAAAGTAAACAAGCATTTGCAATGCAATAGGTCTCGCATTTATACGAGTTTGAGCTATTGGCATTGTAAATGACAATGCCTTTTATTTATGTTTTAAAAACCCACACATAAATAAAAGGCATTGCCATTTACAGTGCCAATAGCTCAAACTCTTAACAACTGCGAGACCTATTGCATTGCAAATGCTTGTTATGGTGAGTTCATGTTTACTATGCGAGCAAAATAGTGAGTAAAGCATTCTGCACTTGTATTTTTACATGTAAATGTTTGTGTAAGCAAAATGTAAAACGAAAGCTAGCAAAGGCATTGAATTAACTTTAGACGTTGTTTTAGAAAAAAAGAAAGGATAAAAAAAAAAAGGAATCTGCTGTGAAAGGAAACAGCAATCCTACAATAAACTGAAAGTTAGCCTCCTAATTAAGATAGTTATCAGTGTTGCCGTGGCACCCTTTCAGCTGAATGTGTTTGAAAAGCGTTCACACCTTGGTTTCGGAAGAAGACTGAATGATGCGCCAAGAAGTCTGGAGTGGTGTGAAACGTTTGAATAGTTTGTAGATGTGTTTGATGTGGAGTCTGCAGTGGTACAATACAGAGAAACGTCGCCTCCTGGTTAAGATCATTATCACTGTAGGAGCTGTATATGCGGCTTTCATCAACTTGTACATATTGATGGAAATAACAAAGTGGGAAGTTTCAAACTGAGACCAGAATGTTGTTTTAAAGTTCCCTTTCCGTTCCCGCTCTAACAGTTGCACTTTCAAAACGTTAAAATAGGACGGAAGAAAAAAAAACGATGAAATTATACAAAGTGTTGTGCGGTTAAGTGGACAAAAAGTGTAATTACTTCTAACTATATGCACCCTGTGGAAACCAGTGTGTTTGTTTGTTTGAGCACACACACACAAGCACACATACAGAAACTACCAAAAACACAAGCACTCTTACAATCACATGCTCCAGAACAAAAACACCCAAGGACAAACACAAGTACATGCACACACACACACCATCACACGCACAGACATGCACAAGCACACACACATGTGTGCGCACACTCTCATACGCGAACAGAAGCGCGCACACAAGTACGCATACAGAAACATCCACACGCACAAGCACACATACAATCCCATGCTCTAGTACAAAAACACCCAAGTACATGCACACACCATTACACGCACAGACATAAGCACACATACAGAAACATCTGCGCGCAGAAGCACACATAGAATCACATGCTCTAGTACAAAAACACCCAAGTACATGCACACACCATCACACGCACAGACATGCACAAACACACACACGTGCGCACACACTCTCATGCGCGAACAGAAGCGCGCACACAAGTACGCATACAGAAACATCCACACGCACAAGCACACATACAATCCCATGCTCTAGTACATAAACACTCAAATACATGCACACACCATTACACGCACAGACATAAGCACACATCCAGAAACATCTGCGCGCAGAAGCACACATGGAATCACATGCTCTAGTACAAAAACACCAAAGTACATGCACACACCATCACACGCACAGACATGCACAAGCACACACAAATGTGAACAGTCTTCGATACACGCACAGGCGCAAACACACACGTGCGCCCGCACACACCCCCTCATACACGCACAGACACACACACAAAAGCACTCATGACACATTTCTCCAGGACTGCCGCAGCATTGATGGCACACAATGGCAGGTTTGGACAGACTAATGAAAGACATCTGCTGCCGGTTCCGAAAGTGAAAACAGTTCTCGGATTATTTACCAGATAGAAGGGGGCGCGAGGTCACGAGCAGCGACGGGAGAGAGGGAAGATGATAGACGCAAGGCAATAATGCACTCCTGCCTGCTCTTATTAGAGGACACTTCCTAGAACAGCCCCGCTGCAGTGGAGGCTGGGGAGTCGCTGTTGTTTAGCACCATCAGGGAATTGCAAAGAAAAGTTGACAATTACGGGCTGAACAGTGCACAGATGCACTCTGGGAATAAGGGCACAAACCAAAACAGATGTTCACTGGATCTCAGGAAGCGGGCTTCAGCAGGCGGCTACCGGGTTGCAAACTATAAGGCAGACCCAAGGAGCTAGTAGTACGTAGTAACCTCTAAAGGCCTGTGGAGTAACACAAAGTGAGCCCCCGCAAAATATGAAACTGGCTGCCCGAGTCTACCATCTCTCAGTCATTGAACTTAGGTTGAATGAGGTACTTTAACGGGTTGGGAGGTTCTATTTACCACGATTTTGCTTATGTTCTCTTTGCCATGATTTTGCTTATGTTGTCAAGACGAATCGCGGGTCCAACTCGCCTTTTTTTTTTGTTGGCATGTATTTAATTATGGGTGTGTAGTAAGCTGGTTAAGAAACAAACGACGTCGAACCGTGCACATGCGGTTTAAGTAAGGTCTCTGCTTATCTAAAAAGCCTGTAGTTTTGCAGAAAGGCGACATTGACATTCCCGGGTGTTTCAACCCTCCGGAAAGAAGCAAAGAAAGATACTCGTTTAAACTGATCGGCAAATAAAAACAAGCAGGAAGGGGGTGGCAAATGGTGGAATAACGCTTTCGAGCAAAAGTGAAAGTGATCGCGATCTCGATCACATCAAAGCGGCCGGCGAAAGTGAAAGCAAACGAGTGCTTTCAGGCCTCCAAATGGTGCGCGCGCCCGGCCGACGCACATGCACTGTATTTGGAGGCCTGAAAAGCCACTGTTTGCACTTCCAAAACTCGCTTACTATAAGTCTCGCCAGAGCAGCGCTAAAGCGCTGTCTCAGGCGAGACCTAAAAACACAGCAACTATACTACAACTCCCATGAACCACAGGGAGTAACCATGGTCACCAATAGTCCAATCCAGTAACAGTCCGAGACTCTATATATCACAGAACATGCCGTAGTCCTTCCTCTTTCTTTACTGCTCTACGTCAGTTAAGTTGCCTTTCCATTCCTTCCTGACAATTATTAGTGGGATCGTGGGGCATTCTGGAGTAGTGTTGCTTATTTGAATATATTACTGGAGTGTGTTTTATATCTCATTAGCGAGCACTCGCATCTCTTCTCAGGCTGCAATTTAGACTGCCTGCGCGACAGGCAAACCACCCAAGCGCGTCTCTCTTTCACCTCACGGGTGCTCTAGGTGGTGCTCCTTGCCACTACCCAACGCATTCTTTACGCTGCTGAGAGCTCTATCAGCGCTCCAGCAGCTGTGTTGAGCTGAGAGAGGTAGAGTGGTCTCCTGCTGTGTGCCTCCAATCTCCAACCCTCGCCTGACACTGCGGAGGCGGGAAGACTGCAGGGTCTGGCCCAGAATTCATTATTGTGTGGTGAATCACCATGAGCGCGGCACGAGTGCCACCTTGAAAGTTTTTTTTCTACCCTATCACCACACCAGAGCACCGGCAAGGGGGCTGGTCTTTTATGACTCACTCAGAGCGTACTAGTGCTCTCACTCTTAAACAAAAATGCAGTGCCAGAGGGACCATGACTATTCTCCCTCATGTGCCTCTGAGGAGGTTTGCCCCTCTGCCCCCCCTCTTCAGCGACGCCTTCCTGGAGAGGTGGATAAGCTCCTTACCCAGGCTACATCTCAGGTGCTTGCCCCTCTGCGGGAGAGTGTCCACAAACTGTCAGACCAAGTATACAGGGGCACAGGGATACTGATGGACGGGGGCTGAGCCTAGTAGGGTGACCTAAGTCCCCACGCGCAAGGCCGGCGAGCGTGACACGAGGCACCTGGAGGGCTTTAGCTGTCTGGCTGAAGTCTTCCATAAGAGTGAGCGCACGCTGAGGAGGGGTTCCCCGATTTGGGGGGAGGGTGACTTAGAGGACGATGAAGTTTCCTCCGATGAGGCCCAAGACTCGGGCAGATTCTGGCGCCACACTCATCCAACTCAGACTCCTGCGAGGGAGACCCTGCCCCTAGTGACATGTTTGACTCAGAGGGCATCTATCGACTGCGATCCGCAGAGTGGGTCCATGCCAGAAAGGTAGTGGAGTATGTGGCGAGCAAGATCCGCCAGCCTCTTAGTAAAGAGTTTAGGGCTGGCCTATAGGTGGAGTGCCCCAGACTGTCCCTATGCGATAAGGTTACAGCAACCCCAGATATCAATCTCAAATTATGCACCTTCTTCCCCAAATACATGAGGGATGCTAAGAAAGGGATAGACAGGTCCCGGCGGGCGTGCCAGGGCAAACTTCTGGACGTAGTGGGACCCCTAAATAATATCATCGAACTGGCAGAACAGGCTAAGCAGTCAGGGAGACCCCTACCAACAGATGATGTAGCGGGCTGGGCCCAGAGGGCGATCTGCCTTCTGGGCAGCGCCAACTGCACCCTCTCTGAGGAATGCTGCTGTTCCCTTCTGATCAAGATCAACCCCAAGCTGGAAGAACTTTCAACCTCAGAGGCAGGTCCAATAGCGCAGGGTACCCTGTTCGGCGACCCTTTTGTCAAAGAACTAGGAAAGTTCAACTCCACGCTCGCAGCCCTCGACAAAGCACAATCATCAATGAAGAAGATCTTCCTGGGGAAGGTTTTTGGAGGGGCCGGAAGAGGCAGGGGGTTACTCCTCCGGCCATCAGTCCTACCAAGGCCCTAACAGATACTCAAGTGAAGAGGAACAATGGAGGGCACAATGGCTGTCAGGGAACCTTTTATCCCTCCCGCGGTGGCGCTAGAGGGAAACATAACTGATTTGTTTTCACCTCTCTGCTTGGAGGGGTGGGGCTTTGCGGCTTTTTGCACACAACTGGGCAGAGATAATGGCAGACCAGTGGGTTCTGGGGACCGCCCAATGGCACCACATAGAGTTCTATGGAACCCCAACACAGTTTGTGAGACCCCACCCTCTGTCCTTTTCTGCCCAGGGTATGTCCCTGTTAGAGCAAGAGGTGCAGGACCTTCTGGCCCAGAATGCGATATGCTTCTCACACCTACACCCCAGAGGGTTCCTCAGCAACTTGTTTCTGGTTGAGAAGAGGGACAGGGATTCCACCCAGTGATCAACCTCAGGACCTTCAACGAGTGGATCGATTACCGCCATTTCAAGATGGAGGGTATTCACCTCCTCAGAGATATGCTTCTTCAGGACGACTGGTTAGCGCATCTAGATCTCAAGGACGCCTACCTGACAGTCACCATCTTCCATCCTCATTGCAGATATCTACAATTCGAATGAAGGGGGCAGATCTTTGAGTTCCGGATACTCTTGTTCGGCCAATCTTCGCACGTTGGTGCTTCACAAAGCTCCTCAAACCAGTGGTGGAATGCCTCCGGACTCTGGACATCAGGTTAATCATCTACCTGGATGGCATCCTGTTGATGGACTAATCACGGAACCTCCTAATAGCCCACCTGAACACCACCATGTCTCTTCTTTAAGACCTTGTGTTTGTCATAAACCAACAGAAGTCGTATCTGAAGCCTCAACAGACGCCTCAACAGACCATGACCTTTATAGGTTCCCTCATAGACACTAGGGTGGTGACCCTGAGTTTGCCAGGTCAGATAAACAAGATCAAAAACGAGCTGAAAAAGGTTCTCTGGAGGGACAGGATTTCTCTGCGACAACTGGCCAGGGTTGTTGGCTAATTATCGTCCTAGATACAAGCCATCTTCTCAGGACCTCTACACTACAGAGCCTTCCAGAGGCTGAAGGCAGCTCACCTTCGGAGGGGCCTTACTTATTAGGAGCTGGTGGCCTTGTCGTCAGAAGCCACGACGGAGATGCAGTGGTGGATAGAACACATGGGGGCCTGGAAAGGGCGGGCAATCTTCGGCTCCTGTCCAGCCCTAGTGATAGAATCGGGTGCCAAACGTCTGGGTTGGGGAGCCAAATGCGGCTCGATCTCCATGGGAGGCAGATGGGCGGAGGAGGAACTGACACTCCACATCAATTGTATCTAGCTTCTAGTGGGCTTGTTTGCCATTCAAACCCTCCCAAGGGACAAGATATCGTGTTGCGTACTCTTGAGGATGGACAACTTGACAGCAGTGCAATATAGCAATCAGCTAGACGGTACCAGTTCACATGCTCTGACGGAACAAGCCAGGGACTTCTGGCATCATTGCCTCCAACTGCAAATCTCTGTGGTGGCAGAATATCTCCCAGGAATGATGAATTTGTGGTGGACTAGAAGTCCAGGCCCCTCATGAACGCCAGTGACTGGAGACTCTGCCTGGGAGTATTTCAAGCTCTCATGTCACTCTGGGGTCCTTGCCAGCTGGACCTCTTTGCCTCCAGATGGAACACCCAACTTCTGCGCTATGTCAGCTGGAGATTGGATCCGGGGGTGGAGGCAGTGGACACCCTCCTACAAGATTGGTCGATAGCCTTCATATTTATCCTGCAAGTGGCAGCTCAAGTCAGGTGTCAGCGTGCCTCTCTGGTGTTGATCACTCCGATCTGGCTTCACAAGCATGGTTCCCCTCTCTTCTGGAGCTGGCATGGGCCGCGCCAGTAAGTCTACCATCCTTTGCCGGTATCTTGACGGATCAGCTGGGCCATCCACATCCTCTGGCCCTCCAGGGCCATATTCCTCTCATGGCATGGCAGGTTTCAGGTGACGCTGTCAAGACGTCAGGTTTCAGCAGGGAGCTGAATTCCTCATGCAATAGATGAAGGCCCTAGGAACTACCAAAGGGTACAAATCGGATTGGAGCTGATAGGTTCCATCAGTGTGTGGAGAAACACCTGGATCCTGTGGGCACCACCGTTACCGACGTCGTAAACTTCCTGGCAGAACTCTTCAAAGAGGGTTTGGCATACTGCACCATCACCTCCTTCATGTTGACTATTTCAGCAGACCATATTCCAGTGAACAATGTTCCAGTGGGTGAACACCCATGGGTAAGTAAACTCCTTAAGGGTATCAGGATGTCCCGTCCCCCGGAGCCCCGATATGCGGCCTTGTGGGACGTCAACCTGGTCCTTTGTTTGCTGACATCCTGACAAGACAATCAATGCCTTTCTAGGAAGAAGTTATCGTTATAAGTGAAGCTGGCAATGCTGCTCTGTCTCAGTTCGTTTAAGAGAGCTTCGCATGTGCGGGCTCTAGATGTGTCAGCTAGAATTTTTACTCCCGAAGGGGTCATCTTCAACATCTACAGGAGAACAAAGACAAGTACCAGGTCAGTATCTTATCCAGCTTTTATGGATAATCTTAAACTGTGTGTGGTCAGGTGCCTTAAGGAATACGAAGATGTGGCACTAGAGGTTCGCCCCACAGGAGAACAGCATCTCTTGACTGCCATCAAAAAGCCTTACAAGGCTGTGCCCTCTCTGACCACTGCCTGGGGGGCTATGGCCTCCAAGGCTGTCCAGGTAGGGGATACACTCGAGGATATCATGAATGAGGCAGATTGTTCCACGGACTTTACCTTCAAAAGGTTCTATTTTAAACCAATCTACAACGCAATCGCACTGGTGGTAAGTAAGCTTTAAACCTGCATGCATAATCCTTGCCTCCGGTCCTGACATAAAATGAAAAATGTCCTAGGTAACAAGAAGGAAAGTTTCAAATCCATTAAGGACACGGAGGCAAGGATTATCTTCCCCTGGCATGTATCTCCATGCTACTCGCCCTTGGAGGAAAAGGGCGACTAACTCTACACTATGCTGGAACTTAGTGAACTGGATTCTGTGTCTAACAGGAAAGTATTCTGGATCTTACTCAATTTCAATGTAATGATGTGTTCTGTGTTGCCAAGGGCAATTTTTTTTCTTTCTCCCTGGCAAACATACGTTATGTAAATGTTATTTAATTATGGTACTCGTATTTAGGAAAAGACAGACTAATGTTGTGGTTATTATAGCTATACTCTCATATGGTTGGTTGCATTGTGACCTGTTGTACCACACTTGGTCGATGGTATGCATTCATGGGGAGTATTAACGTTAGCCTCTTAGGTTCGGATTTGAAGAGGGAATGAGGTCCAGTGCGCTTAACTTCTTTCACTGAGGAAGAGGAAGGACTATGGCATGTTCTGTGTTATACAGACTATCGGACTATTACTGGATTGGACTATTGGTGGCCATGGTTACTCCCTGTGGTTCATGGGAATTGTAGTATTGTTGCTGTGTTTTTTACTTTTACCTTTGAACTTGCAATGAATAAAGAGTGAGGAAAGGTATGCATAATCCTTGCCTCCACGTCCTTAATAGAATTGAAACTTTCCTTCATGTTAACTAGGACATTTTTCAGTTTCCTTCAATATGGCGCATGCAGAGGTTGCGCAGTGTGACCTTGCAGCATCTTCAAGTCGCCCGCAGTGCACTAAAGACCAGGCGCGAAGGGCGCACTCTAGGTCCGACGGCTCCTCAACTCCACTGCTCCACAGCAGTAATGCTGGAATGGCAACAGTTGTTACAGAACACAGTGAGTGTTCCCACTGCGACAAAGCCTCCGCCGTGCCGCAGCGGAGAACATGCAGGCTGTAACGAAAAAGTAAACGGCACCGTGCCACCAGCTACAGTCCCACACACCAAATCACATAAGCTGATCACGCCCCGGTACTCCTGAAAACAGGCGCTGCTCCAAACACTTCTGAATACCTTAGGAAGGCTTCTTGAAACGACTTCCAATTAAAATTCCTTCAAAGCGCCTAAAATTTCAGGTAGCGCGTGGTTTCTCCGGTGTGTCACAAGGATGGCCGCCACTTTGTAAAGTCCATCACCAAGGTAGTGCTAAGTTGCTTCATTGTAAAGTGAAACACTGGAGCAGAGGAGCACAGGAGGGTGCACCTTCGCTGGTTCAGGCCTCACTCTCCAGCCTCCCACTCCTGAATAGAATGTGAGACGGGTGCAGGCGCCAGAGAGCACACCCAGCATCACACAAACACACAAGACATGGAACAGACATGCCAACCCTCCCGATTCAGGCGTGAGACTACTGATTTCAAGGCTAGTCTCCCGCCTCCCGATCCCTGCAAGCAAAACCTGATTCCTCTGGGTTTCAGCAGACAGGGCTTGGTATTGTGTAACGTGCTAATTCTTCCAGCAATAGTCAGAATGGCGATGCAGGGGCTCTAGAAGGGGTGAACAACCAACAAAGCCCCATTAACAAGCGAATGGTCTTTTAAAGACCTGTGAAGTACTCGGGGCGGCTGTGTGTGTGCTGGGGAAGCTGTTTCAGCCCGGGGTGCCACACGGTGGGGGGGGGGGGGGTGTATGCACTGCCAGCAACACTTGCATCACCCTCTCTCTGCCATCGCGCTCCATGCTTCAGAAGGGTAAGAAAGAAACGTGCATTTGCGTTTCAAATGTCCGGTCCTAGAGCAGCACACTTCCAAAGCCCATACATGACTGTTGAGGATGTATTGAAAATAATTATAACCCTGTTCGACCTCCAGTGAAGTCCTTTGTTTATGTTTGGTGTACGTCACATAGCTGTCATCTCCGAATGTTCGGAGAATATTTATGTGACGTCAGCGCTGCTCCCGCTCACTCGCTGATCCTGTCGTGAGCGGGGCGCGCCAGTGCTGTTGGTCTCTCGTGGGCCCTTAATATTGTAAGATACAATAAAGAATTCATTTGGCATCGTCCATGGCCTGATGATCGTTTTTAACAATGGCGACGAGGACGGGATCTAGAAACGGGCTCACGAGCAAATGAAAATGTGAGACGAGGAAAAACATTACGGATGAAAAGTCGGAAGAATTAAAACAGTAAATAACTGCCTAAGAGTAAGCAACGATCAACATGAGAAAGTAAGTGAACGTTGCATGAGAGAATAACGCGGTGGTCGTTGGTGAAAAAATCTTGTCAGGAAAAATAAACTGAAAGTCAGAAGTGACGTATGGCTCAGCTCCGGGTTTTATTGGAGCAACGCCGGACACGTCGCACTGACGTAGTGAACGTGCCGCCATTTTAGGTATCGGACATTTGCCTGAGAGGAATATAACGCGCATGAGGAAAATGATTTAAGAAAGCAGCGCGTATTGAATAAATGGAAGGCGACGGTGTGTACTAACACAAATAAACAAAGGCACTGTTGATATTTAATGCGCTATGCCCAACATAAGCAAGCGATAAATGAACATGAGGTGAAATCAAATGGTGCTGACAAGGAAATAAATAGGTGCCAGTGGCAGCTGCATGTGAGAAGTGAAGCGCATTGAGAAAGTAAATAACACTTTAACAAATGGTCTGCTCTTGAGAGGAAAATGTTGGTTAGTGTGTGAACAAACTAGTAATAGACCAACGTATTAAGGAGGAAAATAAAAATAAAAATACAAGAAGTAAATATTTTAAATAAAGAAGAAAATAGAACTTAAGTGTAAGAAGAAATAAGCGGAAATACATAACAGTACAATATGGCGCAAAGTAACAATATATGTGTACCACCATTGTTCCTAGAAGAACCGGGGAAACCAATAATGAAATGGAAAAGTTGGCTAAGGGCGTTTCAAAATTATATAGTGTCAATTGATGGAAAAAAATATGACGCTGAAAGGAAAAAAGCACTTTTATTTGGTCTTCTAGGAAAAGCAGGACAAGAAATATTCGATAGTCTTCCGGAGTATGAAAGCCCGCCAGGGGTGTTCATACCATTAAATGAGTACCAAGAAGCCCTAAAAAGACTTGAGAAACAATTCTCAGAAGAAAGTAATATAATGGTAGGAAGGCACAAATTTGCATTGAGAAGACAGGAAGGGTCTCAAGGCGCTTGGGGGAGGGGGGCCGCTACTGCTCGAACAGCCAGGTCTTGAGTTGTCTCCTGAAGGCGAGGTGGTCCTGGGTCAGCCGAAGGTGGATGGGGAGGGAGTTCCATGTCTTGGCCGCCAGGTAGGAGAAGGATCTGCCTCCGGCGGTGGCTCTTCGGATGCGTGGTACGGCGGCGAGGGTGAGGCTAGCGGATCATAGCATGTTTGCGAGTTCTAGCAAAAGATTGTGAATTTGAAGACATGACAGATACCTATATAAGGGATCAAGTCGTGTTTTACTGCTATTCCAAAAAGGTCCAAGAGAGGTTGTTAACATGCAGGAATCTGACACTAGAGGAAGTGACGGATATTGCAAAGGGTATAGAAAGGTCATTAATATCAACAAAGGAATTATCGAGTACCTGCAGTAATTCTAACGTGTTTTATTTACAGGACAAAAAGAAATTAGAACAAAGAGGTGTCGATAAAAGTTGGGGCGGAAAAAAGGTAGGAGTAAAAAACTTGTGTTGCTTCAGATGTGGATCACAGGAACATTTAGCTGATTGCAAAACATGTCCAGCAATTGGTGAGAAATGTGTTAAATGTAAAAAATTGGGCCACTATTCTGCGTTATGTAAAACAAAAAAAACAGCAGAAGGAATGAGAATAAGTGCATTAAGTGAGTCAGAACAAGAAATGTGTGCAAACATTATACTATCAATAGATAGTGTAGATGGAAGGATTAAGGGACCGATAGGAAATGTATTAATTGGTGATGTGGAGTTACAATTCACAGCAGATTCAGGGTCACCCATAACATTGATATCTGACAAGATATTTGAGGAAAAATGGAGAAATGTAAAATTAGAAGAAACTGATGTAAACCCAAAGGCATTTGGAGAGCAGAACATTGATATGGTGGGTTATTTTTGTGATAAACTCACATTCAAAGGAAGAGATATCAATACAAAAGTATATGTAGCGAAGCGAGGTAGGAATTTGGTGGGATGGAAGGACTTAGCAAAACTAGGCGTAATCCTTGTACCAGGGGCTAAAGAACCAATACAGTTGAGAGAAGACATGGTAAATGCAGTGCATGTTGATGAAGGTAATATGGGTTTATATTGTATATTGGAACAATTTGACGATATTTTCAAAAGTAAAATGGGATGTGTAAAAGGATTTCTACATGATATAAAAATAAAAGAAGGGGTAATACCTGTAAAGCATAAGGTGAGAACGGTACCACTCTCTGTGAGAGATGAATTGAGAGAAGTGTTACACAAACTGAAAAAAGAAGGAGTTATTGAGGAAGCAGATGCTTCTGAGTGGGTATCTGCGATTGTAGTTTCTAAAAAGAAGACAACTGGTGATATAAGACTGTGTGTAGACGTAAGATCATTAAATAAAAATATTTTGGTAAACTGCCATCCACTTCCTAAAATACAGGAAATACTAAAGTTCACGGCTGAATCAAGGTATTTCACTTTGATAGACCTAAAGTCTGCTTACCACCAGGTATGTCTAACCGAAGAATCTAAAAAATTAACAACGTTCATAACGCCTTTTGGAGCTTACAGATATGTAAGACTGCCGTTTGGGCTTGCCTCATCGTCTGGAGTTTTCCAAAAGCTAATCGATTTACTGTTTGGAAACATAAAGGGGGTTGAGGCATTCCAAGACGATATTCTGATACATTCAAGGGGTCAGAAAGAACATCTAGACTTACTGAGTAAAGTGATGAGAATATTGAGAAACAAAGGAATGACAGTTTCAAAGGAAAAATGTAAATTCATGGAAGAAAAAATATAGTATCTGGGGCATACCCTAACTTCAAAAGGAGTAACACCGAAGGATGACTTAGTAAAAGCAATAAGGGAGGCACCCGAACCAGAAGATAAGGACTCCTTGAAATCATTTTTAAGTCTCAGCGAATACTATGCAAAATGTATACAAGGGTATGCAAATAACGCCGAACCTTTAAGACAGTTATTGAGGAAAAATGTGAAGTACCAATGGTTGAATGAACAAAAAGGAGCATTTGAAACAATCAAAAACGATATTGCGAGAGCACCTACACTAAAACCCTACAACCCAAATTTAAAAAATGTCATCACCGTAGATGCAAGTGCGAAAGGAATTGGTGCTGTATTCTGTCAAATGGATGGAAAAACAGAGAACACAATTGCTTTTATATCAAGAACTTTGAGCGAGGCAGAAAGACATTATAGCACAATAGAACGCGAAACACTTGCGTGTGTTTGGGCTGTACAAAAAATTGAAAAACTATTTATGGTGAAAAGAATTTGAAATTGCCACGGACCACAAACCATTGACATACATGAGGGATGGTAGAGGACGTGGTAACGGCAAAGCAAGTTCACGGCTAAAAAGGTTGTTATCAAAGCTACAGGAATACAATTTCAGCATAAGCCACATAAAAGGAGGCAAAAACTGCAGGGCAGACTGTTTGTCGAGGTCGCCTATACACGTAAAGGAAGAGGGTTCTCTTGAGGACAAAGAGTGTGTAGTGGCATTAGTTGATGCAACGGCGATGTGCAACGGGTCAATTACAGAAGAAGAGTGGTTGAACATTACAATGGAGGACACCATATTGCAGAAGGTTATGAATCATCTTCCATCAAAATGGCCTCCAATTAAAAACCTTGAAAATGGATTAAAAAGCTACCAACAAATAAGTGAAGAACTAACAATCGAAAATGGGTTCTTAAAAAGATGCGACCTGTTTGTACCACCAGCAAAATTGAGGCAGAAACTAATTAAAATAGCTCACAAAGGTCACCCAGGCTGCACAGCTACAAAAAACATATTGAGGAAATATTACTGGTGGCCAGGAATAACAAGCGATATGAACGGATACATTGAGAAATGTGAACAGTGCTTAAAAGCAGACAAACACTGGAAAGTAAGAAAAGGGGTACTGCAAATGGTTGAGATACCAAGTGGACCATGGGCAAAAATAGCAATTGATTTTGCAGGACCTTTCCACTTGTTACAAGAAGAGTGCAGGTATGTGATTGTGTTATCTGACTATTACTCAAAATGGGTGCAATACAAGTTTGTACGGGGCATAACCACTGAACGCGTGATAAAGTTTCTGAGAAAAGTCTTCTCCATAGAAGGACAACCTAAAATCATAGTTTCAGACAATGAAACTCAACTAGTGTCTCAACAAATGACTGATTTCCTTGGTCAATTAGGAATCAAACAGGAAAAAACACCACTATACAGCCCAAAAAGTAATGGACAAGTGGAAAGAATGAACAACTTCATAAAGGAAGGTATCCAACTAGCATACGCATCAAATTTAAATGTAAAAAACTATATGTGTAAAAAAATAGACACGTACAACACTACTCCAAATGAAACCACCAAACACACTCCATTCTATCTGATGAGCGGAAGGGAGTGCAACAGTGAGCTCACACCAAAGTACAACA
Organism: Triturus cristatus; assembly: GCF_964204655.1. Classification (NCBI taxonomy): domain Eukaryota; kingdom Metazoa; phylum Chordata; class Amphibia; order Caudata; family Salamandridae; genus Triturus; species Triturus cristatus. Next base: position 1,188,069,967 of record NC_140580.1, on the reverse strand, counting down.
GGTGGTACAAAGGAAACGAGATAGCAGAGGAAATAAGGGACGACGTGGTAAGAGTCAAACAGAAAATTGTCTCTAAGCAAGAAAAGTCTAATGCATATGCCGATGTAACAAATAAAGCAAAAGGAAAAGACATTGGAAAAGGGGATTAGGTAATCGTAAAAAAACCCTATAAGGTGGCCAAAGGGGAGTCGTGTTCAGTAATCCTATTCGAGTGCATCAGGCATCCAAAGGGGCTGTTTGTTTGGAAAAGAGAGGATGGCGAAGTAAGGACGATGTGATAAAACTAAAAAAAGGACAAGAAAAAATTATGATGGAAGGAAAAGATAAACAAGATGGAGATGCAAATGAAAGCATTTTGCATTGGGAAGAAAATGCGTCTGCAAATCAGAGTATAAGTGAACCTGATGAAAGGTGGAATGGACTTTACAACGAGGGAACTAGAACCAGTTGTGTGACAATGGAAGACACCCACTGCAAGGAGTCATCTCATGTCAACGTACAGACAAGACCAAGCTCAGGAAAAGAAGTTGGCACAAACCAACATAGCGAAAGCAAAGTTGTGAATATGGAGGCCAAAGAACAAGTGGAAGGTCAAGGAACTAGTCTTCAGGGGAGGTCTAGAAGGGAAATCAAACCTCCTAAACGATATGATGAATATGAGTTGTATTAATGTGTTGTTGTTGGATTAAGAAAGGGAGATGTTGAGGATGTATTGAAAATAATTATAACCCTGTTCGACTTCCAGTGAAGTCCTTTGTTTATGTTTGGTGTACGTCACATAGCTGTCATCTCCGAATGTTCGGAGAATATTTATGTGACGTCAGCGCTGCTCCCGCTCACTCGCTGATCCTGTCGTGAGCTGGGCGCGGCAGTGCTGTTGGTCTCTCGTGGGCCCTTAATATTGTAAAATACAATAAAGAATTCATTTGGCATCGTCCATGGCCTGATGATCGTTTTTAACCCGATTCAAGGCCCCATTCTCCCGATTTTTTATTTTAATCTCCCACTTTGCTCTTCTGAAATGTTGGCATGTATGCATGGAATATAATAAATACACACCACAATAGGGGGTTCTAGCCACCTCCCCCCTCATTTCTGCCCTTGCCCCAGCTCACCTGCACGCTAACTCCTGGCGTCCTCGTTGCTATGCAGTAACCAGGGCCGTGACGTCGCCAGCACGCAGCGTCTGCTTGTCCTTCTTCTTTGTTTACTGCACACACCACCAAGGACTACAGCGTGTCCTTCTTCTGTGGCCGCCATCTTGGCTAGGGCAGGCGCCCATGCTGCCGGATGGTGGTGCGGGCTCGGGCACCCCGCGGCTCTGCCCAATGTTTCTGCACAGCACAGGGACTTTAGTGTCCCTACTCACTGCACCACCCTGGCATCGCCCACCACTGCGAGTACCCCGCCCTCAGAACTACCACAGCCTCTTCCAACATGGCGGCCAGGAATCTGCTTCACAAGTAGTCCCTAGGGGTGGGGCTTGTCTGCTAGGTCGGGCTCCAGGGCGAAGCTTGGTAGTACGGCTGATTCTAGGGGCGGGGCTTATTTGCTAGGGTGGTCTCAAGGGGCGGGGTTTAGTTGATAGGACGACCTCCGGAGGCGGGGCTCGGTTGCTAGGGCGGTCCCCAGGGGTTGGGTTTGGTCGCTAGGGCAGTCTCCAGGTGCGGGGCTTGGTTGCTAGGGCGGTCTCCAGGGAGCGGAGCTTGATTGCTTGGGCGGTCACCAGGGGCTCGGTTTGGTCGATAGGGCGGTCTCCAGGGGCGGGGCTTGGTTGGTAGAGGGTCTCCAGGGGCAGGGCTTGGTTGCTAGGGCGGTCTTCAGGGAGCGGAGCTTGGTTGCTTTGGCGGTCACCAGGGGCTGGGTTTGGTCGCTAGGGCAGTCTCCAGGGGTGGGGCTTAGTTGGTAGGGCGGTCTCCAGGGGCGGGGCTTGGTTGGTAGGACGGTCTCAGGTGCTGGGTTTGGTCGATAGGGCGGTCTGCAGGGGGCGGAGCTGGGTTGCTAGGGCGGTCTCCAGGGGGCGGACCTTGGTTGCTGGGGCGGTCTCCAGGGGCCAGAGCTTGGTTGCTTGGGCGGTCATCAGGGGCTGGGTTTGGTCGATAGGGCGGTCTGCAGGGGGCGGAGGTGGGTTGCTAGGGCGGTCTCCAGGGGGCGGACCTTGGTTGCTGGGGCGGTCTCCAGGGGCCAGAGCTTGGTTGCTTGGGCGGTCATCAGGGGCTGGGTTTGGTAGCTAGGTCGGTGTCCAGGGGCGGAGCTTAGTTGCTAGGGCGGTCTCCAGGGGCGGGTGTCCATTGGCGCTGCTGGATTCACTGATGGGAGGAGCGCCAGGCAGTGGTAAGCACCGCCCCTCGGTAGCCTGTGGCCTGTGGTCGCCACCTGACCCTTCCCGCTTGTTTTCAGGTTCTGCGAGCCCCCCACGTGATGCTGACTGGGCTCTGTGCAGACCCGCCCCCGTCCATTCTTAACACTGCCTTCCTGCCCTCAGTCACCATCAGTCACTCCATCCATCAGCACGTGTTACAGCGGGTCCAGCTGCGGTGACTGTTCCAGGTGTGCAGGGATCAGAGGGGAGATACCGGCTTTAGGCCTTTGTCGAAATCCTTGCTCAGCTGGGACATTAGAACACATGGCCTTTCCCAGTCCAGGCTATATCCCCACCCACTTCCCCCTGCAACTCAGCAACCCCCACCTATGCCCCTCCCAGTCCAGGCTATAGTCCCACCCACTGCCCCCCTGCAACTCAGCAACCCCCACCTATACCTCTCCCAATCCAGGCTATAGGCACACCCACTGCCCCCTGCAACTCAGCAACCCTCACCTATGCCCCTCCCAGTCCAGGCTATATCCCCACCCACTCCCCCCTGCAACTCAGCAACTCCCACCTATGCCCCTCCCAGTCCAGACTAAATCCCCACCCACTTCCCCCTGCAACTCAGCAACCCTCACCTATGCCCCTCCCAGTCCAGGCTATATCCCCACCCACTTCCCCCTGCAACTCAGCAACCCCCAACTATGCCTCTCCCAGTCCAGGCTATATCCCCACCCACTGCAACTCAGCAACCCCCACCTATGCCTCTCCCAGTTCAGGCTATAGCCCCACCCACTGCCCCCTGCAACTCAGCAACCCCCACCTATGCCCCTCGCAATCCAGGCTATATCCCCACCGCAACTCAGCAACCCCCACCTATGCCCCTCCCAGTCCAGGCTATATCCCCACCCACTGCCCCCATGCAACTCAGCAACCCCTACCTATGCCTCTCCCAATCCACGCTATAGCCACACCCACTGCCCCCTGCAACTCAGCAACCCCTTCCTGTGACTCTACAAGTCCAGGCTATAGTCCCACCCACTGCCCCCTGCAACTCAGCAACCCCCACCTATGCCCCGCCCAGTCCAGGCTATAGCCCCACCCACTGCCCCCTGCAACTCAGCAACCCTCACCTATGCCCCTCCCAGTCCAGGCTATATCCCCACCCACTTCCCCCCTGCAACTCAGCAAACCCCACCTATGCCCCTCCCAGTCCAGGCTATATCCCCACCCACTTCCCCCTGCAACTCAGCAACCCCCAACTATGCCTCTCCCAGTCCAGGCTATATCTTCACCCACTGCCCACTGCAACTCAGCAACCCCACCTATGCCTCTCCCAGTTCAGGCTATAGACCCACCCACTGCCCCCTGCAACTCAGCAACCCCCACCTATGCCCCTCGCAATCCAGGCTATATCCCCACCGCAACTCAGCAACCCCCACCTATGCCCCTCCCAGTCCAGACTATATCCCCACCCACTGCCCCCATGCAACTCAGCAACCCCTACCTATGCCTCTCCCAGTCCAGGCTATAGCCACACCCACTGCCCCCTGCAACTCAGCAACCCCTACCTGTGCCTCTACAAGTCCAGGCTACAGCCCACCCACTGCCCCCCTGAAACTCAGCAACCCCCACCTATGCCCCTCCCAGTCCAGGCTATAGCCACACCCACTGCCCCCCTGCAACTCAGCAACCCCTACCTATGCCTCTCCAAGCCCAGGCTATAGCCCCGCCCACTGCCCCCTGCAACTCAGAAACCCCACTTATGCCCCTCCCAGTCCAGGCTATAGCCCCACCCACTGCCTCCCTGTAACTCAGCAACCCATACCTATGCCCCTCCCAGTCCAGGCTATATCCCCACCCACTGCCCCCTGCAACTCAGCAACCCCCACCTAACCCCTCCCAGTCCAGGCTATAGCCCCACCCACTGCCCCCCTGCAGCTCAGCAACTCCACCTATGCCCCTCCCAGTCCAGGCTATAGCCCCACCCACTGCCCCCTGCAACTCAGCAACCCCCACCTATGCCCCTCCCAGTCCAGGCTTAGCCCCACCCACTGCCCCCCTGCAACTCAGCAACCCCCACCTATGCCCCTCCAACAGCTATCAGGTCCCTCCCATTGCTGGCAGACCCCTCCTATTCCATGGCAGGTGCCGCCCACAGCTTCCTATAGTCTTCCCACTGCTGGTCACGCCCCTGCATTAGTGGCTCTACCCCTCCCCTCTTGGCCTAACCCCACCCACATTTGACTATGCCCCTCCCCTTGCTGGCATAGCTGCTGCCACAGTTGTGTACACTCTTCCCTCTGCTGGCCTGGCCCCTCCTATTGTTGGTTGTAATACTCACCCCCTTCCCTGCCCCCCCCCCCCACTGCCCCCACCACACCTCGGCCCCTGTTTTGCTGACTATAAAGTCCAACTGCTGACATAGCCCCTCCTACTACTGACCTTACTGGTCCCACTGATGGCTGTCTACCCCTCCAACCTCTGCCCAGGTCCCTCCCACTGTTGTTTCACTGTCTCTTTATTTATGCAGTTTTATGTCTAAAGATCGTCACCAAAGGTGTTAGGCGCGGCTCCCTCAGCACCCAGATACGCCTAGGGGTGACAGTGCTGCGCTATACAAATGCTGATTGATTGATTGATCGAGAGCGCATTACATAAGGCACACGGTACATAGTCACAAATCGTGAGCAGCAGAAAGAGCACAGGTGTAAGGCTGGGAAGGCGCCAAGGAATGTTGAGGTAGGACGGAAGCTCTTCAGGCCCAGAGGCTCATCCCAGACATACCCAGTGTTCGCGCTCTTTCTGTTACAACTAGAGTTTTACATCTTGCACATAGGTTGTACACTCAGGAGTAATGAGTGTGACAATGAGAGTGTGTGCATTGTTAGGAGAATACCAAATCATACGAAGAGACAGAGTTCATTCTTTGAGGAGGTACCACTGTGTAGCATTGCATACTAGACGAGGAAGAAGAACAGAAAGTTATCTAAAATGTTTAAACTTATAGATTACATGGACGCCCAAGGTTTAGAATTGAATAAATCCAAAACCAAGGTGGTAAGATTAGCGGGCCCTAGACAAGGAAACTACAAATGGTACGCAAAGAACTCTCAAATAGAGGAAATAAGAGTTTATAAATACTTGGGCATCAAAATGGCAAGAAATCTGTCAATGGTGGAGCAGAAAAAGGAGATCACAGCAAAAGCTCAATCCTTAATATTTGCCTACAAACAACTATACAAGAAACTGGAAAGCCCTTCACACGGGCATCTTTTAAAAATCTTGGCAGCCCAATTGCTACTGACCCTGTCCTACAGTCTGGAAACCTGGCATGGCCAAGAAAGTAACATCTTAAATAAATTACAAACCAAGGTTTATAAAACGGTTTTCAACCTCTTTAAAGGCTCCTCGCCAGCACAAATCCGTCTGGAATTCGGACTACAGAACCAAGTATTCCAAAGGAAGGCAACCAGGGTAAATCTATGCTGGAAACTCAGAGCAGCGGAATTGGGATCTTTGAACAACTTATGCTGGTTGGAAATAAAACAACAACTAGAGCAAAGAATCCCAAACTCGTGGGGGGGCCAACTGAGGATAGCCCTGGAAGAATTAGAGCTCTATGGGCTTTGGAACAGCAAGTTGGAAAAGGCCACATTTAAAAAAGCTTGCAATAACAAAGCAAAAGCATTATCCTTCGTGGAGGACAAGAGGGGATTATTAAGACGCCGCCACGCATGGGTCATAATAAACTCTTACACACGGCTAAGACCACAACCCTACCTAGCAGCGCACTTCCGATTGTCCTTAAAAAGGAGGTTTATGGCATACAGATTTGGAGATCATTGTTCATTAGACTTGGCGCCCTCCTGGAAAAATAAGGATCAAACAAAGGCATGCCGTTTATGCGGTTATCATATTGAATCTCTGAGCCATTTACTGTGTGTCTGTGAAACAGTAAAATTAGAAAGAAGGAAGATGCTGAGAACAGTTTTTAATGATTTAAATATCCGCACCTACAGACAGGCGCCGACAAGTTGGATGGGTGCCGCTTCAAACATTTTAATATGCAGGGGGATACAATTTATGATAGCGGTAGAAAGCTTACTTACAATAGTGGGCAAAGTCTGAAGGCTTGGTGCCACAAAGGAACTAAGTAGAATTTTATGAACTGAAAATGTTTTTTTTAATGTTTTTAATATGAAATGTGTTTTATATGCTTTATGGTTTGTGAAAACCAAAAAAAGTTACTTTTTGACTGACTGACTGACTAAAATGTTTCAAGATTGCCAATGAGGTGGTATTGACTATGCCCCAGTCAGCTTATTCTTCACACTGCTAGATTTACTCCTACCCCTGCCCGCCAGGCCTCTTCCACTGTTGGCTCTACCCTTCCCCTTGCTGGCCTAGCCTCCTCCACGGCTGGCTATGCAGATTCACCTTCTGGTCTACCCCCTCTCACAGTGAGCGCCTGGATACCCTCACGGGTGATTAACCATGCTCTACAAGTCCTAACTGACTGAATAACCGAGCTGTACCCAGGCCTTGTCCACTGTTGGTACCCGCCCCCTTCCAGCCAGCCCTTCCACTCCTAGGTTAAGCTCTATCCCGACAGCCAGCTCATAGCTATACCCTCCCTCGCCCCTCCCACAACTGGCTGCGCCCTCATGACTGGCTTTCCGCCTCACAACTGGCCATGGCTTATCTGCCGCATTCAGGCCCCTACCACGACTGGTCCCCGACCTCCACCAACCCCCACTGCTGGCCCCCGATCATCCCTCTTGCGGCTGGTTCCCGCCCATTGCTGGGCCCCTGACCCTCCCACTGGTGGCTATTGCCCGTACACTGCTGGCTTCTCCTCTTGCTGCAGGCCAGGGCCCTTCCACTCCTGCCAGGCTCCTTCCACTGCTGGCCATGGGGAGACTGGTCCAGCCTGGACAGGATCTGGTGGTTGGGTTTTGCTGATAGATGCACTGCTTCCTCACACTTTACCAATGATTCAACTCAAACTCCGGAGTCCATATATTTTTATACCATCTAGTATGATGTGTCCTTCAGTCCAGATTCCCAAGTTTGTTTTACACCACTGCATTGCATTCAAATTTGAGTTTATACTATAGCCTTATAGCCCGCCGTAGCGGGCTATACCGGCTGTTAAAGGCCCGCTCCAGTGTTAAAGGCCCGAGCCGAAGGCGAGGGACTTTAACAAAGCAGAGGGACTTTAACAGCCGGTAGAGCCCTGCTACGAAGGGCTATAAGGCTATTAGAACATTCTGCCACTAGAGGGCAGAATGTTCTAACAAAACAAAGCCTTCAGGGAGGCGAGGGGATTGAAATCCCCTCAGGCTCCCTGAAGTCTGTGAACAAAGAAACATTGGAATGTTGGAGCTCCGGGCTTATACCAGCCGTTATAAGCCCGGAGCACTCCATTATTTTCAATGGAGCTCCCAACGTTCCAATGTTCTAATGAATATTTTTTTTTAATTTTTTTTTTTTAAAACCTTTATTACAATTTCAGAGAAATACAAGTATGGGCCTACAACCAACAGGCCGGCCGCTAAAAATGCAGTGTAGCCCTAGGCACAGCTGAACAGTCAGATCGATGAAGCAACAAAAAAAAGGGAGTCACTGGAGAGTTAATCATCGCAGTCGGACGCAGCCCATAAACAAATAAAAAAAAAGGTTTCATATTTTTAGGAAACGAAAAACAGCAAACACACAAGGCAGAGGAAATTAATAGCAGTAGCATGTGCCCCTCGTATCGAGGGAGTAATCCAACCCGGGTAAACAGAGGGGGGGGGGGGCAAGGCCGAAGAAACCAAATTCGCATGTCGCAGGAGCATACAGGAATGCGCGGGCTAGGGAGACAGAGCGGCATCTATCTCACGCGTCTGAGGCGGGGCGCATATACCTCCACGATAGGAGTTCCAGGGACCCCACACCTTAATCCACTTCCCAGGCTTGCCTCTCGCCACATACACCGTTTTCTCTCTGAACATACACCAGTCCATGTGTTCTTTCCACTCGGAGACCGTGGGTGGCCTCTGGGAGCCCCACAATTGTGCAATGTCACTCTAATGAATATTAATGTTTATTTTCATGATCATTATATCAATGAATTTAAAAGCAGTGCATCCATGGCTCCATCCTGCATGTCTACCAGAAGCCGTTCTAGCCTCTACTAGGCCCCCAGGAATGTTACGCACTAACATGGTTTTCACCTCACAGCTGAGGGCATGTATAGAAGGAATTCTCTATGAAAAGAACAAGCCTCACATGTGAATCTCTGTTTGTGAATCGGCGCGACTGACCGGCCATTGATACTTTGTAATATTATGAGACAACATATACAAGAGGTATCTTGAAAACTGAAGCGTCAGGTCCTGAGTGTTATCTGGGGTCGTTGTCACTCATTGGCAACAAAGCAGCTCTCATCCCTCTGCTAATGTCCTGGTCATCATCATCTCGCGCCTGATTGGTAGTCATGGTTGCGTCTGCTGCTATGTCTTAATTGGAGGAAAAGTAACCCGATTCAATATCTGGGCAGGTACATCCAATATGGCTGACCCTTGGCCTACCGCTCCTCCTGCACATGCTCCTGTTGATGTGCTGTCTCTGTGGGTCCCCTACAACCTTCCCTTTCTGATACCAACAGTCTGACTGCCAGATGGAGTGGGTGGGCAAATGAGTTCGACATCTCTGCATAACGCACATTTTAAGAAATTCGATTATTATTTTGGGTGGGTGACTACCGACCTCAAGAAATATCACAAACCTGAGCTCAGTCCCCTGGTAGCTATGGGCGAAGAGGTGTGGCACCGCGGCCAGGGCGACTGACTCCGCAATCTGGGGATCACGGGCCGATATCCGGCGCCGCGGCCAGGGCGACTGACTCCGGAATCTGGGGATCACGGGTCGATACCCGGCGCCGCGGCAGATTAGCGCAGCACCATGTGGCTCTGGGCAATAGCTTGCTTAATCTTCCCGACGGCCCCAGCGCCTAGAGACCCTTACGGGTGATTGTTCGCCCTTAACAAATGTGGATTATTATTATTATTATTATTATTGCCCCAGTAATAAAGTCAAAATGCAAAACAATAAAACTCCCAAACCAACTTAGAACAACAGAGTAAACTATAAAAATACAAAATGACAAAAATCCAATTAGCCGACCCTGAGATATGAATTTGTAAAGTTTTAAGTAGGAATAGTGCCAAGAAGTACAACGTTTCAATAACTGTCAATGTTCGTGGTATACCGGGACCTAGAAATAATTTGAGGCTGGCTGCTATGGCACATGGGTCATATAAACTGTGAGAAGGTGGCCTGATATATGCTGTCCACTAACTATAGTGGGCACCTTGTACCAGTCCAAACAACCCCTTATGGTGATAGGTTAAAGACAACCTTTATTGAAAGCTATCCTAGTGGTAGCTATGGAGAGCAGCCTTCAGGCTAAGTCTTGAAGGAATGTAAAGCAGCTTGTTTTACCAGTCTATAATCTCTTGAATGACCAAATGAAAAGACAACCACACCAGGTATATATTCAAAATATATGTATTTAAGGTTAAACACACCCCTCTAGTCTCTTTATGAGACTGGAGTTCGAAGTACTTAATTTACAAGTTAGCAATCAACAGTAATAGCACAAATACACGTTTGGACCCTAGGGGCATACCAAACCATATACCAATAAAGTGGTATAAGAACCACGACTGAACTAGACACAAGGCCTAGAGCTTGCAGAATCGCTGGGACCCCAAGGAACCACCCAAGGTAGTAACACTGGGGACCCACAGGGACTGTATGCAGCGTGTGAACACAACCACGGGTTCCCGTTAGCTTCTATGGGCAATGTCGCGGTTGGAATTTTAAAGATTAGGGACACTTCTAATCGAGTCAGGACCAAACCCTTTTGGGCGCAAGAAGTTCTAGGGCTAGCACCCACGGGAGCACCGGAGTACTCAAGTTACCTCACCCAGGGAAGACGGGTGCATAGGTGTCTTTTGGTGTCGGGTCGCGTCATCGATTGCAATGGAAGCCTGCAAAGAACTGCTGCTGCCGTGAAGAGGAGAAGTGTCCGAAGGGATCCAAGCCTGGATCTAGGATGGAAGGAACCTGAAAGCAGAGGGGACAGAGTCTGGGTCACTAGCCAGTGACCAAGGGCAGGATGGACCAATGCCCACAGATGTCGGGTGCTTCAGGTGAGTGGATGGGTGTCTTGACTCTTCAGCCACGAGGTCCAGGAGGCGTCGACGAAGTCCACGAGCCAGATTCGAGTTGTCCCACGAAGTCTGTCGAGTGCTGCGGTGTCGGCGGCCAGAATGGACCCAGCAAGCCTTGGCAACGGCAAGTCTCGTGGAATGAGAAGAAGGACGTCAGTGCAGACCAGCAAGGTCTGAGAGACTCACCCAGCGAGGGTAAGTCAGGGCACGTCTGGAGCAACTAGGGAAGCCCAAGCAGAAGAGGAGTTGCCTTCGTGGGGGCCCACTAGCCAATGGGCTAGCGATTGCGAAGGAGCCTCGAGCGGTCGCACTGGAACCTGGCCCACGGATCACTCGTGGAGTGGAGGCCAGAGATTTTCGGTGCAGTCAGTGCTCAAGGCTGGGGCTACTCAAAGCCCAAAGCAGAACTTCAAGGATAAACAGGAAGTCGATGTACCAGCAATAGTACGCGGTGCCCAGGGGTCACAGTTCCTCGTCACCCACAATAGCCACGGGCCTCAGCTTTGCTGTGGACTCAGAGTAGCCTTGGAGAAGTCAGGAAATACACCTCTGGTGATGCAGAGACTTCGGCGTCCATCGGAAGCTTCAGAATTGCAGACCGGACAGTTGCTTCTTTGGTGCCTGCCAAGCAGGGGAGTCACTCCTTGACTCCAAGGGAGATTTCTTCAGTCTTCTAGTCAGGATACAACGTCGAAGGTCCAGGATATATATTGCAGAGTTTTGTCAAGGGTAATCTAAAGTCGCAAGGACTGGGTTCCCATACTTATACTAAGTTTGGGGGTTGGACATACTCTAAGGACCCACCTATGGGAGGGTTTGGAAAGAGGGGTGGTTACACCCATTTCCTTTGTCCAGTTTCGCGCCAGAGCAGTGGCAGGTAGCCCCGTCAACCGGTTTGAACTGGACTATGCAATGGGACACCAAGTGTGCCCCCAGTGCAGGACTTCAAAGCACCAGAGAGTGCTCCCACCCAGCCCCAATACACATCTGCCTGTCTGGGGAGGTGGTTACACCTCCCTGGGACAGGAAACCTATTGTCCAGGCCTCCCCTGCCTGAGTTTCGGTCAGCAGAAGGAGGTCAGACCCGTGTCTGTGGCAGAGGCATCCATTTTGTGATGCCAGGGCTCTAGAAAGTCTTACCGGGTTAGACCAGTGTGAACATGTCTTTACCTCTAGAAGGGTGGAATGCTAACCCCGCCGCCAAAACTGGCGAGGGGGGGTAGTATTCCAAAGCGTTTGACACCAAACACGACATGTTTCCATGCAGCCATCCCAAAGTTAGCATTTACCGCAAGGTTATAATGCTCTTAAGAGTATATGGTCAGGCTGCACCACAAACAGCATCAGAGGAGGTACTCCGAACGCTGCAGAGGTGCTCTGCTCATGCAGGGGCACCCTCTCACATAAAAACCAAGCACTCTGCCTTCAGGATTGTTAAGGCCTGCCATAGGAGTGACTTGTAGGTTTTATATGTGTGTGCAATGGTAGTGATATAGGTAGCCTATACCACTGTAAGGGTGCAAGCACCACCTTACTCAGGCTGCAGTAGCAGACCTGTGGTGTCATTTTGGAGTGCTTCCCAGGGGTGGCATAATACATGCTTCAGCCCCTGGTAGGCCTCTGAGGTACCTATGCCCTAGGTACATAGTATACCATATACTAGGGGCTTACAAGGCACTCCAGAATCCAATTAGATATGTACCTAATGTACATGGAAACCATTTTAGAGAGGAAGCAGCTAGGCTGGGACCCTGATTAGCAGGGCCACAGCCAGATTAAGGTAGAAAAACAGTGAAAAACCAGCAAAAAGTGGGGGTACCCATGTGAAGCAGATCCTACTCTCCTACACTCGCTCCTTCTACTGAGACATTGATGTTGTGGCACCAGCAGCTGACACACAATGTCTTCTAAGTTTCAAGTCTTCGGTTAAAGTGAGTTTCTCCAGGGGATCTGCCAGCTAATTACAAGAGTGTTTGAAGAATAAGAAAATGTTAATGTTGTGAAAGTCTTCTCCAAACTCTTCGAGGGAATTGGCTAGCTCAAAGAGTGGCAGATTTGTCTACACATTGATGAAACAATTGAAACTGGTGCCCAACATTTTTGTGGCACACCTTTCCCATTCAGAAGCGAGCTTAGATAAAATCAACATCCTGCTTAAGGAGGACGTCATCAAAACTTTGGATGGCCCCACACCATGACTGTCCCCCATCTTTCTGGTCCTCAGCCTTCAAACTGAGGGCAAGTCTCGCATATGCATGGACATGCGGTGTACGTATCTGGAAATTCAACATAAAGGACCCATGGCACTTCAAATCCAAGGCAGCTGAATGGTGCAAATGTTTTTTCAAAACCTCGATCTGAACAAAAGTGAGCATCAGTATGAACTGGAAGAGAATTTTCACTACATAAATGCGTTGGCTTCTCATGGTCTCTTCAGTTATAAGTGCCTCAATTTTGGAGCATCCTCAGCAGCGGAGGTTTTCAGGAAGAAATTGGCTGTGTCATACAAGACGTCCCAAACTGTCTATGTTACAGCAAGATATTTTAGTTTTTGAAAAATCAAAGCAGCAGCACGATAAGAGATTTATCAAGGTGTGTCAAGTATTATGTGAAACTAATCTAAAGCTGAACAAGGACAAGAGCCATTATTGAAAGACATGAGCAACATTTTGTTTTATGATGGCATGTGTCCAGACCCAGACAAATGTCAGTGCTTCCAGCTGACTCTGCACCAAAGACATTTCTACTTGTCTCTCCTTCCTTGGAATGGCCATTCCTGTGCATGAGACGTCTGTGACTTTGCCACAGTTAAAGCTTCCTTGAGAAGCCGAACAAGAAAATAAAGTCTTTTCAAGTGATCAAAGGAGTGCCGGATAGCATCTGAAATGATTTGTGCCAACAGCACAGCAGCAGAAAACCTCCCCTACGTTGATGTCACTCTACACACAGAGACAAGGGCGAAGTCTGATTGGTCTGGGTGATATCCTAGCCAAGAGAGCTACAGATCTAGAAGCCCCCTCTGCATCATGGTGTCCCGAACAAGCCTACTCGCTTGTGGAAAAGGAAAGCCCAAGAGTCGTAAGGGCATGTCAGCACTTCCATCTTTGGTCTACGCAAAGCCATTCTCTGTTATTATAGATCATTACGAGCTACTTACCATCATGGGCAGCCCAAAACACAAAATACCCAAGGATTGAAAGAGCGGCCCCTGCTTGCAGGACTATACATTATCCTGGCAAAGAGAAGAACCTGCTGCATTTCTATCCAGATTTCCACATTTGAAGCAAAACCATCTGTTGCAGAAGAATATCTTTGCTACATTAGTAAGCAGACTCGCCCATGTGCCTTAAGCAGACAGAGTATTGTCCCAGGCAGTGACAGGCGAGCACGATCTGTTGGTGATACCTTATTTATTCGAACCTCAAGATTGAGAGGTCTGTAGCGCATGGGTAAGTTGTGCATATACTAATGCCAACTGGTGGACCTCAAGACTTTTAGTTATGTACAAAGTGAAGGACAAAACATAACAATGGACCTGTACTCAGGGAACCATTGTGATCATACCTCGTGCTTTGTAGAATCATGTAATACACCTGGGTATTAAAGGCCACGGAGGCATAGTGGACACTAAGCGCTTACTGCCCAGAAGGTCGGTTTCCTTCGCTTGACGTTCTCATATGAAAGGGTTGAGAGGAGATCAAGTTTCTCATGAGCTGGGAAAGGATAAAGCTCTTGAACTTTGCCAATCTCTTCACTACCACCAAACATCTGGGATTAAGTTGCTATAGACTGCTTTGAACCTGTTGCTACAGGTCAACATCTGTCAGTCTTGATGACTGAATGTTTTCATTTTCCAGAGGTGGTGAAGGATGTTGTCTTACCTGCTCTAAACAAAAACCTCTCAACTTTTCTTATCCTTGCTGGTGAAATGAGAAGGGGTGCCCATTCTATAGAGAAGAGTTCCATTTTGCAGTGCATCTGGATTTTGAACACAGAAAGGTGCACCAATGTGGCCTCGAGCCAGTGGCATTTTGGAGAGATTCAGAGCCACCCGGAAGAAAGCTCTTTCATTTGCCACAGTGATCCGATCTTCAGTATCCAAAGTTCTGTGCGCGACAAGACGGATGCACTGCACAGCACCACTGCCTCACTGCTGAGTTCTGCTCGAGGGGAAACTCAACAAAGATCCCACTTCTTCAAGAGGATCCTGATCCATGCCGGCATGTCGAAGTGGGGCCTCGTGATGTAGCAAGGAACAAAAAACTGAGACTGTGTGCAAACGATGATGACAAGCTCAAATGTGCGGTCTGTGTCAAAGAGACCTGGTCTGGCCAGATGCTGAGGACTCATGAAGATGATACAAGCTATGAGCCTCAGACTTACCTGTCGCTGAAATCTAGAGTTCAGGGGTCGCAGCCGATCGGGGTGACCATAACATCACCCAGAGCCCAACACATGTCCGAACACTCCAGGGTGAACCCTGCTAACTGTCTTCGAAGAAGAACTCAGAGGTGGTCGAAGTAGTACCTGTGAAGCTGAGGTCAGAACTATAAATCAAGCTCTCATGTTACCTTGAACCCTGGGTCATTTTCTGCCATACTTTCTTCTCTTCTTCTCTCTAATGTCTCATTATTTTCTTTCCCCTTTCCCTTACTGTTTGTTTGTTCCATTGCATCCTCTCTCAGAAACATTAGGCCTCCGGAACGTCTTACAACTGTCCTAGACTGATGTCGGTTGATATTTACGTTGAAAGGGATGTAGAGTCCCAACTTCCGCCTGATCCCAGTGTCGCTTCTGAAGCGCCATCTTTCTCTGTGTTCGAGAAGACACATAGAGGGGATATAGAGGTGCACGAACGCAGACAATGACAGACGTGAAAGGAGTCCTCTCCAGAAAAAACACCTTCCATGGTTGAATCCCTATGTCTAAGTGCTACCGAATTGCATTGACATTATGTGATTTTATGAGACAACACAAAGAAAAGGTTTCTTGTTAAATGAAGCTCCATGTCCTGAGTATTACTTGGGGTCTCTGTCACAACAAAGAGAACTTGCAGTGGTATAGGGGAACTGCTCATGCCCTGAAGACACCTTGTCTGATGTGTGAGGTAGGTTATGGCAGTAGCTGTGTCTACCTTGCTCTCATGCCTTTCTGCAGCACTGCAGATATAGCGTAAGAAACACCAGGCTGGGTAAAGCAAAGCCTGGTGGGGCCTCCCTTGTGGGATGTTCTAGAGTACACTCCAGCCTATCTTTAAGTTCCCTACTTAACTTAAAGGCGTCCACCTCTCAATCAGAGGACATGAGAACTTTAAGAAGTAGATCAAAAGACAGTTTGACCTCTATAGAGTTACACTAAGTTCACCTCTGAGATCATTTTCAACAGGTTTTATATGTCTTCTACAGGATGCCGACAACTTGCGACCTCTCCTGGTGGCTGCTGGTCGGCCTCATGCTCTGCCAGCAGGTTCTCAAAGGGCAGAAACAGGCGGGAAGCTTGGAGTTTGTTTATCACTCACAGCAAGAGCTGGAGTCTATCCTCAAGAGAATGAATGAGGAGCACTCGTCCATCAGCTACTTGCATTCTATCGGTGACTCTGTGCAAGGTGAGAGGGAGGCACTGTGTGTATATGGAGGTGGGAGGGGAGCGCCTTCCATGCCCTTTATCCAGCAGATGAAGTGTGCTTGTATTTTACCTTTCATTGCGTCATGCAACTGAAGCACCCCACGCACATGTATTCACTCCTCCCTGCTGTGGCATGTTCCCTCTGCCTCCCTTGTGTATGGTATAATGCAACTGAAGCACCCCACGCATATGTATTCACTCCTCCCTGCTGTGGCATGTTCCCTCTGCCTCCTTCATGTATGGTGTAATGCAACTGAAGCACCCCACGCACATGTATTCACTCCTTCCTGTTGTGGCATGTTCCCTCTGCCTCCTTTATGTATGGTATAATGCAACTGAAGCGCCCCACGCACATGTATTCACTCCTCCCTGCTGTGGCATGTTCCCTCTGCCTCCCTTGTGTATGGTATAATGCAACTGAAGCACCCCACACATATGTATCCACTCCTCCCTGTTGTGGCATGTTCCCTCTGCCTCCTTCATGTATGGTGTAATGCAACTGAAGCACCCCACGCATATGTATTCACTCCTCCCTGTTGTGGCATGTTCCCTCTGCCTCCTTCATGTATGATGTAATGCAACCGAAGCACCCCACACACATGTATTCACTCCTCCCTGCTGTGGCATGTTCCCTCTGCCTCCTTCATGTATGGTATAATGCAACTGAAGCACCCCACACATATGTATCCACTCCTCCTTGCTGTGGCATGTTCCCTCTGCCTCCTTTATGTATGGTGTAATGCAACTGAAGCACCCCACATATATGTATCCACTCCTCCCTGTTGTGGCATGTTCCCTCTGCCTCCTTCATGTATGGTGTAATGCAACTGAAGCACCCCACGCATATGTATCCACTCCTCCCTGTTGTGGCATGTTCCCTCTGCCTCCTTCATGTATGGTGTAATGCAACTGAAGCACCCCACGCATATGTATCCACTCCTCCCTGTTGTGGCATGTTCCCTCTGCCTCCTTCATGTATGGTGTAATGCAACTGAAGCACCCCACGCATATGTATTCACTCCTTTCTGTTGTCACATGTTCCCTCTGCCTCCTTCATGCATGGTGTAATGCAACTGAAGCACCCCACGCATATGTATTCACTCCTTCCCGTTATGTCATGTTACCTCTGCCTCTCTTGTGTATGGTGTAATGCAACTGAAGCACCCCACACATATGTATCCACTCCTCCCTGCTGTGGCATGTTCCCTCTGCCTCCCTTGTGTATGGTATAATGCAACTGAAGCACCCCACGCATATGTATCCACTCCTCCCTGTTGTGGCATTTTCCCTCTGCCTCTTTCATGTATGGTGTAATGCAACTGAAGTACCCCACGTATATGTATTCACTCCTTCCTGTTGTCGCATGTTCCCTCTGCCTCCTTCATGTATGGTGTAATGCAACTGAAGCACCCCACGCATATGTATCCACTCCTACCTGTTGTGGCATGTTCCCTCTGCCTCCTTCATGTATGGTGTAATGCAACTGAAGCACCCCACGCATATGTATCCACTCCTCCCTGTTGTGGCATGTTCCCTCTGCCTCCTTCATGTATGTTGTAATGCAACTGAAGCACCCCACGCATATGTATTCACTCCTTCCTGTTGTCGCATGTTCCCTCTGCCTCCTTCATGTATGGTGTAATGCAACTGAAGCACCCCACGCATATGTATCCACTCCTCCCTGTTGTGGCATGTTCCCTCTGCCTCCTTCATGTATGGTGTAATGCAACTGAAGCACCCCACGCATATGTATTCACTCCTTCCTGTTGTCGCATGTTCCCTCTGCCTCCTTCATGTATGGTGTAATGCAACTGAAGCACCCCACGCATATGTATCCACTCCTCCCTGTTGTGGCATGTTCCCTCTGCCTCCTTCATGTATGGTGTAATGCAACTGAAGCACCCCACGCATATGTATCCACTCCTCCCTGTTGTGGCATGTTCCCTCTGCCTCCTTCATGTATGGTGTAATGCAACTGAAGCACCCCACGCGTATGTATTCACTCCTACCCGTTATTATGAAATCTGTTTATTGGCATTTCGTTAATATTGACATAGCACATGTCATAAGTGGAACATCTCACAGGCAATGAGTCAGTTACTCGGAGGAGTCCCCGCCAATTGTGAGTACAGCGAACCACAGGATCAAACGTCACCCCGATGTGCGAAGCAAGATAAACTGATAGGTCTCAGGACCACCTCCCACATTTAAACAGATTCATAGAACAACAAAAAGAAAGAGGCAAAACAACAGAAGCCCAGCATAACAGCAGCAGCAGGTTTGGTCTTCAACCGCGTGACCCCCAAGGTACCACCCCCAGTCCAACCCTCCCCACCCGGTCCCCACCTCTCGTTACATACAGTTCCATTAAAGGCAATTGTCAATGTCCGCACACCTGCCCGGCTCGACGAGGACCTCCCCACCAGTCCCCAAATTAGGTCCCCCGGGCTCACCTCCGTTCCCCCCCTCCTCAGGGAGTGCCTACGCAGTACTTGCCCCACAGAGTCCCAGGGCATCCCCATCCAGCTGCATCAGGGCCTGCAAGTGTACGTCCCACTGGTTCGCTATAGGTGTGCGTCTAAGGCCCAACGTTTCTTCCCGCAAAAGGGCCGTACCCTCCGCCCCCGCCCACACCAGCAGGGAACTCCGCCACGCCTGCGCTCGGGGGGGCTCAGCCGCCATCCAGCGCTTAGTGATCAACCGCTTCACCACCACCAAACCCAGGTCGAAGAAGCGAGAGGCAACCTTCGTGGGGGGAGTTCTACGAAACAAGTGTAACAAACAGGCCGGCCATTCCCGCAGCGCCAGCGGGCCGGCACAGTTACTTAACGCTCCATGCACCATCCGCCAATACGAGTCTAGTGCTGGACAACTCCATAACATGTGCACCAGTCCAGCATCCAGAGCCTTGCAGCGTGGGCAGTCCGCGTCCGCGCGATGGAAATCGCGGTTGATAGAGTCGGGAGTGAGACATGCTCTGTGCAGTATAAAGTACTGAATTTGGCGAAACCGCAAGTTCCTGGGAACCCGCGTGGGTCCCGGTAGTGCATCCCTCCATTCCTTGTCGGCCATGGGGCGATCCAAATTCGTTTCCCATTTGCCACGCAAAGGAGACAGGTCCGTCGCCACCTGTGTGCGCAGGGAGGCCGCGAACCAACGAATCATGGGACTGCCCCGTCCCATGACATGGAGGTACTGCATCATGAGGTGGTGTGCCGGCTCCTCCTGAAGAGCACCCCACCGGTTCGTCAATGTCGCGATTAGCGAGCAGTGACGGAGGAATTGACCGACTGGTAACCCCGTCTCCTCCGCTAGTTGAGCGAACGGGATAAGCGCACCATCGCGGTAGAGGTCCCCTAGTGTGCAGATGTCCGCCGCGTGCCATTCCGTAAGCTCCGTCGAGCGCAGTATCCCCCGACCACTAGGCGAACCCTCAATCGGCATGGCGGGAGCGTACGGGATATGCGACCGGGTCAAGTAGAGGGCACGCCGATAGCACTTGTAGGCCACTGCCACAAGAAGGGGACCCAGCTTGACCATTCTGGCTGTCGGGTGGAACGACGCTATGATATCCGCCAGGGGGAGCGGCGGCTCCGTGGACGCCGTGTCATCCCTCTCCCTGTCGGCCAACCACCTGGCCACCCATTGCAGCTGTGCTGCTAGGTAATAGTGCGCAACAATACTCAGATTGGCTAAGTAACGCTGTGGAGACATTAGTTCCTCTCAAATCGATTTCTACAAACAGGAAGACGCCGTCTGCACCCTGGTTTTCGGAATCGTTAAGAAAACAAAAACAAATTTGTAGGAGCCATGAAAGAATTTGGCGAAAATATTACGATAGCGAAAGTAAAATTCTATACAAAAACACATTGCTTACCTATAAAACAATGATCAATGAAGCCAAAAAAAACTTTTATGGGGATCTAATAGAAAAAGCCAAAAACTCAAGCAGACAACTGTATGAGGTGGTAAAATCTTTGGCTGGGAAATTACCTGACCTGGCTCTCCTCCCTTCTCAAGAGCTTTGTGACGCATTGGCAAATTTCTTTTTCTCCAAAGTAAACGATATTTACTCTGAGTTCGCAACGGATGACTCACTTATGACTCCGGTTCCCAGCTCTCAAAGTAAACACCTTGAATGCTCATTAAACCAATTTAAAGACATAAAAGAAGACCAAATAGCCGACATTATCAAATCCGTCAAAACAGGCTCGGCCATTGATCCCTGTCCCCCAATGTTTCTTCATCCAGTAGTTGATCTGATCAGTGAAACCATCATGCAAATATGCAACGCAATGTTCAATTCCGGGATTTTTCCAGACAGTCTCAAGAACACGTTATTAAAACCACTTCTCAAGAAACCCGGTCTAGATAAAGATCTGTTGAAAAACTATAGGCCTATTGCTAGCCTACCGTTTCTGGCTAAGGTAGCTGAGAAAGTAATGAACAAGCAACTTTCAGAATACATTGAACACAACGCATTGCTGGATGATTCTCAGTTCGGATTCCGGAAATTGCATAGCACTGAGACCGCCTTAATCAAAGCTGCAGATGACATCAGAACTATTAGAGACCAGGGGGGCACGGCGGTATTGGTCTTGCTTGATCTGTCTGCGGCTTTCGACACGGTCAACCACTCCATTTTGAATGACCGTGTCAGAAAGTTGGGCATTCACACAAAGGCAGGAGCATTGCTTGCCTCTTTTTTGGCCGGTAGAACTCAGGCCGTAACATTAGGCCCTTTCAAATCGGCCGATTTGGTTCTACCTTGTGGGGTTCCTCAGGGCTCATCCCTAAGTCCGACACTTTTCAACATCTATGTGTCGGACTTAGCTAGGGTCATTAAGACCTATCGGATGAGCCTAACAACATATGCCGACGATACCCAGTTGGTGCTATCCATCAATAATGATGGAGAAAGAGTGGCGGCCCAGTTTCAGGAAGGCATGTTGGCAATAAAGGAGTGGATGGCCTGTAACTGTCTAAGGCTGAACTCCGAGAAGACTGAGGTGATCATTTTTGGTAATCTATCGCCCATGTGGTCATCTATCTGGTGGCCTCCATTACTCGGAGCCATTCCAACCCCAGTCCAGAAGGTTAGGAATTTAGGTATCATCTTCGATGAGAAACTAAATTTTGTTAACCATGCCAACCAAACAGCTTCCTCAGCATTTCATAAACTTAAACTTTAAAAAAAATAATTCCTTTTCTCCCAGAAAGTGCTAGGAAAACTGTAGTGACTTCACTGATACTATCATCGCTCGACTATTGCAACGGTCTATTTGCAAATGCCCAATGTCGGGTACTAGCCAAGCTGCAACTGGTCCAGAATGCGGCTGCAAGACTGCTATCTGGGACCCCCAAATTCAAACCGATCACGCAAGTAATAAAGAATTATCATTGGCTGACGATCAAAAACCGGATTAAATTTAAGACACTATGTCTCACGTTTAAAGCCCTCCATCAGCTAGGGCCAGAGTTCCTTAAACAGAATCTCTCTTTCTACCACCCTACCCGTCAGCTAAGATCCAAACATTCATACCAACTAGTGGTGCCACGGACTAAGACCGTTTCTTGGGGAGACAGACGTTTCATTACCACCGCAGCAAGACTGTGGAATACTCTCCCACTGGTTATTAGATCCACACCCACACTTGTCCAATTTAGGAAACTGCTGAAGACCTGGCTTTTTGACCAATAGTTCCCTATTTTGTGCCTCATCTGTTGCATGTTTTACTTGCTTCCTAAAGAGACTTAAGCCGAGTTATAGCGCCAAGACGCCCACGGGTAAACGATGCGCTTTACAAATTTCAAAAATAAATAAATAAATAAAGCACGGCATCGCGAGTACCCCCTGACCCGTGGGGAGGTATAACTTAGAGAGCGCCACTCTGTGGCGTGCGTTGCCCCTTACAAAATCCCGGAGGGAGCGCTCCAGGGTAGCGAAGAAGGACGCCGGGATGTAGATCGGCAGGTTAGCAAAACAGTAGAGGAGTCTGGGCAGGGCTACCATTTTGACCAGTGCAATGCGGCCTGTGACCGCGAGAGGGAGGGTGCCCCAGAAACGCATCTGGGCCCTGATCGCCGTTACCGCCCTGCCCAAGTTGCCCACCACCAGGTCAGCTGGCCGCCTATACACCTGGATGCCCAGGTAACGGAAGGTGTCCGGCTGCCACCTGACAGGCACACCCCCTAGATGAAACCGGGGATCCAGAGCATCAGCACAGAACGGGTAAAGGCACGATTTGGCCGCATTCACCCCCAATCCGTATAGCGCTGCAAATTCCGTGAGAACCCGCTCAAGGTCCCCTGAAATGTTCGCCACGTCCCGTACGAAGATCAGAAGGTCATCCGCGTATAAGGAGACCTGTTGGGTGGTATCGCCCATGGGAATGCCGTCCGTCAACACCCTCTGCAGGGTGGCCGCTAAGGGCTCTATGGCAAGCGCAAAAAGGAGGGGCGAGAGAGGGCACCCCTGCCTGGTACCTTGGCCAACCGAGATGGCCTCAGAGATGTATGGGCCAGTTCGCACCCGGACCACAGGATTCTTGTAGAGAAGCGCCGCCATTTGTAGGAACCCGAGGCCTAGTCCATAGTGCGATAATGCCGCCACCAGATACCCCCATTCAAAGCAATCGAAGGCTTTTTCAAGGTCTAACACTAAACAGCCCGCTCGCGGCCAATGCTGTGCGCCATGCGCGGCAACACGGAAGAACCGGCGGAAATTAAGCGAGGTGCTGCGCTTCGGCACGAACCCATTCTGGTCCCTGTGCACCAGTACAGGTACAGTGGGGTCCAGCCGCTCCGCCAGGACCTTGGCCAGGATTTTATAATCGGTGTTGAGGAGGGCGAGGGGGCGATAGGACCCCAGGGTAGTAGGATCACGCCCTGGCTTGGGTAAAGAGATCAGGTAGGCCTCCCTCATGGAGGCGGGCAGGGTAGCTTCCTCAAGGGCCGTGAGATATAACGCGTGCAGTCTGGGCACCAGAGATTCCCGATATGCCTTGTAGTATTCTGCCGGGAGACCATCCGGCCCAGGCGCCTTGCCAGAAGCCAGTGAGGCCACCGCTTCCCCTATCTCCTCCAGCGTGAGGGGACCTTCTAATGTTTCCTGGTGGGCATCCGGAATCGTGGGGAGGCCGGCGGCCCCCAGGAACAGATCAAGATCCTGTGCCTGCCGACGCCCCACTGAAGTGTACAGGGCTTTGTAGTGCGCCGTGAGTATCTGATGGATCTCCCGCTGCGTGTGCACCAGTGTCCCGTCCGATCCACGGATGGAGGCTATTGGCGCATAGCCCGATTCCTGCCTGATCAACCAGGCCAGCAACCGCCCCGCCCTATCAGACGTGGCGTGGACCCGTGCCGAATGGGCAGCGTAGTTATGGCAACGCAATCTCTCCAGCAGCTCAGCATGGCGTGCCCGGAGCTGGGCCAGCCTGGTCGAGTCACGACCTCCTCCCTCGCCATGGCGTTCGCACGCCATTAGCCGTGTTTCCAAAGCGGTGAGCAGTAACGTAAGCTGCTTACGGATATTCCCCATCGCCCCCAGGCAGTGTCCCCGCATGGTAGATTTGTGCGCGTCCCACTCTGTCAACGTGCTCCCTGCCGTACCCTCATTGAGGTCAAAGAACTGTTCGACCGCTGTGCCGAGCGAAGCTCGAAACTCCGCGTCCTCAAGAGCGGCCGGTTGCAAACGCCATGTGGGAATGGGGGGTCTCCCCAGATCCCAGCAGAGACGCAGCCTAAGAGGATTGTGGTCTGAGTGGGTCCGGCCCACGTAGTCCGCCTGGGTTATCAAAGGGTCCAGCGACGGAGAGCTCACCTCCCTGGCAAGGCGGACGTGAAGGTCATGCACCGCCAAGTAATATGAATAGAGCCGGTCAGTGGGGTGTAAGGTACGCCAGATGTCATGCAGGGCCCATCGCGACAGCCAATCAGTAAGATTCCTCGCGTTCGAGGCTGCCTGTGTGCTACGGAGTGGCGGGTAGGATCTGTCAAGGCTCGTGTCCAACACTGCGTTAAAGTCCCCACCCAGTAACCAGGGAAGACCCACATATGGGGTCAAGGCCACCGAGAGTTGGTCAAGGAACGACGGCTGTTCAACGTTCGGGGCATAGATGGATCCCAGGAGCACAGAGTGCCCATTGAGCCTCCCCCGAACCAACGTGTATCGGTCAGTAGGATCAAGCACTACTTCGGAGCATGTGAAGGGTGTACCCGCCCGTACCCAAACCAACGTACCCCGAGCATGCGCAGAATATGTGGTCCCAAAAAGCTGCCCCCTCCACCGAGCGAGCAGCTTGTCCAACTCTGGCCGTGTCATGTGTGTCTCTTGGAGAAGGGCCACCCCTATCCTGTGCCTCTGCAGGTAGGCAAAAACAGAGTATCGGCGGGCCGGTGTGTGCATGCCTCTAATGTTCCATGTGACTATTGCAGTGTCAGCCATCAGTGCGGAGTGTGGACAACGCTAGGCCCACAGGCCGAAGCGGGCCAGCCGGGGGGAGGAGGGGAGACCAAAAGCACTGTTAACCAGACCGCCTGCTGCAAGAACATGGTGTACAAGAAAACTGCAGAACACTGAAGAATGCAAATAGACAAAAGTAAAAGTAAGATTAACAAAAGGAACTCCATAACCACAAGGGCAAACCCCAGAACGGGCATTCGTCCAAACAAGTAAGACTCAATCGCCTGTGAACTACCAGGCCAAATATGCGTTAGTGGGGGGCCAAAGGGCAATACTGCTGGTCCCGATCTGCAAGAGCCCCATGTTACCCCCGTCAGAGCCTCGTGTGCCTATAGGGCTGTCAAATCGCTCAACCGCTCCCCAGAGGAGTGTGTGTGGGAATCGCCGCTCCCCTGCGACCAAGACATGCGTGGACTCCCAACCCCGTCTCACGTGTAAGGGAACCCGCACTGCCCCTCTAGCCCCCGTGACCCCCGCGGCACCCCAACCTGCTCAGCCATGGAAGCATAAAGAGCCACAGAACCACAATCCCGGAGGCAATAGAGGCAGGAAACCCCCCTCCCCCAAGAGTAGTCCGCGCGGGGAGGAGGACAGGTCAGTCTCAGTGTCACTGTGTGTGCGAGCCGCCACGTCCCCCTGGCTGCTCACGGATCCCAGAGTGGCCACCGCTTCAAGAGCCTCCAGCCGCTCCACGCGCATCCTCTCCGGTCTCGGGGCCGCCGGAGGACTCGGCCCCGCTCCACCGCGTCGGTCCCTCTGCCTCTGTCGTGTCAGTCTTTTCTCCCTACGCCCCACGGGCCCCGGGTCCGTGGGCCGGGGGCCACCATGTTGGCCCATTTCCTCCAGCCAGTCCCAGACATCAGACGGGGCGTCGAAAAAACGTGTCCCATCTTTCGTGAGGCGCGAGGGGAACAGCAGCGAATATTGGATTTGCAATTCACGGAGCCGGCGTTTCACCTCCAGATAGTTGCTCCTCCGCTTCTGAACGGTCGCAGTGTAGTCCGGGAACAGCATCACTGCGCCACCCCCTACCGTCAGGGCACACATTTTCCTCGTTTCCCGGAGGATCACGTCCCGGTCCCGGTAGTTGAGGAGGTGAAACAGGAAAGGACGCGGCCAGGCCCCAGGGACAGGTCTCCGCATCGGCACTCTGTGCGCCCGCTCCACCACGAACTGCGGGGAGAGCACTCCTGGGGGCAGGATGTCCCGCAACCAGCCTTCAACGAACTGCTCCGGTCGTCGACCTTCCTCACCTTCCACCAGGCCCACGACTCGTATGTTCTGGCGCCGAGAGCGGCCCTCCGCATCCTCTGCACGGTCCTCGAGAGTGTTAATGCAGTCTATCAGGTCCTGCAAAGTGGCAGAGTGGTTGCGCACTATCGGCTGTACATCCTGTAGCACCTGACTGTGACTGGCAACAGTGTCCGCCAGCTTGCGATGGTCGGCGTGGAGCAAGGTGAAGTCAACTGTGACTTTGTCAATCCGGGACTCCAGGGAGGTTCGAGTTTGTTCCAGCGTATTGCCCAGTCGGTCGACCGCTGCCAGCATGGCGTCCATCTTGGCTTCCAGGGTCGACGAAGCGGTGCCACAGTCCCAGCAGAGCGCCCCGGCGCCGCGTCAAGACCTTCCGCCCTCAGCCTGGTCTCGGCGTGCTTGTTCCGAAGCCGCCCCATGGCCAGTTGCTGCGCCGACGGCATTCAGAGAGTCCAGTGGTGCACGAGGTCGACCGGGGCTCCAGGCACCTCCAGATGCTGGTATCAAAGGGCCCAGTCCCACTGCCACGAGTCGGGCCAACGCCAGGGGTGTCAGGGCGCAGGGCAGCGTCACCGGCGGGGGAAGTGCGTCACGGTCCGTGGGCAACCGACAGCCAGAGTCCTCCAAGCCGCGCTCCGCCTAGTCCACAATGGCCACCTCAACGCACCCAGCAGCAGGCAAGCGGCCAGCTCCCCAAGCTCCTCACTCTGATCCTGGCCGTCCGAACACTCCCACGGCGCAGTTCTCAGGGCCACAGCACGCCCTCCAGGGTGGCCTCCGCCACCACAGCAGTCCTCTTCGCCCCTGAGGGGCAGCAGCCAGGCGCCCACCAGGTGCCCGTCCACAACCTCGCAGCCAGAGGGGGGTCTGTCACACCAGGTCACTCACCGGGCTCTCGGGTGCCGCAGGGTCCCATGTCTGCCACTATCGCCTCCAGCCGTCACGGCTGCCACCATCGTCCACCGCAGCAAGCGCCTGCAGGCTCGGCGCTCTTAGGCAGGCAGGGTCACAATGCAGCCGGTCGTCGGTCTCCCCGTGTCCCTTCGTTGCAGGGGAATCCCTCGCGGTTCACCAGTCCGCCAGCCGCCGATCCGCACCTCGCTGCGTGGCCCAGCCTCCTCGTGGCAAGCCGCGGTGTAGGGTGATTCCCGCGGCCGGCCGCCGCCTCCAGCTCGCCCTGCACCACTCGCCAGGCAAGTCCCCAAGGGGGCGGCACGTAGTCAGAGGCCGCCCCCGCTTTCAGTTCGGGCCCCACAGGAACGCCGGGACCTCACGGGCAGGAGCAGGCAGCATCGGCAGCCCCGGGGCACGTCCCGGGCAGGAGAAGCGGAGCATAACGGCTCTGCTGCTCGGGAGCCTCACTCGAGCACAGCCATCTTGGCCGCTCGCCCTCTAGCGCCCCCTTCACTCCTTCCCGTTATGGCATATTCCCTCTGCCTCTCTTGTGTATGGTGTAATGCAACTGAAGCACCCCACACATATGTATCCACTCCTCCCTGCTGTGGCATGTTCTCTCTGCCTCCCTAGTGTATGGTATAATGCAACTGAAGCACCCCACTCATATATATCCACTCCTCCCTGCTGTGGTATGTTCCCTCTGCCTCCTTCATGTATGGTGTAATGCAACTGAAGCACCCCACACATATGTATCCACCCCTCCCTGTTGTGGCATGTTCCCTCTGCCTCTCTTGTGTACGGTGTAATGCAACTGAAGCACCCCACACATATGTATTCACTCCTTTCCATTATAGCATGTTCCCTCTGCCTCCTTTATGTATGGTGTAATGCAACTAAAGCACCCCACTCATATGTATCCACTCCTCCCCCTTATGGCATGTTCCCTCTGCCTCCTTCATGCATGGTGTAATGCAAATAAAGCACCCCACACATATGTATTAACTGCTCCCTGTTGTGGCATGTTCCCTCTGCCTTCTTCATGTATGGTGTAATGCAACTGAAGCACCCCATGCATATGTATTCACTCCTTCCTGTTGTCGCATGTTCCCTCTGCCTCCTTCATGTATGGTGTAATGCAACTGAAGCACCCCACGCATATGTATTCACTCCTCCCTGTTGTGGCATGTTCCCTCTGCCTCCTTCATGTATGGTGTAATGCAACTGAAGCACCCCATGCATATGTATCCACTCCTCCCTGTTGTGGCATGTTCCCTCTGCCTCCTTCATGTATGGTGTAATGCAACTGAAGCACCCCACGCATATGTATTCACTCCTCCCTGTTGTCGCATGTTCCTTCTGCCTCCTTCATGTATGGTATAATGTAACTGAAGCACCCCACACATATGTATTCACTGCTCCCCATTGTAGCGTGTTCCCTCTGCCTTCTTCATGTATGGTGTAATGCAACTGAAGCACCCCACGCATATGTATTCACTCCTTCCTGTTGTCGCATGTTCCCTCTGCCTCCTTCATGTATGGTGTAATGCAACTGAAGCACCCCACGCATATGTATCCACTCCTCCCTGTTGTGGCATGTTCCCTCTGCCTCCTTCATGTATGGTGTAATGCAACTGAAGCACCCTACGCATATTTATTCACTCCTCCCTGTTGTCGCATGTTCCTTCTGCCTCCTTCATGTATAGTGTAATGCAACTGAAGCACCCCACGCATAGGTATTCACTCCTTCCCGTTATGGCATGTTCCCTCTGCCTCCCTTATGTATGGTGTAATGCAACCGAAGCACCCCACGCATATGTATTCACTCCTTCCCGTTATGGCATGTTCCCTCTACCTCTCTTGTGTATGATGTAATGCAACTGAAGCACCCCCATACATATGTATCCACTCCTCCCTGCTGTGGCCTGTTCCCTCTGCCTCTTTTGTGTATGGTATAATGCAACTGAAGCACCCCACTCATATATATCCACCCCTCCCTGCTGTGGCATGTTCCCTCTGCCTCCTTCATGTATGGTGTAATGCAACTGAAGCACCCCACACATATGTATCCATTCCTCCCTGCTGTGGCGTGTTCCCTCTGCCTCCCTTGTGTATGGTATAATGCAACTGAAGCACCCCACTCATATGTATCCACTCCTCCCTGCTGTGGCATGTTCCCTCTGCCTCCTTCATGTATGGTATAATGCAACTGAAGCACCCCACACATATGTATCCAATACTCCCTGTTGTGGCATGTTCCCTCTGCCTCTCTTGTGTACGGTGTAATGCAACTGAAGCACCCCACACATATGTATTCACTCCTTTCCATTATAGCATGTTCCCTCTGCCTCTCTGGTGTATGGTATAATGCAACTGAAACACTCCACGCATATGTATTCACTCCTTCCCATTATGGCATGTTCCCTCTGCCTCCTTCATGTATGGTGTAATGCAACTAAAGCACCCCACACATATGTATTAACTGCTCCCTGTTGTGGCTTGTTCCCACTGCGTCCCTTGTGTATGGTATAATGTAACTGAAGCACCCCACACATATGTATACACTGCTCCCCATTGTAGCGTGTTCCCTCTGCCTTCTTCATGTATGGTGTAATGCAACTAAAGCACCCCACACATATGTATCCACTCCTCCCTGTTGTGGCATGTTCCCTCTGTCTCTCTTGTGTACGGTGTAATGCAACTGAAGCAACCCCACATATGTATCTACTCCTCCCTGTTGTGGCATGTTCCCTCTGCCTCCTTCATGTATGTTGTAATGCAACTGAAGCACCCCACACATATGTATGCACTGCTCCCCATTGTAGTGTATTCTCTCTGCCTCCTTAATGTATGGTGTAATGCAACTGAAGCACCCCACATGTATGTATCCATTCCTCCCTGTTGTCGCATGTTCCCTCTGCCTCTCTTGTGTAGGGTGTAATGTAACTGAAACACCCAACGCATATGTATTCACTCCTTCCCGTTATGGCAAGTTCCCTCTGCCTCCCCTGTGTATGGTGTAATACAACTGAAGCACTCCATGCATATGTGTTCACTCCTTACCGATGTAGCATCTTCCCTCTGCACTTGTGTACGGTATAATGCAACTGAAGCACCCTACACATATGTATTCCCTCCTTCCTATTATGGCGTGTTCAATCTGCCGCCTTCATGTACGGTGTAATGCAACTGAATCACCCCACACATATGTATCCTTTGCTCCCTGTTGTGGCATGCTACTTCCGACTCCTTCATGTATGGTGTAATGCAACTGAAGCACTCCACACATATGTATTCACTCCTTCCCGTTATGGCCTGTTCCCTCTGCCTCCCTTGTGTACGGTGTAATGCAACTGAAGCACTCCACACATATGTATTCACTCCTTCCCGTTATGGCCTGTTCCCTCTGCCTCTCGTGTACAGTATAATGCAACTGAAGCACCCTACACATATGTATTCCCTTCTTCCTGTTATGGCATGTTCACTCTGCCTTCGTTGTACACAGTGTAATGCAACTGAAGCACCCCACACATATGTATTCACTCCTCCCTGTTGTGGCATGTTCCCTATTCTTCCTTCATGTATGGTGTAATGGAACTGAAGCACCCCACGCATATGTATGCACTGCTCCCCGTTGTGCCATGTTCTCTCTGCCTCACTTGTGTATAGTAGAATGCAACTGAAGCGCCCCACACATATGTATCCACTGCTCCCCATTGTGGCATGTTCCCTCTGCCTCTCTCGTGTACAGTGTAATGCAACTGAAGCACCCGAGACATATGTATCCACTCCTCCGTGCTGTGGCATGTTCCCTCTGCCTCCTTCATGTATGGTGTAATGCAACTGAAGCACCCCACGCATATGTATCCACTCCTCCCTGTTGTGGCATGTTCCCTCTGCCTCCTTCATGTATGGTGTAATGCAACTGAAGCACCCCACGCATATGTATTCACTCCTTCCTGTTGTCGCATGTTCCCTCTGCCTCCTTCATGTATGGTGTAATGCAACTGAAGCACCCCACGCATATGTATTCACTCCTCCCTGTTGTGGCATGTTCCCTCTGCCTCCTTCATGTATGGTGTAATGCAACTGAAGCACCCCACGCATATGTATCCACTCCTCCCTGTTGTGGCATGATCCCTCTGCCTCCTTCATGTATGGTGTAATGGAACTGAAGCACCCCACGCATATGTATGCACTGCTCCCCGTTGTGCCATGTTCTCTCTGCCTCACTTGTTTATAGTAGAATGTAACTGAAGCACCCCACACATATGTATCCACTGCTCCCCATTGTGGCATGTTCCCTCTGCCTCTCTCGAGTACAGTGTAATGCAACTGAAGCACCCCACACATATGTATCCATTCCTCCCTGCTGTGGCATGTTCCCTCTGCCTCCTTCATGTATGGTGTAATGCACCTGAAGCACCCCACACATATGTATCCACTCCTCCTTGCTGTGGCATGTTCCCTCTGCCTCCCTTGTGTACGGTGTAATGCAACTGAAGCACCCCACTCATATGTATCCACTCCTCCCTGCTGTGGCATGTTCCCTATGCCTCCTTCATGTATGGTGTAATGCAACTGAAGCACCCCACACATATGTATCAAATCCTCCCAGTTGTGGCATGTTCCCTCTGCCTCAGTTGTGTACGGTGTAATGCAACTGAAGCACCCCACACATATGTATTCACTCCTTTCCATTATAGCATGTTCCCTCTGCCTCCTTCATGTATGGTGTAATGCAACTGAAGCACCCCACGCATATGTATCCACTCCTCCCTGTTGTGGCATGTTCCCCCTGCCTCCTTCATGTATGGTGTAATGCAACTGAAGCACCCCACACATATGTATTCACTCCTCCCTGTTGTCGCATGTTCCTTCTGCCTCCTTCATGTATAGTGTAATGCAACTGAAGCACCCCACGCATATGTATTCACTCCTTCCCGTTATGGCATGTTCCCTCTGCCTCCCTTATGTATGGTGTAATGCAACCGAAGCACCCCACGCATATGTATTCACTCCTTCCCGTTATGGCATGTTCCCTCTGCCTCTCTTGTGTATGATGTAATGCAACTGAAGCACCCCACTCATATATATCCACCCCTCCCTGCTGTGGCCTGTTCCCTCTGCCTCTTTTGTGTATGGTATAATGCAACTGAAGCACCCCACTCATATATATCCACCCCTCCCTGCTGTGGCATGTTCCCTCTGCCTCCTTCATGTATGGTGTAATGCAACTGAAGCACCCCACACATATGTATCCATTCCTCCCTGCTGTGGCATGTTCCCTCTGCCTCCCTTGTGTATGGTATAATGCAACTGAAGCACCCCACTCATATGTATCCACTCCTCCCTGCTGTGGCATGTTCCCTCTGCCTCCTTCATGTATGGTGTAATGCAACTGAAGCACCCCACACATATGTATCCAATACTCCCTGTTGTGGCATGTTCCCTCTGCCTCTCTTGTGTACGGTGTAATGCAACTGAAGCACCCCACACATATGTATTCACTCCTTTCCATTATAGCATGTTCCCTCTGCCTCTCTGGTGTATGGTATAATGCAACTGAAACACTCCACGCATATGTATTCACTCCTTCCCATTATGGCATGTTCCCTCTGCCTCCTTCATGTATGGTGTAATGCAACTAAAGCACCCCACACATATGTATTAACTGCTCCCTGTTGTGGCTTGTTCCCACTGCGTCCCTTGTGTATGGTATAATGTAACTGAAGCACCCCACACATATGTATACACTGCTCCCCATTGTAGCGTGTTCCCTCTGCCTTCTTCATGTATGGTGTAATGCAACTAAAGCACCCCACACATATGTATCCACTCCTCCCTGTTGTGGCATGTTCCCTCTGTCTCTCTTGTGTACGGTGTAATGCAACTGAAGCAACCCCACATATGTATCTACTCCTCCCTGTTGTGGCATGTTCCCTCTGCCTCCTTCATGTATGTTGTAATGCAACTGAAGCACCCCACACATATGTATGCACTGCTCCCCATTGTAGTGTATTCTCTCTGCCTCCTTAATGTATGGTGTAATGCAACTGAAGCACCCCACATGTATGTATCCATTCCTCCCTGTTGTCGCATGTTCCCTCTGCCTCTCTTGTGTAGGGTGTAATGTAACTGAAACACCCAACGCATATGTATTCACTCCTTCCCGTTATGGCAAGTTCCCTCTGCCTCCCCTGTGTATGGTGTAATACAACTGAAGCACTCCATGCATATGTGTTCACTCCTTACCGATGTAGCATCTTCCCTCTGCACTTGTGTACGGTATAATGCAACTGAAGCACCCTACACATATGTATTCCCTCCTTCCTATTATGGCGTGTTCAATCTGCCGCCTTCATGTACGGTGTAATGCAACTGAATCACCCCACACATATGTATCCTTTGCTCCCTGTTGTGGCATGCTACTTCCGACTCCTTCATGTATGGTGTAATGCAACTGAAGCACTCCACACATATGTATTCACTCCTTCCCGTTATGGCCTGTTCCCTCTGCCTCCCTTGTGTACGGTGTAATGCAACTGAAGCACTCCACACATATGTATTCACTCCTTCCCGTTATGGCCTGTTCCCTCTGCCTCTCGTGTACAGTATAATGCAACTGAAGCACCCTACACATATGTATTCCCTTCTTCCTGTTATGGCATGTTCACTCTGCCTTCGTTGTACACAGTGTAATGCAACTGAAGCACCCCACACATATGTATTCACTCCTCCCTGTTGTGGCATGTTCCCTATTCTTCCTTCATGTATGGTGTAATGGAACTGAAGCACCCCACGCATATGTATGCACTGCTCCCCGTTGTGCCATGTTCTCTCTGCCTCACTTGTGTATAGTAGAATGCAACTGAAGCGCCCCACACATATGTATCCACTGCTCCCCATTGTGGCATGTTCCCTCTGCCTCTCTCGTGTACAGTGTAATGCAACTGAAGCACCCGAGACATATGTATCCACTCCTCCGTGCTGTGGCATGTTCCCTCTGCCTCCTTCATGTATGGTGTAATGCAACTGAAGCACCCCACGCATATGTATCCACTCCTCCCTGTTGTGGCATGTTCCCTCTGCCTCCTTCATGTATGGTGTAATGCAACTGAAGCACCCCACGCATATGTATTCACTCCTTCCTGTTGTCGCATGTTCCCTCTGCCTCCTTCATGTATGGTGTAATGCAACTGAAGCACCCCACGCATATGTATTCACTCCTCCCTGTTGTGGCATGTTCCCTCTGCCTCCTTCATGTATGGTGTAATGCAACTGAAGCACCCCACGCATATGTATCCACTCCTCCCTGTTGTGGCATGATCCCTCTGCCTCCTTCATGTATGGTGTAATGGAACTGAAGCACCCCACGCATATGTATGCACTGCTCCCCGTTGTGCCATGTTCTCTCTGCCTCACTTGTTTATAGTAGAATGTAACTGAAGCACCCCACACATATGTATCCACTGCTCCCCATTGTGGCATGTTCCCTCTGCCTCTCTCGAGTACAGTGTAATGCAACTGAAGCACCCCACACATATGTATCCATTCCTCCCTGCTGTGGCATGTTCCCTCTGCCTCCTTCATGTATGGTGTAATGCACCTGAAGCACCCCACACATATGTATCCACTCCTCCTTGCTGTGGCATGTTCCCTCTGCCTCCCTTGTGTACGGTGTAATGCAACTGAAGCACCCCACTCATATGTATCCACTCCTCCCTGCTGTGGCATGTTCCCTATGCCTCCTTCATGTATGGTGTAATGCAACTGAAGCACCCCACACATATGTATCAAATCCTCCCAGTTGTGGCATGTTCCCTCTGCCTCAGTTGTGTACGGTGTAATGCAACTGAAGCACCCCACACATATGTATTCACTCCTTTCCATTATAGCATGTTCCCTCTGCCTCCTTCATGTATGGTGTAATGCAACTGAAGCACCCCACGCATATGTATCCACTCCTCCCTGTTGTGGCATGTTCCCCCTGCCTCCTTCATGTATGGTGTAATGCAACTGAAGCACCCCACACATATGTATTCACTCCTCCCTGTTGTCGCATGTTCCTTCTGCCTCCTTCATGTATAGTGTAATGCAACTGAAGCACCCCACGCATATGTATTCACTCCTTCCCGTTATGGCATGTTCCCTCTGCCTCCCTTATGTATGGTGTAATGCAACCGAAGCACCCCACGCATATGTATTCACTCCTTCCCGTTATGGCATGTTCCCTCTGCCTCTCTTGTGTATGATGTAATGCAACTGAAGCACCCCACTCATATATATCCACCCCTCCCTGCTGTGGCCTGTTCCCTCTGCCTCTTTTGTGTATGGTATAATGCAACTGAAGCACCCCACTCATATATATCCACCCCTCCCTGCTGTGGCATGTTCCCTCTGCCTCCTTCATGTATGGTGTAATGCAACTGAAGCACCCCACACATATGTATCCATTCCTCCCTGCTGTGGCATGTTCCCTCTGCCTCCCTTGTGTATGGTATAATGCAACTGAAGCACCCCACTCATATGTATCCACTCCTCCCTGCTGTGGCATGTTCCCTCTGCCTCCTTCATGTATGGTGTAATGCAACTGAAGCACCCCACACATATGTATCCAATACTCCCTGTTGTGGCATGTTCCCTCTGCCTCTCTTGTGTACGGTGTAATGCAACTGAAGCACCCCACACATATGTATTCACTCCTTTCCATTATAGCATGTTCCCTCTGCCTCCTTTATGTATGGTGTAATGCAACTGAGGCACCCCACTCATATGTATCCACGCCTTCCTGTTGTGGTATGTTCCCTCTGCCTCTCTGGTGTATGGTATAATGCAACTGAAACACTCCACGCATATGTATTCACTCCTTCCCATTATGGCATGTTCCCTCTGCCTCCTTCATGTATGGTGTAATGCAACTAAAGCACCCCACACATATGTATTAACTGCTCCCTGTTGTTGCTTGTTCCCACTGCGTCCCTTGTGTATGGTATAATGTAACTGAAGCACTCCACACATATGTATACACTGCTCCCCATTGTAGCGTGTTCCCTCTGCCTTCTTCATGTATGGTGTAATGCAACTAAAGCACCCCACACATATGTATCCACTCCTCCCTGTTGTGGCATGTTCCCTCTGTCTCTCTTGTGTACGGTGTAATGCAACTGAAGCAACCCACACATATGTATTTACTCCTCCCTGTTGTGGCATGTTCCCTCTGCCTCCTTCATGTATGTTGTAATGCAACTGAAGCACCCCACACATATGTATGCACTGCTCCCCATTGTAGTGTGTTCTCTCTGCCTCCTTCATGTATGGTGTAATGCAACTGAAGCACCCCACACGTATGTATCCATTCCTCCCTGTTGTCGCATGTTCCCTCTGCCTCTCTTGTGTAGGGTGTAATGTAACTGAAACACCCCACGCATATGTATTCACTCCTTCCCGTTATGGCAAGTTCCCTCTGCCTCCCCTGTGTATGGTGTAATACAACTGAAGCACTCCATGCATATGTGTTCACTCCTTCCCGATGTAGCATGTTCCCTCTGCACTCGTGTACGGTATAATGCAACTGAAGCACCCTAAACATATGTATTCCCTCCTTCCTATTATGGCGTGTTCAATCTGCCGCCTTCATGTACGGTGTAATGCAACTGAATCACCCCACACATATGTATCCTTTGCTCCCTGTTGTGGCATGCTACTTCCGACTCCTTCATGTATGGTGTAATGCAACTGAAGCACTCCACACATATGTATTCACTCCTTCCCGTTATGGCCTGTTCCCTCTGCCTCCCTTATGTACGGTGTAATGCAACTGAAGCACTCCACACATATGTATTCACTCCTTCCCGTTATGGCCTGTTCCCTCTGCCTCTCGTGTACAGTATAATGTACCTGAAGCACCCTACACATATGTATTCCCTCCTTCCTGTTCTGGCGTGTTCACTCTGCCTTCGTTGTACACAGTGTAATGCAACTGAAGCACCCCACACATATGTATACACTCCTCTCTGTTGTGGCATGTTCCCTCTTCTTCCTTCATGTATGGTGTAATGGAACTGAAGCACCCCACGCCTATGTATGCACTGCTCCCCATTGTGCCATGTTCTCTCTGCCTCACTTGTGTATAGTAGAATGCAACTGAAGCACCCCACACATATGTATCCACTGCTCCCCATTGTGGCATGTTCCCTCTGCCTCTCTCGTGTACAGTGTAATGCAACTGAAGCACCCGCCACATATGTATCCACTCCTCCGTGCTGTGGCATGTTCCCTCTGCCTCCTTCATGTATGGTGTAATGCAACTGAAGCACCCCACGCATATGTATCCACTCGTCCCTGTTGTGACATGTTCCCTCTGCCTCCTTCATGTATGGTGTAATGCAACTGAAGCACCCCACGCATATGTATTCACTCCTTCCTGTTGTCGTATGTTCCCTCTGCCTCCTTCATATATGGTGTAATGCAACTGAAGCACCCCACGCATATGTATTCATTCCTCCCTGTTGTGGCATGTTCCCTCTGCCTCCTTCATGTATGGTGTAATGCAACTGAAGCACCCCACGCATATGTATCCACTCCTCCCTGTTGTGGCATGATCCCTCTGCCTCCTTCATGTATGGTGTAATGGAACTGAAGCACCCCACGCATATGTAGTCACTGCTCCCCGTTGTGCCATGTTCTCTCTGCCTCACTTGTTTATAGTAGAATGCAACTGAAGCACCCCACACATATGTATCCACTGCTCCCCATTGTGGCATGTTCCCTCTGCCTCTCTCGAGTACAGTGTAATGCAACTGAGGCACCCCACTCATATGTATCCACTCCTCCCTGTTGTGGCATGTTCCCTCTGCCTCTCTTGTGTATGGTATAATGCAACTGAAACGCTCCACACATATGTATACACTGCTCCCCATTGTAGCGTGTTCTCTCTGCCTTCTTCACGTATGGTGTAATGCAACTAAAGCACCCCACACATATGTATTAACTGCTCCCTGTTGTGTCATGTTACCTCTGCCTCCCTTGTGTATGGTATAATGTAACTGAAGCACCCCACACATATGTATACACTGCTCCCCATTGTAGCGTGTTCCCTCTGCCTCCTTCATGTATGGTGTAATGCAACTAAAGCACCCCACACATATGTATCCACTCCTCCTTGCTGTGGAATGTTCCCTCTGCCTCCCTTGTGTACGGTGTAATGCAACTGAAGCACCCACTCATATGTATTCACTCCTCCCTGTTGTGGCATGTTCCCTCTGCTCTCTTGTGTACAGTGTAATGCAACCGAACCACCCCACACATATGTATCCACTCCTCCCTGCTGTGGCATGTTCCCTCTGCCTCCTTCATGTATGGTGTAATGCAACTGAAGCACTCGACGCATATGTATTCACTCCTTCCCGTAATGGCCTGTTCCCTCTGCCTCCTTTATGTATGGTGTATGGCAACTAAAGCACCCTACACATATGTATACACTGCTCCCCATTGTAGCGTGTTCCGTCTGCCTTCTTCATGTATGGTGTAATGCAACTGAAGCACCCCACACATATGTATTCACTCCTTCCCGTTATGGCATGTTCCCTCTGCCTCCCTTGTGTACGGTGTAATGCAACTGAAGCACCCCACACATATGTATCTACTCCTCCCTGTTGTGGCATGTTCCCTCTGCCTCCTTTATGTATGTTGTAATGCAACTGAAGCACCCCACACGTATGTATCCACTTCTCCCTGTTGTCTCATGTTCCCTCTGCCTCTCTTGTGTTGGGTGTAATGCAACTGAAACACCCCACGCATATGTATTCACTCTTTCCCATTAGGGCATGTTCTCTCTGCCTTCCTTGTGTATAGTGTAATGCAACTGAAGCACTTCACACATATGTATTCACTCCTTCCTGTTATTGCACGTTCCCTCTGCCTCCCCTGTGTATGGTGTAATACAACTGAATCCCCCCACACATATATATCCATTGCTCCGTGTTGTGGCATGCTACTTCCGACTCCTTCATGTATGGTGTAATGCAACTGAAACACTCCACACATATGTATTCACTCTTTCCCATCATGGCATGTTCCCTCTGCCTCCCTTGTGTATGGTCTAATGCAACTGAAGCACTCCATGCATATGTATTCACTTCTTCCCGTTGTGCCGTGTTCCCTCTGCCTCTCGTGTACGGTATAATGCAACTGAAGCACCCCACTCATCTGTATCCACTCCTCCCTGCTGTGGCATGTTCCCTCTGCCTCCTTCATGTCTGGTGTAATGCAACTGAAGCACCCCACACATATGTATCCAATCCTCCCTGTTGTGGCATGTTCCTTCTGCCTCTCTTGTGTACGGTGTAATGCAACTGAAGCACCCCACACATATGTATTCACTCTTTTCCATTATAGCATGTTCCCTCTGCCTCCTTTATGTATGGTGTAATGCAACTGAGGCACCCCACTCATATGTATCCACTCCTCCCTGTTGTGGCATGTTCCCTCTGCCTCTCTTGTGTATGGTTTAATGCAACTGAAATACTCCACACATATGTATTCACTCCTTCCCGTTATGGCATGTTCCCTCTGCCTCCTTCATGTATGGTGTAATGCAACTAAAGCACCCCACACATATGTATTAACTGCTCCCTGTTGTGGCATGTTCCCTCTGCCTTCCTTGTGTATGGTATAATGTAACTGAAGCACCCCACACATATGTATACACTACTCCCCATTGTAGCGTGTTCCCTCTGCCTTCTTCATGTATGGTGTAATGCAACTAAAGCACCCCACACATATGTATGTACTCCTCCCTGTTGTGGCATGTTGCCTCTGCCTCCTTTATGTATGTTGTAATGCAACTGAAGCACCCCACACATATGTATGCACTGCTCCCCATTGTAGTGTGTTCTCTCTGCCTCCTTCATGTATGGCGTAATGCAACTGAAGCACCCCACACGTATGTATCCATTCCTCCCTGTTGTCGCATGTTCCCTCTGCCTCTCTTGTGTAGGGTGTAATGCAACTAAAACACCCCACGCATATGTATTCACTCCTTCCCGTTATGGCATGTTCCCTCTGCCTCCCCTGTGTATGGTGTAATACAACTGAAGCACTCCATGCATATGTGTTCACTCCTTCCCGATGTAGCATGTTCCCTCTGCCTCTCGTGTACGGTATAATGCAACTGAAGCACCCTGCACATATGTATTCCCTGCTTCCTGTTATGGCGTGTTCACTCTGCCGCCTTCAGGTACGGTGTAATGCAACTGAATCACCCCACACATATGTATCCTTTGCTCCCTGTTGTGGCATGCTACTTCCGACTCCTTCATGTATGGTGTAATGCAACTGAAGCACTCCACACATATGTATCCACTCCTTCCCGTTATGGCCTGTTCCCTCTGCCTCCCTTGTGTTCGGTGTAATGCAACTGAAGCACTTCACACATATGTATTCACTCCTTCCCGTTATGGCCTGTTCCCTCTGCCTCTCGTGTACAGTATAATGCAACTGAAGCACCCTACACATATGTATTCCCTCCTTCCTGTTATGGCGTGTTCACTCTGCCGCCTTCATGTACGGTGTAATGCAACTGAATCACCCCACACATATGTATCCACTGCTCCCTGCTGTGGCATGTTCCCTCTGCCTCCCTTGTGCATGGTGTAATGCAACTGAAGCACCCCACACATACGTATTCACTCCACCGTATTATGGCATGTTCCCTCTGCCTTCCTTGTACACAGTGTAATGCAACTGAAGCACCCCACGCATATGTATGCACTGCTCCCCGTTGTGCCATGTTCTCTCTGCCTCACTTGTGTATAGTAGAATGCAACTAAAGCACCCCACACATATGTATCCACTTCTCCCCATTGTGGCATGTTCCCTCTGCCTCTCTCGTGTACAGTGTAATGCAACTGAAGCACCCCACACATATGTATCCACTCCTCCGTGCTGTGGCATGTTCCCTCTGCCTCCTTCATGTATGGTGTAATGCAACTGAAGCACCCCACACATATGTATCCACTCCTCCTTGCTGTGGCATGTTCCCTCTGCCTCCCTTGTGTACGATGTAATGCAACTGAAGCACCCCACGCATATGTATCCACTCCTCCCTGTTGTGGCATGTTCCCTCTGCCTCCTTCATGTATGGTGTAATGCAACTGAAGCACCCCATGCATATGTATTCACTCCTTCCTGTTGTCGCATGTTCCCTCTGCTTCCTTCATGTATGGTGTAATGCAACTGAAGCACCGCACGCATATGTATTCACTCCTCCCTGTTGTGGCATGTTCCCTCTGCCTCCTTCATGTATGGTGTAATGCAACTGAAGCACCCCACACTTATGTATACACTGCTCCCCATTGTAGCGTGTTCCCTCTGCCTTCTTCATGTATGATGTAATGCAACTAAAACACCCCACACCTATGTATCCACTCCGCCTTGCTGTGGCATGTTCCCTCTGCCTCCCTTGTGTACGGTGTAATGCAACTGAAGCACCCCACTCATATGTATCCACT
Organism: Triturus cristatus; assembly: GCF_964204655.1. NCBI lineage: Eukaryota > Metazoa > Chordata > Amphibia > Caudata > Salamandridae > Triturus > Triturus cristatus. The sequence goes on along the minus strand of NC_140580.1, from coordinate 1,188,028,684 downwards.
CCTCCCTGTTGTGGCATGTTCCCTCTGCTCTCTTGTGTACAGTGTAATGCAACCGAAGCACCCCACACATATGTATCCACTCCTCCCTGCTGTGGCATGTTCCCTCTGCCTCCTTCATGTATGGTGTAATGCAACTGAAGCACCCCACACATATGTATCCACTCCTCCTTGCTGTGGCATGTTCCCTCTGCCTCCCTTGTGTACGGTGTAATGCAACTGAAGCACCCCACTCATATGTATCCACTCCTCCCTGCTGTGGCATGTTCCCTCTGCCTCCTTCATGTATGGTGTAATGCAACTGAAGCCCCCCACACATATGTATCCAATCCTCCCTGTTGTGACATGTTCCCTCTGCCTCTCTTGTGTACGGTGTAATGCAATTGAAGCACCCTACACATATGTATTCACTCCTTTCCATTATAGCATGTTCCCTCTGCCTCCTTTATGTATGGTGTAATGCAACTGAGGCACCCCACTCATATGTATCCACTCCTCCCTGTTGTGGCATGTTCCCTCTGCCTCTCTTGTGTATGGTATAATGCAACTGAAACACTCCACACATATGTATACACTGCTCCCCATTGTAGCGTGTTCCCTCTGCCTTCTTCATGTATGGTGTAATGCAACTAAAGCACCCCACACATATGTATTAACTGCTCCCTGTTGTGTCATGTTCCCTCTGCCTCCCTTGTGTATGGTATAATGTAACTGAAGCACCCCACACATATGTATACACGGCTCCCCATTGTAGCGTGTTCCCTCTGCCTTCTTCATGTATGGTGTAATGCAACTAAAGCACCCCACACATATGTATCCACTCCTCCTTGCTGTGGCATGTTCCCTCTGCCTCCCTTGTGTACGGTGTAATGCAACTGAAGCACCCCACTCATATGTATCCACTCCTCCCTGTTGTGGCATGTTCCCTCTGCTCTCTTGTGTACAGTGTAATGCAACCGAAGCACCCCACACATATGTATCCACTCCTCCCTGCTGTGGCATGTTCCCTCTGCCTCCTTCATGTATGGCGTAATACAACTGAAGCACCCCACACATATGTATCCACTCCTCCCTGTTGTGGCATGTTCCCTCTGCCTCCTTCATGTATGGTGTAATGCAACTGAAGCACTCGACGCATATGTATTCACTCCTTCCCGTAATGGCATGTTCCCTCTGCCTCCTTTATGTATGGTGTATGGCAACTAAAGCACCCTACACATATGTATACACTGCTCCCCATTGTAGCGTGTTCCGTCTGCCTTCTTCATGTATGGTGTAATGCAACTAAAGCACCCCACACATATGTATTAACTGCTCCCTGTTGTGGCATGTTCCCTCTGCCTCCCTTGTGTATGGTATAATGCAACTGAAATACTCCACACATATATATCCACTCCTCCCTGCTGTGGCATGTTCCCTCTGCCTCCTTCATGTATGGTGTAATGCAACTTAAGCACCCCATGCATATGTATTCACTCCTCCCTGTTGTGGCATGTTCCCTCTGCCTCCTTCATGTATGGTGTAATGCAACTGAAGCACCCCACGCATATGTATCCACTCCTCCCTGTTGTGGCATGATCCCTCTGCCTCCTTCATGTATGGTGTAATGGAACTGAAGCACCCCACCCATATGTATGCACTGCTCCCTGTTGTGCCATGTTCTCTCTGCCTCACTTGTGTATAGTAGAATGCAACTGAAGCACCCCACACATATGTATCCACTGTTCCCCATTGTGTCATGTTCCCTCTGCCTCTCTCGAGTACAGTGTAAGGCAACTGAAGCACCCCACACATATGTATCCACTCCTCCCTGCTGTGGCATGTTCCCTCTGCCTCCTTCATGTATGGTGTAATGCAACTGAAGCACCCCACACATATGTATCCACTCCTCCTTGCTGTGGCATGTTCCCTCTGCCTCCCTTGTGTACGGTGTAATGCAACTGAAGCACCCCACTCATATGTATCCACTCCTCCCTGCTGTGGCATGTTCCCTCTGCCTCCTTCATGTATGGTGTAATGCAACTGAAGCACCCCACACATATGTATCCAATCCTCCCTGTTGTGACATGTTCCCTCTGCCTCTCTTGTGTACGGTGTAATGCAACTGAAGCACCCCACACATATGTATTCACTCCTTTCCATTATAGCATGTTCCCTCTGCCTCCTTTATGTATGGTGTAATGCAACTGAGGCACCCCACTCATATGTATCCACTCCTCCCTGTTGTGGCATGTTCCCTCTGCCTCTCTTGTGTATGGTATAATGCAACTAAAACACTCCACACATATGTATACACTGCTCCCCATTGTAGCGTGTTCCCTCTGCCTTCTTCATGTATGGTGTAATGCAACTAAAGCACCCCACACATATGTATTAACTGCTCCCTGTTGTGTCATGTTCCCTCTGCCTCCCTTGTGTATGGTATAATGTAACTGAAGCACCCCACACATATGTATACACGGCTCCCCATTGTAGCGTGTTCCCTCTGCCTTCTTCATGTATGGTGTAATGCAACTAAAGCACCCCACACATATGTATCCACTCCTCCCTGTTGTGGTATGTTCCCTCTGCCTCCCTTGTGTACGGTGTAATGCAACTGAAGCACCCCACTCATATGTATCCACTCCTCCCTGCTGTGGCATGTTCCCTCTGCTCTCTTGTGTACAGTGTAATGCAACCGAAGCACCCCACACATATGTATCCACTCCTCCCTGCTGTGGCATGTTCCCTCTGCCTCCTTCATGTATGGTGTAATACAACTGAAGCACCCCACACATATGTATCCACTCCTCCCTGTTGTGGCATGTTCCCTCTGCCTCCTTCATGTATGGTGTAATGCAACTGAAGCACTCGACGCATATGTATTCACTCCTTCCCGTAATGGCATGTTCCCTCTGCCTCCTTTATGTATGGTGTATGGCAACTAAAGCACCCTACACATATGTATACACTGCTCCCCATTGTAGCGTGTTCCGTCTGCCTTCTTCATGTATGGTGTAATGCAACTAAAGCACCCCACACATATGTATTAACTGCTCCCTGTTGTGGCATGTTCCCTCTGCCTCCCTTGTGTATGGTATAATGCAACTGAAATACTCCACACATATATATCTACTCCTCCCTGCTGTGGCATGTTCCCTCTGCCTCCTTCATGTATGGTGTAAGGCAACTGAAGCACCCCACACATATGTATCCATTCCTCCCTGCTGTGGCATGTTCCCTCTGCCTCCCTTGTGTATGGTATAATGCAACTGAAGCACCCCCTCACTTGTATCCACTCCTCCCTGCTGTGGCATGTTCCCTCTGCCTCCTTCATGTATGGTGTAATGCAACTGAAGCACCCCACACATATGTATCCAATCCTCCCTGTTGTGGCATGTTCCCTCTGCCTCTCTTTTGTACGGTGTAATGCAACTGAAGCACCCCACACATATGTATTCACTCCGTTCCATTATAGCATGTTCCCTCTGCCTCCTTTATGTATGGTGTAATGCAACTGAGGCACCCCACTCATATGTATCCACTCCTCCCTGTTGTGGCATGTTCCCTCTGCCTCTCTGGTGTATGGTATAATGCAACTGAAACACTCCACGCATATGTATTCACTCCTTCCCGTTATGGCATGTTCCCTCTGCCTCCTTCATGTATGGTGTAATGCAACTAAAGCACCCCACACATATATATTAACTGCTCCCTGTTGTGGCATGTTCCCACTCGGTCCCTTGTGTATGGTATAATGTAACTGAAGCACCCCACACATATGTATACACTGCTCCCCATTGTAGCGTGTTCCCTCTGCCTTTTTCATGTATGGTGTAATGCAACTAAAGCACCCCAAACATATGTATCCACTCCTCCCTGTTGTGGCATGTTCCCTCTGTCTCTCTTGTGTACGGTGTAATGCAACTGAAGCACCCCACACATATGTATGCACTTCTCCCCATTGTAGTGTGTTCTCTCTGCCTCCTTCATGTATGGTGTAATGCAACTGAAGCACTCCACACGTATGTATCCATTCCTCCCTGTTGTCGCATGTTCCCTCTGCCTCTCTTGTGTAGGGTGTAATGTAACTGAAAAACCCCACGCATATGTATTCACTTCTTCCCGTTATGGCAAGTTCCCTCTGCCTCCCCTGTGTATGGTGTAATACAACTGAAGCACTCCATGCATATGTGTTCACTCCTTCCCGATGTAGCATGTTCCCTCTGTCTCTCGTGTACGGTATAATGCAACTGAAGCACCCTACACATATGTATTCCCTCCTTCCTGTTATGGCGTGTTCAATCTGTCGCCTTCATGTATGGTGTAATGCAACTGAATCACCCCACACATATGTATTCTTTGTTCCCTGTTGTGGCATGCTACTTCCGACTCCTTCATGTATGGTGTAATGCAACTGAAGCACTCCACACATATGTATTCACTCCTTCCCGTTATGGCCTGTTCCCTCTGCCTCCCTTGTGTACGGTGTAATGCAACTGAAGCACTCCACGCATATGTATTCACTCCTTCCTGCTGTGGCATGTTCCCTCTGCCTCCTTCATGTATGGTGTAAGGCAACTGAAGCACCCCACACATATGTATCCATTCCTCCCTGCTGTGGCATGTTCCCTCTGCCTCCCTTGTGTATGGTATAATGCAACTGAAGCACCCCCTCACTTGTATCCACTCCTCCCTGCTGTGGCATGTTCCCTCTGCCTCCTTCATGTATGGTGTAATGCAACTGAAGCACCCCACACATATGTATCCAATCCTCCCTGTTGTGGCATGTTCCCTCTGCCTCTCTTTTGTACGGTGTAATGCAACTGAAGCACCCCACACATATGTATTCACTCCTTTCCATTATAGCATGTTCCCTCTGCCTCCTTTATGTATGGTGTAATGCAACTGAGGCACCCCACTCATATGTATCCACTCCTCCCTGTTGTGGCATGTTCCCTCTGCCTCTCTGGTGTATGGTATAATGCAACTGAAACACTCCACGCATATGTATTCACTCCTTCCCGTTATGGCATGTTCCCTCTGCCTCCTTCATGTATGGTGTAATGCAACTAAAGCACCCCACACATATGTATTAACTGCTCCCTGTTGTGGCATGTTCCCACTCGGTCCCTTGTGTATGGTATAATGTAACTGAAGCACCCCACACATATGTATACACTGCTCTCCATTGTAGCGTGTTCCCTCTGCCTTTTTCATGTATGGTGTAATGCAACTAAAGCACCCCAAACATATGTATCCACTCCTCCCTGTTGTGGCATGTTCCCTCTGTCTCTCTTGTGTACGGTGTAATGCAACTGAAGCAACCCACACATTTGTATCTACTCCTCCCTGTTGTGGCATGTTCCCTCTGCCTCCTTCATGTATGTTGTAATGCAACTGAAGCACCCCACACATATGTATGCACTGCTCCCCATTGTAGTGTGTTCTCTCTGCCTCCTTCATGTATGGTGTAATGCAACTGAAGCACTCCACACGTATGTATCCATTCCTCCCTGTTGTCGCATGTTCCCTCTGCCTCTCTTGTGTAGGGTGTAATGTAACTGAAACACCCCACGCATATGAATTCACTTCTTCCCGTTATGGCAAGTTCCCTCTGCCTCCCCTGTGTATGGTGTAATACAACTGAAGCACTCCATGCATATGTGTTCACTCCTTCCCGATGTAGCATGTTCCCTCTGCCTCTCGTGTACGGTATAATGCAACTGAAGCACCCTACACATATGTATTCCCTCCTTCCTGTTATGGCGTGTTCAATCTGCCGCCTTCATGTACGGTGTAATGCAACTGAATCACCCCACACATATGTATCCTTTGCTCCCTGTTGTGGCATGCTACTTCCGACTCCTTCATGTATGGTGTAATGCAACTGAAGCACTCCACACATATGTATTCACTCCTTCCCGTTATGGCCTGTTCCCTCTGCCTCCCTTGTGTATGGTGTAATGCAACTGAAGCACTCCACAAATATGTATTCACTCCTTCCCGTTATGGCCTGTTCCCTCTGCCTCTCGTGTACAGTATAATGCAACTGAAGCACCCTACACATATGTATTCCCTCCTTCCTGTTATGGCGTGTTCACTCTGCCTTCCTTGTACACAGTGTAATGCAACTGAAGCACCCCACACATATGTATTCACTCCTCCCTGTTGTGGCATGTTCCCTCTTCTTCCTTCATGTATGGTGTAATGGAACTGAAGCACCCCACGCATATGTATGCACTGCTCCCCGTTGTGCCATGTTCTCTCTGCCTCACTTGTGTATAGTAGAATGCAACTAAAGCACCCCACACATATGTATCCACTGCTCCCCATTGTGGCATGTTCCCTCTGCCTCTCTCGTGTACAGTGTAATGCAACTGAAGCACCCCACACATATGTATCCACTCCTCCGTGCTGTGGCATGTTCCCTCTGCCTCCTTCATGTATGGTGTAATGCAACTGAAGCACCCCACGCATATGTATCCACTCCTCCCTGTTGTGGCATGTTCCCTCTGCCTCCTTCATGTATGGTGTAATGCAACTGAAGTACCCCACGCATATGTATTCACTCCTTCCTGTTGTCGCATGTTCCCTCTGCCTCCTTCATGTATGATGTAATGCAACTGAAGCACCCCACGCATATGTATCCACTCCTCCCTGTTGTGGCATGATCCCTCTGCCTCCTTCATGTATGGTGTAATGGAACTGAAGCACCCCACGCATATGTATGCACTGCTCCCTGTTGTGCCATGTTCTCTCTGCCTCACTTGTGTATAGTAGAATGCAACTGAAGCACCCCACACATATGTATCCACTGCTCCCCATTGTGGCATGTTCCCTCTGCCTCTCTCGAGTACAGTGTAATGCAACTGAAGCACCCCACACATATGTATCCACTCCTCCCTGCTGTGGCATGTTCCCTCTGCCTCCTTCATGTATGGTGTAATGCAACTGAAGCACCCCACACATATGTATCCACTCCTCCTTGCTGTGGCATGTTCCCTCTGCCTCCCTTGTGTACGGTGTAATGCAACTGAAGCACCCCACTCATATGTATCCAGTCCTTCCTGCTGTGGCATGTTCCCTCTGCCTCCTTCATGTATGGTGTAATGCAACTGAAGCACCCCACACATATGTATCCAATCCTCCCTGTTGTGGCATGTTCCCTCTGCCTCTCTTGTGTACGGTGTAATGCAACTGAAGTACCCCACACATATGTATTCACTCCTTTCCATTATAGCATGTTCCCTCTGCCTCCTTTATGTATGGTGTAATGCAACTGAGGCACCCCACTCATATGTATCCACTCCTCCCTGTTGTGGCATGTTCCCTCTGCCTCTCTTGTGTATGGTATAATGTAACTGAAGCACCCCACACATATGTATACACGGCTCCCCATTGTAGCGTGTTCTCTCTGCCTTCTTCATGTATGGTGTAATGCAACTAAAGCACCCCACACATATGTATCCACTCCTCCTTGCTGTGGCATGTTCCCTCTGCCTCCCTTGTGTACGGTGTAATGCAACTGAAGCACCCCACTCATATGTATCCACTCCTCCCTGTTGTGGCATGTTCCCTCTGCTCTCTTGTGTACAGTGTAATGCAACCGAAGCACCCCACACATATGTATCCACTCCTCCCTGCTGTGGCATGTTCCCTCTGCCTCCTTCATGTATGGTGTAATACAACTGAAGCACCCCACACATATGTATCCACTCCTCCCAGTTGTGGCATGTTCCCTCTGCCTCCTTCATGTATGGTGTAATGCAACTGAAGCACTCGACTTATATGTATTCACTCCTTCCCGTAATGGCATGTTCCCTCTGCCTCCTTTATGTATGGTGTATGGCAACTAAAGCACCCTACACATATGTATACACTGCTCCCCATTGTAGCGTGTTCCGTCTGCCTTCTTCATGTATGGTGTAATGCAACTAAAGCACCCCACACATATGTATTAACTGCTCCCTGTTGTGGCATGTTCCCTCTGCCTCCCTTGTGTATGGTATAATGCAACTGAAATACTCCACACATATACATCCACTCCTCCCTGCTGTGGCATGTTCCCTCTGCCTCCTTCATGTATGGTGTAAGGCAACTGAAGCACCCCACACATATGTATCCATTCCTCCCTGCTGTGGCATGTTCCCTCTGCCTCCCTTGTGTATGGTGTAATGCAACTGAAGCACCCCACACATATGTATTCACTCCTCCCTGTTGTGGCATGTTCCCTCTTCTTCCTTCATGTATGGTGTAATGGAACTGAAGCACCCCACGCATATGTATGCACTGCTCCCCATTGTGCCATGTTCTCTCTGCCTCACTTGTGTATAGTAGAATGCAACTGAAGCACCCCACACATATGTATCCACTGCTCTCCATTGTGGCATGTTCCCTCTGCCTCTCTCGTGTACAGTGTAATGCAACTGAAGCACCCCACACATATGTATCCACTCCTCCGTGCTGTGGCATGTTCCCTCTGCCTCCTTCATGTATGGTGTAATGCAACTGATGCACCCCACGCATATGTATCCACTCCTCCCTGTTGTGGCATGTTCCCTCTGCCTCCTTCATGTATGGTGTAATGCAACTGAAGCACCCCACGCATATGTATTCACTCCTTCATGTTGTCGCATGTTCCCTCTGCCTCCTTCATGTATGGTGTAATGCAACTTAAGCACCCCACGCATATGTATTCACTCCTCCCTGTTGTGGCATGTTCCCTCTGCCTCCTTCATGTATGGTGTAATGCAACTGAAGCACCCCATGCATATGTATCCACTCCTCCCTTTTGTGGCATGATCCCTCTGCCTCCTTCATGTATGGTGTAATGGAACTGAAGCACCCCACCCATATGTATGCACTGCTCCCTGTTGTGCCATGTTCTCTCTGCCTCACTTGTGTATAGTAGAATGCAACTGAAGCACCCCACACATATGTATCCACTGTTCCCCATTGTGTCATGTTCCCTCTGCCTCTCTCGAGTACAGTGTAATGCAACTGAAGCACCCCACACATATGTATCCACTCCTCCCTGCTGTGGCATGTTCCCTCTGCCTCCTTCATGTATGGTGTAATGCAACTGAAGCACCCCACACATATGTATCCACTCCTCCTTGCTGTGGCATGTTCTCTCTGCCTCCCTTGTGTACGGTGTAATGCAACTGAACTCCCCACTCATATGTATCCACTCCTCCCTGCTGTGGCATGTTCCCTCTGCCTCCTTTATGTATGGTGTAATGCAACTGAAGCACCCCACACATATGTATTCAATCCTCCCTGTTGTGACATGTTCCCTCTGCCTCTCTTGTGTACGGTGTAATGCAACTGAAGCACCCCACACATATGTATTCACTCCTTTCCATTATAGCATGTTCCCTCTGCCTCCTTTATGTATGGTGTAATGCAACTGAGGCACCCCACTCATATGTATCCACTCCTCCCTGTTGTGGCATGTTCCCTCTGCCTCTCTTGTATATGGTATAATGCAACTGAAACACTCCACACATATGTATACACGGCTCCCCATTGTAGCGTGTTCCCTCTGCCTTCTTCATGTATGGTGTAATGCAACTAAAGCACCCCACACATATGTATTAACTGCTCCCTGTTGTGTCATGTTCCCTCTGCCTCCCTTGTGTATGGTATAATGTAACTGAAGCACCCCACACATATGTATACACGGCTCCCCATTGTAGCGTGTTCCCTCTGCCTTCTTCATGTATGGTGTAATGCAACTAAAGCACCCCACACATATGTATCCACTCCTCCTTGCTGTGGCATGTTCCCTCTGCCTCCCTTGTGTACGGTGTAATGCAACTGAAGCACCCCACTCATATGTATCCACTCCTCCCTGCTGTGGCATGTTCCCTCTGCCTCCTTCATGTATGGTGTAATGCAACTGAAGCACCCCACACATATGTATCCAATCCTCCCTGTTGTGGCATGTTCCCTCTGCCTCTCTTGTATATGGTATAATGCAACTGAAACACTCCACACATATGTATACACTGCTCCCCATTGTAGCGTGTTCCCTCTGCCTTCTTCATGTATGGTGTAATGCAACTAAAGCACCCCACACATATGTATTAACTGCTCCCTGTTGTGTCATGTTCCCTCTGCCTCCCTTGTGTATGATATAATGTAACTGAAGCACCCCACACATATGTATACACGGCTCCCCATTGTAGCGTGTTCCCTCTGCCTTCTTCATGTATGGTGTAATGCAACTAAAGCACCCCACACATATGTATCCACTCCTCCTTGCTGTGGCATGTTCCCTCTGCCTCTCTTGTGTACGGTGTAATGCAACTGAAGCACCCCACACATATGTATTCACTCCTTTCCATTATAGCATGTTCCCTCTGCCTCCTTTATGTATGGTGTAATGCAACTGAGGCACCCCACTCATATGTATCCACTCCTCCCTGTTGTGGCATGTTCCCTCTGCCTCTCTTGTGTATGGTATAATGTAACTGAAGCACCCCACACATATGTATACACGGCTCCCCATTGTAGCGTGTTCCCTCTGCCTTCTTCATGTATGGTGTAATGCAACTAAAGCACCCCACACATATGTATCCACTCCTCCTTGCTGTGGCATGTTCCCTCTGCCTCCCTTGTGTACGGTGTAATGCAACTGAAGCACCCCACTCATATGTATCCACTCCTCCCTGTTGTGGCATGTTCCCTCTGCTCTCTTGTGTACAGTATAATGCAACTGAAGCACCCCACTCATATGTATCCACTCCTCCCTGCTGTGGCATGTTCCCTCTGCCTCCTTCATGTATGGTGTAATACAACTGAAGCACCCCACACATATGTATCCACTCCTCCCTGTTGTGGCATGTTCCCTCTGCCTCCTTCATGTATGGTGTAATGCAACTGAAGCACTCGACGCATATGTATTCACTCCTTCCCGTAATGGCATGTTCCCTCTGCCTCCTTTATGTATGGTGTATGGCAACTAAAGCACCCTACACATATGTATACACTGCTCCCCATTGTAGCGTGTTCCGTCTGCCTTCTTCATGTATGGTGTAATGCAACTAAAGCACCCCACACATATGTATTAACTGCTCCCTGTTGTGGCATGTTCCCTCTGCCTCCCTTGTGTATGGTATAATGCAACTGAAATACTCCACACATATATATCTACTCCTCCCTGCTGTGGCATGTTCCCTCTGCCTCCTTCATGTATGGTGTAAGGCAACTGAAGCACCCCACACATATGTATCCATTCCTCCCTGCTGTGGCATGTTCCCTCTGCCTCCCTTGTGTATGGTATAATGCAACTGAAGCACCCCCTCACTTGTATCCACTCCTCCCTGCTGTGGCATGTTCCCTCTGCCTCCTTCATGTATGGTGTAATGCAACTGAAGCACCCCACACATATGTATCCAATCCTCCCTGTTGTGGCATGTTCCCTCTGCCTCTCTTTTGTACGGTGTAATGCAACTGAAGCACCCCACACATATGTATTCACTCCTTTCCATTATAGCATGTTCCCTCTACCTCCTTCATGTATGGTGTAATGCAACTGAAGCACCCCACACATATGTATCCACTCCTCCTTGCTGTGGCATGTTCCCTCTGCCTCCCTTGTGTACGGTGTAATGCAACTGAAGCACCCCACTCATATGTATCCACTCCTCCCTGCTGTGGCATGTTCCCTCTGCCTCCTTCATGTATGGTGTAATGCAACTGAAGCACCCCACACATATGTATCCAATCCTCCCTGTTGTGGCATGTTCCCTCTGCCTCTCTTGTGTACGGTGTAATGCAACTGGAGTACCCCACACATATGTATTCACTCCTTTCTATTATAGCATGTTCCCTCTGCCTCCTTTATGTATGGTGTAATGCAACTGAGGCACCCCACTCATATGTATCCACTCCTCCCTGTTGTGGCATGTTCCCTCTGCCTCTCTTGTGTATGGTATAATGTAACTGAAGCACCCCACACATATGTATACACGGCTCCCCATTGTAGCGTGTTCCCTCTGCCTTCTTCATGTATGGTGTAATGCAACTAAAGCACCCCACACATATGTATCCACTCCTCCTTGCTGTGGCATGTTCCCTCTGCCTCCCTTGTGTACGGTGTAATGCAACTGAAGCACCCCACTCATATGTGTCCACTCCTCCCTGTTGTGGCATGTTCCCTCTGCTCTCTTGTGTACAGTGTAATGCAACCGAAGCACCCCACACATATGTATCCACTTCTCCCTGCTGTGGCATGTTCCCTCTGCCTCCTTCATGTATGGTGTAATACAACTGAAGCACCCCACACATATGTATCCACTCCTCCCTGTTGTGGCATGTTCCCTCTGCCTCCTTCATGTATGGTGTAATGCAACTGAAGCACTCGACGCATATGTATTCACTCCTTCCCGTAATGGCATGTTCCCTCTGCCTCCTTTATGTATGGTGTATGGCAACTAAAGCACCCTACACATATGTATACACTGCTCCCCATTGTAGCGTGTTCCGTCTGCCTTCTTCATGTATGGTGTAATGCAACTAAAGCACCCCACACATATGTATTAACTGCTCCCTGTTGTGGCATGTTCCCTCTGCCTCCCTTGTGTATGGTATAATGCAACTGAAATACTCCACACATATATATCCACTCCTCCCTGCTGTGGCATGTTCCCTCTGCCTCCTTCATGTATGGTGTAAGGCAACTGAAGCACCCCACACATATGTATCCATTCCTCCCTGCTGTGGCATGTTCCCTCTGCCTCCCTTGTGTATGGTGTAATGCAACTGAAGCACCCCACACATATGTATTCACTCCTCCCTGTTGTGGCATGTTCCCTCTTCTTCCTTCATGTATGGTGTAATGGAACTGAAGCACCCCACGCATATGTATGCACTGCTCCCCGTTGTGCCATGTTCTCTCTGCCTCACTTGTGTATAGTAGAATGCAACTGAAGCACCCCACACATATGTATCCACTGCTCCCCATTGTGGCATGTTCCCTCTGCCTCTCTCGTGTACAGTGTAATGCAACTGAAGCACCCCACACATATGTATCCACTCCTCCGTGCTGTGGCATGTTCCCTCTGCCTCCTTCATGTATGGTGTAATGCAACTGAAGCACCCCACGCATATGTATCCACTCCTCCGTGCTGTGGCATGTTCCCTCTGCCTCCTTCATGTGTGGTGTAATGCAACTGAAGCACCCCACGCATATGTATTCACTCCTTCATGTTGTCGCATGTTCCCTCTGCCTCCTTCATGTATGGTGTAATGCAACTTAAGCACCCCACGCATATGTATTCACTCCTCCCTGTTGTGGCATGTTCCCTCTGCCTCCTTCATGTATGGTGTAATGCAACTGAAGCACCCCACGCATATGTATCCACTCCTCCCTGTTGTGGCATGATCCCTCTGCCTCCTTCATGTATGGTGTAATGGAACTGAAGCACCCCACCCATATGTATTCACTGCTCCCTGTTGTGCCATGTTCTCTCTGCCTCACTTGTGTATAGTAGAATGCAACTGAAGCACCCCACACATATGTATCCACTGTTCCCCATTGTGTCATGTTCCCTCTGCCTCTCTCGAGTACAGTGTAATGCAACTGAAGCACCCCACACATATGTATCCACTCCTCCCTGCTGTGGCATGTTCCCTCTGCCTCCTTCATGTATGGTGTAATGCAACTGAAGCACCCCACACATATGTATCCACTCCTCCTTGCTGTGGCATGTTCTCTCTGCCTCCCTTGTGTACGGTGTAATGCAACTGAACTCCCCACTCATATGTATCCACTCCTCCCTGCTGTGGCATGTTCCCTCTGCCTCCTTTATGTATGGTGTAATGCAACTGAAGCACCCCACACATATGTATTCAATCCTCCCTGTTGTGACATGTTCCCTCTGCCTCTCTTGTGTACGGTGTAATGCAACTGAAGCACCCCACACATATGTATTCACTCCTTTCCATTATAGCATGTTCCCTCTGCCTCCTTTATGTATGGTGTAATGCAACTGAGGCACCCCACTCATATGTATCCACTCCTCCCTGTTGTGGCATGTTCCCTCTGCCTCTCTTGTATATGGTATAATGCAACTGAAACACTCCACACATATGTATACACTGCTCCCCATTGTAGCATGTTCCCTCTGCCTCTCTTGTATATGGTATAATGCAACTAAGCACCCCACACATATGTATACACTGCTCCCTGTTGTGTCATGTTCCCTCTGCCTCCCTTGTGTATGGTATAATGTAACTGAAGCACCCCACACATATGTATACACGGCTCCCCATTGTAGCGTGTTCCCTCTGCCTTCTTCATGTATGGTGTAATGCAACTAAAGCACCCCACACATATGTATCCACTCCTCCTTGCTGTGGCATGTTCCCTCTGCCTCCCTTGTGTACGTTGTAATGCAACTGAAGCACCCCACTCATATGTATCCACTCCTCCCTGCTGTGGCATGTTCCCTCTGCCTCCTTCATGTATGGTGCAATGCAACTGAAGCACCCCACACATATGTATCCAATCCTCCCTGTTGTGGCATGTTCCCTCTGCCTCTCTTGTGTACGGTGTAATGCAACTGAAGCACCCCACACATATGTATTCACTCCTTTCCATTATAGCATGTTCCCTCTGCCTCCTTTATGTATGGTGTAATGCAACTGAGGCACCCCACTCATATGTATCCACTCCTTCCTGTTGTGGCATGTTCCCTCTGCCTCTCTTGTGTATGGTATAATGTAACTGAAGCACCCCACACATATGTATACACGGCTCCCCATTGTAGCGTGTTCCCTCTGCCTTCTTCATGTATGGTGTAATGCAACTAAAGCACCCCACACATATGTATCCACTCCTCCTTGCTGTGGCATGTTCCCTCTGCCTCCCTTGTGTACGGTGTAATGCAACTGAAGCACCCCACTCATATGTATCCACTCCTCCCTGTTGTGGCATGTTCCCTCTGCTCTCTTGTGTACAGTATAATGCAACCGAAGCACCCCACACATATGTATCCACTCCTCCCTGCTGTGGCATGTTCCCTCTGCCTCCTTCATGTATGGTGTAATACAACTGAAGCACCCCACACATATGTATCCACTCCTCCCTGTTGTGGCATGTTCCCTCTGCCTCCTTCATGTATGGTGTAATGCAACTGAAGCACTCGACGCATATGTATTCACTCCTTCCCGTAATGGCATGTTCCCTCTGCCTCCTTTATGTATGGTGTATGGCAACTAAAGCACCCTACACATATGTATACACTGCTCCCCATTGTAGCGTGTTCCGTCTGCCTTCTTCATGTATGGTGTAATGCAACTAAAGCACCCCACACATATGTATTAACTGCTCCCTGTTGTGGCATGTTCCCTCTGCCTCCCTTGTGTATGGTATAATGCAACTGAAATACTCCACACATATATATCTACTCCTCCCTGCTGTGGCATGTTCCCTCTGCCTCCTTCATGTATGGTGTAAGGCAACTGAAGCACCCCACACATATGTATCCATTCCTCCCTGCTGTGGCATGTTCCCTCTGCCTCCCTTGTGTATGGTATAATGCAACTGAAGCACCCCCTCACTTGTATCCACTCCTCCCTGCTGTGGCATGTTCCCTCTGCCTCCTTCATGTATGGTGTAATGCAACTGAAGCACCCCACACATATGTATCCAATCCTCCCTGTTGTGGCATGTTCCCTCTGCCTCTCTTTTGTACGGTGTAATGCAACTGAAGCACCCCACACATATGTATTCACTCCTTTCCATTATAGCATGTTCCCTCTACCTCCTTTATGTATGGTGTAATGCAACTGAGGCACCCCACTCATATGTATCCACTCCTCCCTGTTGTGGCATGTTCCCTCTGCCTCTCTGGTGTATGGTATAATGCAACTGAAACACTCCACGCATATGTATTCACTCCTTCCCGTTATGGCATGTTCCCTCTGCCTCCTTCATGTATGGTGTAATGCAACTAAAGCACCCCACACATATGTATTAACTGCTCCCTGTTGTGGCATGTTCCCACTCGGTCCCTTGTGTATGGTATAATGTAACTGAAGCACCCCACACATATGTATACACTGCTCCCCATTGTAGCGTGTTCCCTCTGCCTTTTTCATGTATGGTGTAATGCAACTAAAGCACCCCAAACATATGTATCCACTCCTCGCTGTTGTGGCATGTTCCCTCTGTCTCTCTTGTGTACGGTGTAATGCAACTGAAGCAACCCACACATATGTATCTACTCCTCCCTTTTGTGGCATGTTCCCTCTGCCTCCTTCATGTATGTTGTAATGCAACTGAAGCACCCCACACATATGTATGCACTGCTCCCCATTGTAGTGTGTTCTCTCTGCCTCCTTCATGTATGGTGTAATGCAACTGAAGCACCCCACACGTATGTATCCATTCCTCCCTGTTGTCGCATGTTCCCTCTGCCTCCCTTGTGTATGGTGTAATGCAACTGAAGCACCCCACACATATGTATTCACTCCTCCCTGTTGTGGCATGTTCCCTCTTCTTCCTTCATGTATGGTGTAATGGAACTGAAGCACCCCACGCATATGTATGCACTGCTCCCCGTTGTGCCATGTTCTCTCTGCCTCACTTGTGTATAGTAGAATGCAACTGAAGCACCCCACACATATGTATCCACTGCTCCCCATTGTGGCATGTTCCCTCTGCCTCTCTCGTGTACAGTGTAATGCAACTGAAGCACCCCACACATATGTATCCACTCCTCCGTGCTGTGGCATGTTCCCTCTGCCTCCTTCATGTATGGTGTAA
This sequence comes from Triturus cristatus, assembly GCF_964204655.1. Classification (NCBI taxonomy): domain Eukaryota; kingdom Metazoa; phylum Chordata; class Amphibia; order Caudata; family Salamandridae; genus Triturus; species Triturus cristatus. Next base: position 1,188,011,928 of record NC_140580.1, on the reverse strand, counting down.
TGCAACTGAAGCACCCCACGCATATGTATCCACTCCTCCCTGTTGTGGCATGTTCCCTCTGCCTCCTTCATGTATGGTGTAATGCAACTGAAGCACCCCACGCATATGTATTCACTCCTTCATGTTGTCGCATGTTCCCTCTGCCTCCTTCAAGTATGGTGTAATGCAACTTAAGCACCCCACGCATATGTATTCACTCCTCCCTGTTGTGGCATGTTCCCTCTGCCTCCTTCATGTATGGTGTAATGCAACTGAAGCACCCCACGCATATGTATCCACTCCTCCCTGTTGTGGCATGATCCCTCTGCCTCCTTCATGTATGGTGTAATGGAACTGAAGCACCCCACCCATATGTATGCACTGCTCCCTGTTGTGCCATGTTCTCTCTGCCTCACTTGTGTATAGTAGAATGCAACTGAAGCACCCCACACATATGTATCCACTGTTCCCCATTGTGTCATGTTCCCTCTGCCTCTCTCGAGTACAGTGTAATGCAACTGAAGCACCCCACACATATGTATCCACTCCTCCCTGCTGTGGCATGTTCCCTCTGCCTCCTTCATGTATGGTGTAATGCAACTGAAGCACCCCACATATATGTATCCACTCCTCCTTGCTGTGGCATGTTCTCTCTGCCTCCCTTGTGTACGGTGTAATGCAACTGAACTCCCCACTCATATGTATCCACTCCTCCCTGCTGTGGCATGTTCCCTCTGCCTCCTTTATGTATGGTGTAATGCAACTGAAGCACCCCACACATATGTATTCAATCCTCCCTGTTGTGACATGTTCCCTCTGCCTCTCTTGTGTACGGTGTAATGCAACTGAAGCACCCCACACATATGTATTCACTCCTTTCCATTATAGCATGTTCCCTCTTCCTCCTTTATGTATGGTGTAATGCAACTGAGGCACCCCACTCATATGTATCCACTCCTCCCTGTTGTGGCATGTTCCCTCTGCCTCTCTTGTATATGGTATAATGCAACTGAAACACTCCACACATATGTATACACTGCTCCCCATTGTAGCGTGTTCCCTCTGCCTTCTTCATGTATGGTGTAATGCAACTAAAGCACCCCACACATATGTATTAACTGCTCCCTGTTGTGTCATGTTCCCTCTGCCTCCCTTGTGTATGGTATAATGTAACTGAAGCACCCCACACATATGTATACACGGCTCCCCATTGTAGCGTGTTCCCTCTGCCTTCTTCATGTATGGTGTAATGCAACTAAAGCACCCCACACATATGTATCCACTCCTCCTTGCTGTGGCATGTTCCCTCTGCCTCCCTTGTGTACGGTGTAATGCAACTGAAGCACCCCACTCATATGTATCCACTCCTCCCTGCTGTGGCATGTTCCCTCTGCCTCCTTCATGTATGGTGTAATGCAACTGAAGCACCCCACACATATGTATCCAATCCTCCCTGTTGTGGCATGTTCCCTCTGCCTCTCTTGTATATGGTATAATGCAACTGAAACACTCCACACATATGTATACACTGCTCCCCATTGTAGCGTGTTCCCTCTGCCTTCTTCATGTATGGTGTAATGCAACTAAAGCACCCCACACATATGTATTAACTGCTCCCTGTTGTGCCATGTTCCCTCTGCCTCCCTTGTGTATGGTATAATGTAACTGAAGCACCCCACACATATGTATACACGGCTCCCCATTGTAGCGTGTTCCCTCTGCCTTCTTCATGTATGGTGTAATGCAACTAAAGCACCCCACACATATGTATTAACTGCTCCCTGTTGTGGCATGTTCCCTCTGCCTCCCTTGTGTATGGTATAATGCAACTGAAATACTCCACACATATATATCTACTCCTCCCTGCTGTGGCATGTTCCCTCTGCCTCCTTCATGTATGGTGTAAGGCAACTGAAGCACCCCACACATATGTATCCATTCCTCCCTGCTGTGGCATGTTCCCTCTGCCTCCCTTGTGTATGGTATAATGCAACTGAAGCACCCCCTCACTTGTATCCACTCCTCCCTGCTGTGGCATGTTCCCTCTGCCTCCTTCATGTATGGTGTAATGCAACTGAAGCACCCCACACATATGTATCCAATCCTCCCTGTTGTGGCATGTTCCCTCTGCCTCTCTTTTGTACGGTGTAATGCAACTGAAGCACCCCACACATATGTATTCACTCCTTTCCATTATAGCATGTTCCCTCTACCTCCTTTATGTATGGTGTAATGCAACTGAGGCACCCCACTCATATGTATCCACTCCTCCCTGTTGTGGCATGTTCCCTCTGCCTCTCTGGTGTATGGTATAATGCAACTGAAACACTCCACGCATATGTATTCACTCCTTCCCGTTATGGCATGTTCCCTCTGCCTCCTTCATGTATGGTGTAATGCAACTAAAGCACCCCACACATATGTATTAACTGCTCCCTGTTGTGGCATGTTCCCACTCGGTCCCTTGTGTATGGTATAATGTAACTGAAGCACCCCACACATATGTATACACTGCTCCCCATTGTAGCGTGTTCCCTCTGCCTTTTTCATGTATGGTGTAATGCAACTAAAGCACCCCAAACATATGTATCCACTCCTCGCTGTTGTGGCATGTTCCCTCTGTCTCTCTTGTGTACGGTGTAATGCAACTGAAGCAACCCACACATATGTATCTACTCCTCCCTTTTGTGGCATGTTCCCTCTGCCTCCTTCATGTATGTTGTAATGCAACTGAAGCACCCCACACATATGTATGCACTGCTCCCCATTGTAGTGTGTTCTCTCTGCCTCCTTCATGTATGGTGTAATGCAACTGAAGCACCCCACACGTATGTATCCATTCCTCCCTGTTGTCGCATGTTCCCTCTGCCTCCCTTGTGTATGGTGTAATGCAACTGAAGCACCCCACACATATGTATTCACTCCTCCCTGTTGTGGCATGTTCCCTCTTCTTCCTTCATGTATGGTGTAATGGAACTGAAGCACCCCACGCATATGTATGCACTGCTCCCCGTTGTGCCATGTTCTCTCTGCCTCACTTGTGTATAGTAGAATGCAACTGAAGCACCCCACACATATGTATCCACTGCTCCCCATTGTGGCATGTTCCCTCTGCCTCTCTCGTGTACAGTGTAATGCAACTGAAGCACCCCACACATATGTATCCACTCCTCCGTGCTGTGGCATGTTCCCTCTGCCTCCTTCATGTATGGTGTAATGCAACTGAAGCACCCCACGCATATGTATCCACTCCTCCCTGTTGTGGCATGTTCCCTCTGCCTCCTTCATGTATGGTGTAATGCAACTGAAGCACCCCACGCATATGTATTCACTCCTTCATGTTGTCGCATGTTCCCTCTGCCTCCTTCAAGTATGGTGTAATGCAACTTAAGCACCCCACGCATATGTATTCACTCCTCCCTGTTGTGGCATGTTCCCTCTGCCTCCTTCATGTATGGTGTAATGCAACTGAAGCACCCCACGCATATGTATCCACTCCTCCCTGTTGTGGCATGATCCCTCTGCCTCCTTCATGTATGGTGTAATGGAACTGAAGCACCCCACCCATATGTATGCACTGCTCCCTGTTGTGCCATGTTCTCTCTGCCTCACTTGTGTATAGTAGAATGCAACTGAAGCACCCCACACATATGTATCCACTGTTCCCCATTGTGTCATGTTCCCTCTGCCTCTCTCGAGTACAGTGTAATGCAACTGAAGCACCCCACACATATGTATCCACTCCTCCCTGCTGTGGCATGTTCCCTCTGCCTCCTTCATGTATGGTGTAATGCAACTGAAGCACCCCACATATATGTATCCACTCCTCCTTGCTGTGGCATGTTCTCTCTGCCTCCCTTGTGTACGGTGTAATGCAACTGAACTCCCCACTCATATGTATCCACTCCTCCCTGCTGTGGCATGTTCCCTCTGCCTCCTTTATGTATGGTGTAATGCAACTGAAGCACCCCACACATATGTATTCAATCCTCCCTGTTGTGACATGTTCCCTCTGCCTCTCTTGTGTACGGTGTAATGCAACTGAAGCACCCCACACATATGTATTCACTCCTTTCCATTATAGCATGTTCCCTCTGCCTCCTTTATGTATGGTGTAATGCAACTGAGGCACCCCACTCATGTGTATCCACTCCTCCCTGTTGTGGCATGTTCCCTCTGCCTCTCTTGTATATGGTATAATGCAACTGAAACACTCCACACATATGTATACACTGCTCCCCATTGTAGCGTGTTCCCTCTGCCTTCTTCATGTATGGTGTAATGCAACTAAAGCACCCCACACATATGTATTAACTGCTCCCTGTTGTGTCATGTTCCCTCTGCCTCCCTTGTGTATGGTATAATGTAACTGAAGCACCCCACACATATGTATACACGGCTCCCCATTGTAGCGTGTTCCCTCTGCCTTCTTCATGTATGGTGTAATGCAACTAAAGCACCCCACACATATGTATCCACTCCTCCTTGCTGTGGCATGTTCCCTCTGCCTCCCTTGTGTACGGTGTAATGCAACTGAAGCACCCCACTCATATGTATCCACTCCTCCCTGCTGTGGCATGTTCCCTCTGCCTCCTTCATGTATGGTGTAATGCAACTGAAGCACCCCACACATATGTATCCAATCCTCCCTGTTGTGGCATGTTCCCTCTGCCTCTCTTGTATATGGTATAATGCAACTGAAACACTCCACACATATGTATACACTGCTCCCCATTGTAGCGTGTTCCCTCTGCCTTCTTCATGTATGGTGTAATGCAACTAAAGCACCCCACACATATGTATTAACTGCTCCCTGTTGTGCCATGTTCCCTCTGCCTCCCTTGTGTATGGTATAATGTAACTGAAGCACCCCACACATATGTATACACGGCTCCCCATTGTAGCGTGTTCCCTCTGCCTTCTTCATGTATGGTGTAATGCAACTAAAGCACCCCACACATATGTATCCACTCCTCCTTGCTGTGGCATGTTCCCTCTGCCTCTCTTGTGTACGGTGTAATGCAACTGAAGCACCCCACACATATGTATTCACTCCTTTCCATTATAGCATGTTCCCTCTGCCTCCTTTATGTATGGTGTAATGCAACTGAGGCACCCCACTCATATGTATCCACTCCTCCCTGTTGTGGCATGTTCCCTCTGCCTCTCTTGTGTATGGTATAATGTAACTGAAGCACCCCACACATATGTATACACGGCTCCCCATTGTAGCGTGTTCCCTCTGCCTTCTTCATGTATGGTGTAATGCAACTAAAGCACCCCACACATATGTATCCACTCCTCCTTGCTGTGGCATGTTCCCTCTGCCTCCCTTGTGTACGGTGTAATGCAACTGAAGCACCCCACTCATATGTATCCACTCCTCCCTGTTGTGGCATGTTCCCTCTGCTCTCTTGTGTACAGTATAATGCAACTGAAGCACCCCACACATATGTGTCCACTCCTCCCTGCTGTGGCATGTTCCCTCTGCCTCTCTTGTATATGGTCTAATGCAACTGAAACACTCCACACATATGTATACACTGCTCCCCATTGTAGCGTGTTCCCTCTGCCTTCTTCATGTATGGTGTAATGCAACTAAAGCACCCCACACATATGTATTAACTGCTCCCTGTTGTGCCATGTTCCCTCTGCCTCCCTTGTGTATGGTATAATGTAACTGAAGCACCCCACACATATGTATACACGGCTCCCCATTGTAGCGTGTTCCCTCTGCCTTCTTCATGTATGGTGTAATGCAACTAAAGCACCCCACACATATGTATCCACTCCTCCTTGCTGTGGCATGTTCCCTCTGCCTCTCTTGTGTACGGTGTAATGCAACTGAAGCACCCCACACATATGTATTCACTCCTTTCCATTATAGCATGTTCCCTCTGCCTCCTTTATGTATGGTGTAATGCAACTGAGGCACCCCACTCATATGTATCCACTCCTCCCTGTTGTGGCATGTTCCCTCTGCCTCTCTTGTGTATGGTATAATGTAACTGAAGCACCCCACACATATGTATACACGGCTCCCCATTGTAGCGTGTTCCCTCTGCCTTCTTCATGTATGGTGTAATGCAACTAAAGCACCCCACACATATGTATCCACTCCTCCTTGCTGTGGCATGTTCCCTCTGCCTCCCTTGTGTACGGTGTAATGCAACTGAAGCACCCCACTCATATGTATCCACTCCTCCCTGTTGTGGCATGTTCCCTCTGCTCTCTTGTGTACAGTATAATGCAACTGAAGCACCCCACACATATGTGTCCACTCCTCCCTGCTGTGGCATGTTCCCTCTGCCTCCTTCATGTATGGTGTAATGCAACTGAAGCACCCCACACATATGTATCCTAACCTCCCTGTTGTGGCATGTTCCCTCTGCCTCTCTTGTGTACGGTGTAATGCAACTGAAGCACCCCACACATATGTATTCACTCCTTTCCATTATAGCATGTTCCCTCTGCCTCTTTTATGTATGGTGTAATGCAACTGAGGCACCCCACTCATATGTATCCACTCCTCCCTGTTGTGGCATGTTCCCTCTGCCTCTCTTGTGTATGGTATAATGCAACTGAAACACTCCACACATATGTATACACTGCTCCCCATTGTAGCGTGTTCCCTCTGTCTTCTTCATGTATGGTGTAATGCAACTAAAGCACCCCACACATATGTATTAACTGCTCCCTGTTGTGTCATGTTCCCTCTGCCTCCCTTGTGTATGGTATAATGTAACTGAAGCACCCCACACATATGTATACACTGCTCCCCATTGTAGTGTGTTCCCTCTGCCTTCTTCATGTATGGTGTAATGCAACTAAAGCACCCCACACATATGTATCCACTCCTCCTTGCTGTGGCATGTTCCCTCTGCTCTCTTGTGTACAGTGTAATGCAACAGAAGCACCCCACACATATGTATTCACTCCTCCCTGCTGTGGCATGTTCCCTCTGCCTCCTTCATGTATGGTGTAATGCAACTGAAGCGCCCCACACATATGTATCCACACCTCCCTGTTGTGGCATGTTCCCTCTGCCTCCTTCATGTATGGTGTAATGCAACTGAAGCACTCGACGCATATGTATTCACTCCTTCCCGTAATGGCATGTTCCCTCTGCCTCCTTTATGTATGGTGTATGGCAACTAAAGCACCCTACACATATGTATACACTGCTCCCCATTGTAGCGTGTTCCGTCTGCCTTCTTCATGTATGGTGTAATGCAACTGAAGCACCCCACACATATGTATTCACTCCTTCCCGTTATGGCAGTGGTTCCCAAACTTTTTTAACCCGTGGCTCCCTTGACCTAATTGGCAGTTGGCCGTGGCTCCCCACCATTTTTTTTTTTTAAACATATTTTATTTTGTCAATTTGACTGTCACAACGCAGGGCTCTGTACTCCACATACATCTGCTATATCTATCATACATATACATACAAGCAAATGACAGTTGTGTATGCAAATAAAAAAGGAAAAAAATAATTTTAAAATATAGAATAAAAACAAAATCACAATATGTAACAAGTGCATATTTGAAAACACTTAGTTTCTCCTCCCTTAACTCTCCCCTCCTTCCCCCAAGCATTTTGTGGTCAAAGCAATCCTTTTTGTTTATCTATCCTCAATGCAGCAAGTTTCTTTTTTGTTTTATTCAGGATTTGAATTTTACCTGCTGGACCATGCAAAAGACTGATAAATCTTGGCAGAGCCCACTGTTCTAATCATTTTCAAACTTTCACACATGAAATGCGAGTCTGGCTGCTAGTTGTAGCAAATAAACGCAATAGCCGAGGGGCATCGGTGGATGCTACAGATGTGGGGGTATGACTTCTGACTCATTGTCAGTGAAATTGCTCTCCCTCGCAGCTCCACCATTAAGTGAGGCCATCCCCCACCCAAGCCTCTGCACTCTCGAGTGTTGGTGTTTGAGGCCCTCCTCCACCCGCAGGTTTCACCTGCGCCTCATCCCTGGTGGTCCAGTGGACCTCCGTCTCCATGCTCTTGCTCCGCTTTTTCTCTCCTTTTTCACTTGTTTTTTCCCTCACTTCTATCTCCCCCCTTCACTCTCCTTCTGGGTCTTTCCTCCATTTTTTACACTCATCTCAATCTCCCCCTTTCACTCTCCTGTGTCCTCTGTGTCATTCCTCCACTCTTTCTTGCACTTTTTCCGTCGTTTCCCCCTCATTTCAAGCTCCCCCTTCACTCTCCATCTGTGTCTTTACTTCGTTTTTCACTCGTTTTTTACCCTCATCTCAATCTCCCCCTTTCACTCTACTGTGCCCTCTGTATCTTTCCTCCACTCTTTCTTGCACTTTTTCTGTCGTTTCCTCCTCATTTCAAGCTCCCCCTTCACTCTCCTTCTGTGTCTTTCCACCGTTTTTTACCCTCATCTCAATCTCCTCCTTTCAATCTCCTGTGTCCTCTGTATCTTTCCTCCACTCTTTCTTGCACTTTTTCTGTCGTTTCCCCCTCATTTCAAGCTCCCTCCTTCACTCTCCTTCGGTGTCTTTCCTCCGTTTTTTTACCCTCATCTCTGCTATATATCGTTTTCTCTAGTCTAGAATCTTTCTTGCATATATCTCTCTTTATTTCGGGACGTATCCCAAAAACGCGCAGTACAATTTTTTCATTTGCACGCCTGACAATAGGACTTTTACTGGTCTACATTGAAGGCCCTTCGAATAAAACAGAATTATATAATTCTTCTTCTGCTCAGATGAGATGTGTCAACTTCAATAATAGCCGGGAGGCGATTCATAATGTTTGTGACACCTGATGGATTCCGGTCTCCCCATGTAGGAAAAGAAAGAAAATGGGGCTTGGCTTGTTAGAAATGAAGCCTGTGCGCGGCGTTTGTGTCTAAAAGTCAAAAGCACTTGGCAAGGGCGCTCAGAGAAGAGACACGTAGGTCGGTCGTGAAGGGGGGAGGCCGCACGCGCAGCATGTTAGCAGTGTACGATGGCGGAGGTGCCCGGACGTTAAAACCTGGTCTCTTTGGTCAGACAGAGGAAGGCTAGCGTAGAAGAGGAATTAACACACATATTATTAAACTTTTTTTTCCCTCTGTCTTGACCGCACATACCTATTTGTAACTTCTGAAGATGGTCCCACGAGTCACGGCAGGGCAGGGCGGGCGAGCTGCGTATGCCAGTAATGGCGCGGAGGCTACGTCTGCCTGTAATGATGCAGAGGCTACGTCTTCGAAAACACGTGCGTACGCATGTACGTACGCTCTTGGGCCAAACCATTGTCCCCGCATTAAGCAGGTGGCATTTGTAACTCCCCCGTACTTTGCATATCTTGCGCTAAGCTGCAATACGTTCATCCTGCATTCAGGCCCTGGTAGGGCCTCAAAAAGATGCATAGTATTTTACTGGCTGCACACAGACAGACGCTATCTTTCCCACATCGTGCGCGGCGCCCCTGGCTACTAATAACGGTGCACCAGTGCGCCGCGGCGCACAGTTTGGGAACCACTGCGTTATGGCATGTTCCCTCTGCCTCCCTTGTGTACGGTGTAATGCAACTGAAGCACCCCACATATATGTATCTACTCCTCCCTGTTGTGGCATGTTCCCTCTGCCTACTTCATGTATGTTGTAATGCAACTGAAGCACCCCACACGTATGTATCCACTTCTCCCTGTTGTCTCATGTTCCCTCTGCCTCTCTTGTGTTGGGTGTAATGCAACTGAAACACCCCACGCATATGTATTCACTCTTTCCCATTAGTGCATGTTCTCTCTGCCTTCCTTGTGTATGGTGTAATGCAACTGAAGCACTTCACACATATGTATTCACTCCTTCCTGTTATTGCACGTTCCCTCTGCCTCCCCTGTGTATGGTGTAATACAACTAAATCCCCCCACACATATATATCCATTGCTCCCTGTTGTGGCATGCTACTTCCGACTCCTTCATGTATGGTGTAATGCAACTGAAACACTCCACACATATGTATTCACTCTTTCCCATCATGGCATGTTCCCTCTGCCTCCCTTGTGTATGGTCTAATGCAACTGAAGCACTCCATGCATATGTATTCACTTCTTCCCGTTGTGCCATGTTCCCTCTGCCTCTCGTGTACGGTAATGCAACTGAAGCACCCCACTCATCTGTATCCACTCCTCCCTGCTGTGGCATGTTCCCTCTGCCTCCTTCATGTATGGTGTAATGCAACTGAAGCACCCCACACATATGTATCCAATCCTCCCTGTTGTGGCATGTTCCTTCTGCCTCTCTTGTGTACGGTGTAATGCAACTGAAGCACCCCACACATATGTATTCACTCCTTTCCATTATAGCATGTTCCCTCTGCCTCTTTTATGTATGGTGTAATGCAACTGAGGCACCCCACTCATATGTATCCACTCCTCCCTGTTGTGGCATGTTCCCTCTGCCTCTCTTGTGTATGGTATAATGCAACTGAAATACTCCACACATATGTATTCACTCCTTCCCGTTATGGCATGTTCCCTCTGCCTCCTTCATGTATGGTGTAATGCAACTAAAGCACCCCACACATATGTATTAACTGCTCCCTGTTGTGTCATGTTCCCTCTGCCTCCCTTGTGTATGGTATAATGTAACTGAAGCACCCCACACATATGTATACACTACTCCCCATTGTAGCGTGTTCCCTCTGCCTTCTTCATGTACGGTGTAATGCAACTGAATCACCCCACACATATGTATCCTTTGCTCCCTGTTGTGGCATGCTAATTCCGACTCCTTCATGAATGGTGTAATGCAACTGAAGCACTCCACACATATGTATCCACTCCTTCCCGTTATGGCCTGTTCCCTCTGCCTCCCTTGTGTACGGTGTAATGCAACTGAAGCACTCCACACATATGTATTCACTCCTTCCCGTTATGGCCTGTTCCCTCTTCCTCTTGTGTACATTATAATGCAACTGAAGCACCCTACACATATGTATTCCCTCCTTCCTGTTATGGCGTGTTCACTCTGCCGCCTTCATGTACGGTGTAATGCAACTGAATCACCCCACACATATGTATCCACTCCTCCTTGCTGTGGCATGTTCTCTCTGCCTCCCTTGTGTACGGTGTAATGCAACTGAACTCCCCACTCATATGTATCCACTCCTCCCTGCTGTGGCATGTTCCCTCTGCCTCCTTTATGTATGGTGTAATGCAACTGAAGCACCCCACACATATGTATTCAATCCTCCCTGTTGTGGCATGTTCCCTCTGCCTCTCTTTTGTACGGTGTAATGCAACTGAAGCACCCCACACATATGTATTCACTCCTTTCCATTATAGCATGTTCCCTCTGCCTCCTTTATGTATGGTGTAATGCAACTGAGGCACCCCACTCATATGTATCCACTCCTCCCTGTTGTGGCATGTTCCCTCTGCCTCTCTGGTGTATGGTATAATGCAACTGAAACACTCCACGCATATGTATTCACTCCTTCCCGTTATGGCATGTTCCCTCTGCCTCCTTCATGTATGGTGTAATGCAACTAAAGCACCCCACACATATGTATTAACTGCTCCCTGTTGTGGCATGTTCCCACTCGGTCCCTTGTGTATGGTATAATGTAACTGAAGCACCCCACACATATGTATACACTGCTCCCCATTGTAGCGTGTTCCCTCTGCCTTTTTCATGTATGGTGTAATGCAACTAAAGCACACCAAACATATGTATCCACTCCTCCCTGTTGTGGCATGTTCCCTCTGTCTCTCTTGTGTACGGTGTAATGCAACTGAAGCAACCCACACATTTGTATCTACTCCTCCCTGTTGTGGCATGTTCCCTCTGCCTCCTTCATGTATGTTGTAATGCAACTGAAGCACCCCACACATATGTATGCACTGCTCCCCATTGTAGTGTGTTCTCTCTGCCTCCTTCATGTATGGTGTAATGCAACTGAAGCACTCCACACGTATGTATCCATTCCTCCCTGTTGTCGCATGTTCCCTCTGCCTCTCTTGTGTAGGGTGTAATGTAACTGAAACACCCCACGCATATGTATTCACTTCTTCCCGTTATGGCAAGTTCCCTCTGCCTCCCCTGTGTATGGTGTAATACAACTGAAGCACTCCATGCATATGTGTTCACTCCTTCCCGATGTAGCATGTTCCCTCTGCCTCTCGTGTACGGTATAATGCAACTGAAGCACCCTACACATATGTATTCCCTCCTTCCTGTTATGGCGTGTTCAATCTGCCGCCCTCATGTACGGTGTAATGCAACTGAATCACCCCACACATATGTATCCTTTGCTCCCTGTTGTGGCATGCTACTTCCGACTCCTTCATGTATGGTGTAATGCAACTGAAGCACTCCACACATATGTATTCACTCCTTCCAGTTATGGCCTGTTCCCTCTGCCTCCCTTGTGTATGGTGTAATGCAACTGAAGCACTCCACAAATATGTATTCACTCCTTCCCGTTATGGCCTGTTCCCTCTGCCTCTCGTGTACAGTATAATGCAACTGAAGCACCCTACACATATGTATTCCCTCCTTCCTGTTATGGCGTGTTCACTCTGCCTTCCTTGTACACAGTGTAATGCAACTGAAGCACCCCACACATATGTATTCACTCCTCCCTGTTGTGGCATGTTCCCTCTTCTTCCTTCATGTATGGTGTAATGGAACTGAAGCACCCCACGCATATGTATGCACTGCTCCCCGTTGTGCCATGTTCTCTCTGCCTCACTTGTGTATAGTAGAATGCAACTAAAGCACCCCACACATACGTATCCACTGCTCCCCATTGTGGCATGTTCCCTCTGCCTCTCTCGTGTACAGTGTAATGCAACTGAAGCACCCCACACATATGTATCCACTCCTCCGTGCTGTGGCATGTTCCCTCTGCCTCCTTCATGTATGGTGTAATGCAACTGAAGCACCCCACGCATATGTATCCACTCCTCCCTGTTGTGGCATGTTCCCTCTGCCTCCTTCATGTATGGTGTAATGCAACTGAAGTACCCCACGCATATGTATTCACTCCTTCCTGTTGTCGCATGTTCCCTCTGCCTCCTTCATGTATGATGTAATGCAACTGAAGCACCCCACGCATATGTATCCACTCCTCCCTGTTGTGGCATGATCCCTCTGCCTCCTTCATGTATGGTGTAATGGAACTGAAGCACCCCACGCATATGTATGCACTGCTCCCTGTTGTGCCATGTTCTCTCTGCCTCACTTGTGTATAGTAGAATGCAACTGAAGCACCCCACACATATGTATCCACTGCTCCCCATTGTGGCATGTTCCCTCTGCCTCTCTTGAGTACAGTGTAATGCAACTGAAGCACCCCACACATATGTATCCACTCCTCCCTGCTGTGGCATGTTCCCTCTGCCTCCTTCATGTATGGTGTAATGCAACTGAAGCACCCCACACATATGTATCCACTCCTCCTTGCTGTGGCATGTTTCCTCTGCCTCCCTTGTGTACGGTGTAATGCAACTGAAGCACCCCACTCATATGTATCCACTCCTCCCTGCTATGGCATGTTCCCTCTGCCTCCTTCATGTATGGTGTAATGCAACTGAAGCACCCCACACATATGTATCCAATCCTCCCTGTTGTGGCATGTTCCCTCTGCCTCTCTTGTGTACGGTGTAATGCAACTGAAGTACCCCACACATATGTATTCACTCCTTTCCATTATAGCATGTTCCCTCTGCCTCCTTTATGTATGGTGTAATGCAACTGAGGCACCCCACTCATATGTATCCACTCCTCCCTGTTGTGGCATGTTCCCTCTGCCTCTCCTGTGTATGGTATAATGTAACTGAAGCACCCCACACATATGTATACACGGCTCCCCATTGTAGCGTGTTCCCTCTGCCTTCTTCATGTATGGTGTAATGCAACTAAAGCACCCCACACATATGTATCCTCTCCTCCTTGCTGTGGCATGTTCCCTCTGCCTCCCTTGTGTATGGTGTAATGCAACTGAAGCACCCCACTCATATGTATCCACTCCTCCCTGTTGTGGCATGTTCCCTCTGCTCTCTTGTGTACAGTGTAATGCAACCGAAGCACCCCACACATATGTATCCACTCCTCCCTGCTGTGGCATGTTCCCTCTGCCTCCTTCATGTATGGTGTAATACAACTGAAGCACCCCACACATATGTATCCACTCCTCCCTGTTGTGGCATGTTCCCTCTGCCTCCTTCATGTATGGTGTAATGCAACTGAAGCACTCGACGCATATGTATTCACTCCTTCCCGTAATCGCATGTTCCCTCTGCCTCCTTTATGTATGGTGTATGGCAACTAAAGCACCCTACACATATGTATACACTGCTCCCCATTGTAGCGTGTTCCGTCTGCCTTCTTCATGTATGGTGTAATGCAACTAAAGCACCCCACACATATGTATTAACTGCTCCCTGTTGTGGCATGTTCCCTCTGCCTCCCTTGTGTATGGTATAATGCAACTGAAATACTCCACACATATATATCCACTCCTCCCTGCTGTGGCATGTTCCCTCTGCCTCCTTCATGTATGGTGTAAGGCAACTGAAGCACCCCACACATATGTATCCATTCCTCCGTGCTGTGGCATGTTCCCTCTGCCTCCTTCATGTATGGTGTAATGCAACTGAAGCACCCCACGCATATGTATCCACTCCTCCCTGTTGTGGCATGATCCCTCTGCCTACTTCATGTATGGTGTAATGGAACTGAAGCACCCCACCCATATGTATGCACTGCTCCCTGTTGTGCCATGTTCTCTCTGCCTCACTTGTGTATAGTAGAATGCAACTGAAGCACCCCACACATATGTATCCACTGTTCCCCATTGTGTCATGTTCCCTCTGCCTCTCTCGAGTACAGTGTAATGCAACTGAAGCACCCCACACATATGTATCCACTCCTCCCTGCTGTGGCATGTTCCCTCTGCCTCCTTCATGTATGGTGTAATGCAACTGAAGCACCCCACACATATGTATCCACTCCTCCTTGCTGTGGCATGTTCTCTCTGCCTCCCTTGTGTACGGTGTAATGCAACTGAACTCCCCACTCATATGTATCCACTCCTCCCTGCTGTGGCATGTTCCCTCTGCCTCCTTTATGTATGGTGTAATGCAACTGAAGCACCCCACACATATGTATTCAATCCTCCCTGTTGTGACATGTTCCCTCTGCCTCTCTTGTGTACGGTGTAATGCAACTGAAGCACCCCACACATATGTATTCACTCCTTTCCATTATAGCATGTTCCCTCTGCCTCCTTTATGTATGGTGTAATGCAACTGAGGCACCCCACTCATATGTATCCACTCCTCCCTGTTGTGGCATGTTCCCTCTGCCTCTCTTGTATATGGTATAATGCAACTGAAACACTCCACACATATGTATACACTGCTCCCCATTGTAGCGTGTTCCCTCTGCCTTCTTCATGTATGGTGTAATGCAACTAAAGCATCCCACACATATGTATTAACTGCTCCCTGTTGTGTCATGTTCCCTCTGCCTCCCTTGTGTATGGTATAATGTAACTGAAGCACCCCACACATATGTATACACGGCTCCCCATTGTAGCGTGTTCCCTCTGCCTTCTTCATGTATGGTGTAATGCAACTAAAGCACCCCACACATATGTATCCACTCCTCCTTGCTGTGGCATGTTCCCTCTGCCTCCCTTGTGTACGGTGTAATGCAACTGAAGCACCCCACTCATATGTATCCACTCCTCCCTGCTGTGGCATGTTCCCTCTGCCTCTTTCATGTATGGTGTAATGCAACTGAAGCACCCCACACATATGTATCCAATCCTCCCTGTTGTGGCATGTTCCCTCTGCCTCTCATGTGTACGGTGTAATGCAACTGAAGCACCCCACAGATATGTATTCACTCCTTTCCATTATAGCATGTTCCCTCTGCCTCCTTTATGTATGGTGTAATGCAACTGAGGCACCCCACTCATATGTATCCACTCCTCCCTGTTGTGGCATGTTCCCTCTGCCTCTCTTGTGTATGGTATAATGTAACTGAAGCACCCCACACATATGTATACACGGCTCCCCATTGTAGCGTGTTCCCTCTGCCTTCTTCATGTATGGTGTAATGCAACTAAAGCACCCCACACATATGTATCCACTCCTCCTTGCTGTGGCATGTTCCCTCTGCCTCCCTTGTGTACGGTGTAATGCAACTGAAGCACCCCACTCATATGTATCCACTCCTCCCTGTTGTGGCATGTTCCCTCTGCTCTCTTGTGTACAGTATAATGCAACCGAAGCACCCCACACATATGTATCCACTCCTCCCTGCTGTGGCATGTTCCCTCTGCCTCCTTCATGTATGGTGTAATACAACTGAAGCACCCCACACATATGTATCCACTTCTCCCTGTTGTGGCATGTTCCCTCTGCCTCCTTCATGTATGGTGTAATGCAACTGAAGCACTCGACGCATATGTATTCACTCCTTCCCGTAATGGCATGTTCCCTCTGCCTCCTTTATGTATGGTGTATGGCAACTAAAGCACCCTACACATATGTATACACTGCTCCCCATTGTAGCGTGTTCCGTCTGCCTTCTTCATGTATGGTGTAATGCAACTAAAGCACCCCGCACATATGTATTAACTGCTCCCTGTTGTGGCATGTTCCCTCTGCCTCCCTTGTGTATGGTATAATGCAACTGAAATACTCCACACATATATATCTACTCCTCCCTGCTGTGGCATGTTCCCTCTGCCTCCTTCATGTATGGTGTAAGGCAACTGAAGCACCCCACACATATGTATCCATTCCTCCCTGCTGTGGCATGTTTCCTCTGCCTCCCTTGTGTATGGTATAATGCAACTGAAGCACCCCCTCACTTGTATCCACTCCTCCCTGCTGTGGCATGTTCCCTCTGCCTCCTTCATGTATGGTGTAATGCAACTGAAGCACCCCACACATATGTATCCAATCCTCCCTGTTGTGGCATGTTCCCTCTGCCTCTCTTTTGTACGGTGTAATGCAACTGAAGCACCCCACACATATGTATTCACTCCTTTCCATTATAGCATGTTCCCTCTACCTCCTTTATGTATGGTGTAATGCAACTGAGGCACCCCACTCATATGTATCCACTCCTCCCTGTTGTGGCATGTTCCCTCTGCCTCTCTGGTGTAGGGTATAATGCAACTGAAACACTCCACGCATATGTATTCACTCCTTCCCGTTATGGCATGTTCCCTCTGCCTCCTTCATGTATGGTGTAATGCAACTAAAGCACCCCACACATATGTATTAACTGCTCCCTGTTGTGGCATGTTCCCACTCGGTCCCTTGTGTATGGTATAATGTACCTGAAGCACCCCACACATATGTATCCACTGCTCCCCATTGTGGCATGTTCCCTCTGCCTCTCTCGAGTACAGTGTAATGCAACTGAAGCACCCCACACATATGTATCCACTCCTCCCTGCTGTGGCATGTTCCCTCTGCCTCCTTCATGTATGGTGTAATGCAACTGAAGCACCCCACACATATGTATCCACTCCTCCTTGCTGTGGCATGTTCCCTCTGCCTCCCTTGTGTACGGTGTAATGCAACTGAAGCACCCCACTCATATGTATCCACTCCTCCCTGCTGTGGCATGTTCCCTCTGCCTCCTTCGTGTATGGTGTAATGCAACTGAAGCACCCCACACATATGTATCCAATCCTCCCTGTTGTGGCATGTTCCCTCTGCCTCTCTTGTGTACGGTGTAATGCAACTGAAGCACCCCACACATATGTATTCACTCCTTTCCATTATAGCATGTTCCCTCTGCCTCCTTTATGTATGGTGTAATGCAACTGAGGCACCCCACTCATATGTATCCACTCCTCCCTGTTGTGGCATGTTCCCTCTGCCTCTCTTGTGTATGGTATAATGTAACTGAAGCACCCCACACATATGTATACACGGCTCCCCATTGTAGCGTGTTCCCTCTGCCTTCTTCATGTATGGTGTAATGCAACTAAAGCACCCCACACATATGTATCCACTCCTCCTTGCTGTGGCATGTTCCCTCTGCCTCCCTTGTGTACGGTGTAATGCAACTGAAGCACCCCACTCATATGTATCCACTCCTCTCTGTTGTGGCATGTTCCCTCTGCTCTCTTGTGTACAGTGTAATGCAACCGAAGCACCCCACACATATGTATCCACTCCTCCCTGCTGTGGCATGTTCCCTCTGCCTCCTTCATGTATGGTGTAATACAACTGAAGCACCCCGCACATATGTATCCACTCCTCCCTGTTGTGGCATGTTCCCTCTGCCTCCTTCATGTATGGTGTAATGCAACTGAAGCACTCGACGCATATGTATTCACTCCTTCCCGTAATGGCATGTTCCCTCTGCCTCCTTTATGTATGGTGTATGGCAACTAAAGCACCCTACACATATGTATACACTGCTCCCCATTGTAGCGTGTTCCGTCTGCCTTCTTCATGTATGGTGTAATGCAACTAAAGCACCCCACACATATGTATTAACTGCTCCCTGTTGTGGCATGTTCCCTCTGCCTCCCTTGTGTATGGTATAATGCAACTGAAATACTCCACACATATATATCCACTCCTCACTGCTGTGGCATGTTCCCTCTGCCTCCTTCATGTATGGTGTAAGGCAACTGAAGCACCCCACACATATGTATCCATTCCTCCCTGCTGTGGCATGTTCCCTCTGCCTCCCTTGTGTATGGTGTAATGCAACTGAAGCACCCCACACATATGTATTCACTCCTCCCTGTTGTGGCATGTTCCCTCTTCTTCCTTCATGTATGGTGTAATGGAACTGAAGCACCCCACGCATATGTATGCACTGCTCCCCGTTGTGCCATGTTCTCTCTGCCTCACCTGTGTATAGTAGAATGCAACTGAAGCACCCCACACATATGTATCCACTGCTCCCCATTGTGGCATGTTCCCTCTGCCTCTCTCGTGTACAGTGTAATGCAACTGAAGCACCCCACACATATGTATCCACTCCTCCGTGCTGTGGCATGTTCCCTCTGCCTCCTTCATGTATGGTGTAATGCAACTGAAGCACCCCACGCATATGTATCCACTCCTCCCTGTTGTGGCATGATCCCTCTGCCTCCTTCATGTATGGTGTAATGGAACTGAAGCACCCCACCCATATGTATGCACTGCTCCCTGTTGTGCCATGTTCTCTCTGCCTCACTTGTGTATAGTAGAATGCAACTGAAGCACCCCACACATATGTATCCACTGTTCCCCATTGTGTCATGTTCCCTCTGCCTCTCTCGAGTACAGTGTAATGCAACTGAAGCACCCCACACATATGTATCCACTCCTCCCTGCTGTGGCATGTTCCCTCTGCCTCCTTCATGTATGGTGTAATGCAACTGAAGCACCCCACACATATGTATCCACTCCTCCTTGCTGTGGCATGTTCTCTCTGCCTCCCTTGTGTACGGTGTAATGCAACTGAACTCCCCACTCATATGTATCCACTCCTCCCTGCTGTGGCATGTTCCCTCTGCCTCCTTTATGTATAGTGTAATGCAACTGAAGCACCCCACACATATGTATTCAATCCTCCCTGTTGTGGCATGTTCCCTCTGCCTCTCTTTTGTACGGTGTAATGCAACTGAAGCACCCCACACATATGTATTCACTCCTTTCCATTATAGCATGTTCCCTCTGCCTCCTTTATGTATGGTGTAATGCAACTGAGGCACCCCACTCATATGTATCCACTCCTCCCTGTTGTGGCATGTTCCCTCTGCCTCTCTGGTGTATGGTATAATGCAACTGAAACACTCCACGCATATGTATTCACTCCTTCCCGTTATAGCATGTTCCCTCTGCCTCCTTCATGTATGGTGTAATGCAACTAAAGCACCCCACACATATGTATTAACTGCTCCCTGTTGTGGCATGTTCCCACTCGGTCCCTTGTGTATGGTATAATGTAACTGAAGCACCCCACACATATGTATACACTGCTCCCCATTGTAGCGTGTTCCCTCTGCCTTTTTCATGTATGGTGTAATGCAACTAAAGCACACCAAACATATGTATCCACTCCTCCCTGTTGTGGCATGTTCCCTCTGTCTCTCTTGTGTACGGTGTAATGCAACTGAAGCAACCCACACATTTGTATCTACTCCTCCCTGTTGTGGCATGTTCCCTCTGCCTCCTTCATGTATGTTGTAATGCAACTGAAGCACCCCACACATATGTATGCACTGCTCCCCATTGTAGTGTGTTCTCTCTGCCTCCTTCATGTATGGTGTAATGCAACTGAAGCACTCCACACGTATGTATCCATTCCTCCCTGTTGTCGCATGTTCCCTCTGCCTCTCTTGTGTAGGGTGTAATGTAACTGAAACACCCCACGCATATGTATTCACTTCTTCCCGTTATGGCAAGTTCCCTCTGCCTCCCCTGTGTATGGTGTAATACAACTGAAGCACTCCATGCATATGTGTTCACTCCTTCCCGATGTAGCATGTTCCCTCTGCCTCTCGTGTACGGTATAATGCAACTGAAGCACCCTACACATATGTATTCCCTCCTTCCTGTTATGGCGTGTTCAATCTGCCGCCCTCATGTACGGTGTAATGCAACTGAATCACCCCACACATATGTATCCTTTGCTCCCTGTTGTGGCATGCTACTTCCGACTCCTTCATGTATGGTGTAATGCAACTGAAGCACTCCACACATATGTATTCACTCCTTCCCGTTATGGCCTGTTCCCTCTGCCTCCCTTGTGTATGGTGTAATGCAACTGAAGCACTCCACAAATATGTATTCACTCCTTCCCGTTATGGCCTGTTCCCTCTGCCTCTCGTGTACAGTATAATGCAACTGAAGCACCCTACACATATGTATTCCCTCCTTCCTGTTATGGCGTGTTCACTCTGCCTTCCTTGTACACAGTGTAATGCAACTGAAGCACCCCACACATATGTATTCACTCCTCCCTGTTGTGGCATGTTCCCTCTTCTTCCTTCATGTATGGTGTAATGGAACTGAAGACCCCACGCATATGTATGCACTGCTCCCCATTGTGCCATGTTCTCTCTGCCTCACTTGTGTATAGTAGAATGCAACTAAAGCACCCCACACATACGTATCCACTGCTCCCCATTGTGGCATGTTCCCTCTGCCTCTCTCGTGTACAGTGTAATGCAACTGAAGCACCCCACACATATGTATCCACTCCTCCGTGCTGTGGCATGTTCCCTCTGCCTCCTTCATGTATGGTGTAATGCAACTGAAGCACCCCACGCATATGTATCCACTCCTCCCTGTTGTGGCATGTTCCCTCTGCCTCCTTCATGTATGGTGTAATGCAACTGAAGTACCCCACGCATATGTATTCACTCCTTCCTGTTGTCGCATGTTCCCTCTGCCTCCTTCATGTATGATGTAATGCAACTGAAGCACCCCACGCATATATATCCACTCCTCCCTGTTGTGGCATGATCCCTCTGCCTCCTTCATGTATGGTGTAATGGAACTGAAGCACCCCACGCATATGTATGCACTGCTCCCTGTTGTGCCATGTTCTCTCTGCCTCACTTGTGTATAGTAGAATGCAACTGAAGCACCCCACACATATGTATCCACTGCTCCCCATTGTGGCATGTTCCCTCTGCCTCTCTCGAGTACAGTGTAATGCAACTGAAGCACCCCACACATATGTATCCACTCCTCCCTGCTGTGGCATGTTCCCTCTGCCTCCTTCATGTATGGTGTAATGCAACTGAAGCACCCCACACATATGTATCCACTCCTCCTTGCTGTGGCATGTTCCCTCTGCCTCCCTTGTGTACGGTGTAATGCAACTGAAGCACCCCACTCATATGTATCCACTCCTCCCTGCTGTGGCATGTTCCCTCTGCCTCCTTCATGTATGGTGTAATGCAACTGAAGCACCCCACACATATGTATCCAATCCTCCCTGTTGTGGCATGTCCTCTGCCTCTCTTGTGTACGGTGTAATGCAACTGAAGTACCCCACACATATGTATTCACTCCTTTCCATTATAGCATGTTCCCTCTGCCTCCTTTATGTATGGTGTAATGCAACTGAGGCACCCCACTCATATGTATCCACTCCTCCCTGTTGTGGCATGTTCCCTCTGCCTCTCTTGTGTATGGTATAATGTAACTGAAGCACCCCACACATATGTATACACGGCTCCCCATTGTAGCGTGTTCCCTCTGCCTTCGTCATGTATGGTGTAATGCAACTAAAGCACCCCACACATATGTATCCACTCCTCCTTGCTGTGGCATGTTCCCTCTGCCTCCCTTGTGTACGGTGTAATGCAACTGAAGCACCCCACTCATATGTATCCACTCCTCCCTGTTGTGGCATGTTCCCTCTGCTCTCTTGTGTACAGTGTAATGCAACCGAAGCACCCCACACATATGTATCCACTCCTCCCTGCTGTGGCATGTTCCCTCAGCCTCCTTCATGTATGGTGTAATACAACTGAAGCACCCCACACATATGTATCCACTCCTCCCTGTTGTGGCTTCTTCCCTCTGCCTCCTTCATGTATGGTGTAATGCAACTGAAGCACTCGACGCATATGTATTCACTCCTTCCCGTAATGGCATGTTCCCTCTGCCTCCTTTATGTATGGTGTATGGCAACTAAAGCACCCTACACATATGTATACACTGCTCCCCATTGTAGCGTGTTCCGTCTGCCTTCTTCATGTATGGTGTAATGCAACTAAAGCACCCCACACATATGTATTAACTGCTCCCTGTTGTGGCATGTTCCCTCTGCCTCCCTTGTGTATGGTATAATGCAACTGAAATACTCCACACAAATATATCCACTCCTCCCTGCTGTGGCATGTTCCCTCTGCCTCCTTCATGTATGGTGTAAGGCAACTGAAGCACCCCACACATATGTATCCATTCCTCCGTGCTGTGGCATGTTCCCTCTGCCTCCTTCATGTATGGTGTAATGCAACTGAAGCACCCCACGCATATGTATCCACTCCTCCCTGTTGTGGCATGATCCCTCTGCCTACTTCATGTATGGTGTAATGGAACTGAAGCACCCCACCCATATGTATGCACTGCTCCCTGTTGTGCCATGTTCTCTCTGCCTCACTTGTGTATAGTAGAATGCAACTGAAGCACCCCACACATATGTATCCACTGTTCCCCATTGTGTCATGTTCCCTCTGCCTCTCTCGAGTACAGTGTAATGCAACTGAAGCACCCCACACATATGTATCCACTCCTCCCTGCTGTGGCATGTTCCCTCTGCCTCCTTCATGTATGGTGTAATGCAACTGAAGCACCCCACACATATGTATCCACTCCTCCTTGCTGTGGCATGTTCTCTCTGCCTCCCTTGTGTACGGTGTAATGCAACTGAACTCCCCACTCATATGTATCCACTCCTCCCTGCTGTGGCATGTTCCCTCTGCCTCCTTTATGTATGGTGTAATGCAACTGAAGCACCCCACACATATGTATTCAATCCTCCCTGTTGTGACATGTTCCCTCTGCCTCTCTTGTGTACGGTGTAATGCAACTGAAGCACCCCACACATATGTATTCACTCCTTTCCATTATAGCATGTTCCCTCTGCCTCCTTTATGTATGGTGTAATGCAACTGAGGCACCCCACTCATATGTATCCACTCCTCCCTGTTGTGGCATGTTCCCTCTGCCTCTCTTGTATATGGTATAATGCAACTGAAACACTCCACACATATGTATACACTGCTCCCCATTGTAGCGTGTTCCCTCTGCCTTCTTCATGTATGGTGTAATGCAACTAAAGCACCCCACACATATGTATTAACTGCTCCCTGTTGTGTCATGTTCCCTCTGCCTCCCTTGTGTATGGTATAATGTAACTGAAGCACCCCACACATATGTATACACGGCTCCCCATTGTAGCGTGTTCCCTCTGCCTTCTTCATGTATGGTGTAATGCAACTAAAGCACCCCACACATATGTATCCACTCCTCCTTGCTGTGGCATGTTCCCTCTGCCTCCCTTGTGTACGGTGTAATGCAACTGAAGCACCCCACTCATATGTATCCACTCCTCCCTGCTGTGGCATGTTCCCTCTGCCTCCTTCATGTATGGTGTAATGCAACTGAAGCACCCCACACATATGTATCCAATCCTCCCTGTTGTGGCATGTTCCCTCTGCCTCTCTTGTGTACGGTGTAATGCAACTGAAGCACCCCACACATATGTATTCACTCCTTTCCATTGTAGCATGTTCCCTCTGCCTCCTTTATGTATGGTGTAATGCAACTGAGGCACCCCACTCATATGTATCCACTCCTCCCTGTTGTGGCATGTTCCCTCTGCCTCTCTTGTGTATGGTATAATGTAACTGAAGCACCCCACACATATGTATACACGGCTCCCCATTGTAGCGTGTTCCCTCTGCCTTCTTCATGTATGGTGTAATGCAACTAAAGCACCCCACACATATGTATCCACTCCTCCTTGCTGTGGCATGTTCCCTCTGCCTCCCTTGTGTACGGTGTAATGCAACTGAAGCACCCCACTCATATGTATCCACTCCTCCCTGTTGTGGCATGTTCCCTCTGCTCTCTTGTGTACAGTATAATGCAACCGAAGCACCCCACACATATGTATCCACTCCTCCCTGCTGTGGCATGTTCCCTCTGCCTCCTTCATGTATGGTGTAATACAACTGAAGCACCCCACACATATGTATCCACTTCTCCCTGTTGTGGCATGTTCCCTCTGCCTCCTTCATGTATGGTGTAATGCAACTGAAGCACTCGACGCATATGTATTCACTCCTTCCCGTAATGGCATGTTCCCTCTGCCTCCTTTATGTATGGTGTATGGCAACTAAAGCACCCTACACATATGTATACACTGCTCCCCATTGTAGCGTGTTCCGTCTGTCTTCTTCATGTATGGTGTAATGCAACTAAAGCACCCCACACATATGTATTAACTGCTCCCTGTTGTGGCATGTTCCCTCTGCCTCCCTTGTGTATGGTATAATGCAACTGAAATACTCCACACATATATATCTACTCCTCCCTGCTGTGGCATGTTCCCTCTGCCTCCTTCATGTATGGTGTAAGGCAACTGAAGCACCCCACACATATGTATCCATTCCTCCCTGCTGTGGCATGTTCCCTCTGCCTCCCTTGTGTATGGTATAATGCAACTGAAGCACCCCCTCACTTGTATCCACTCCTCCCTGCTGTGGCATGTTCCCTCTGCCTCCTTCATGTATGGTGTAATGCAACTGAAGCACCCCACACATATGTATCCAATCCTCCCTGTTGTGGCATGTTCCCTCTGCCTCTCTTTTGTACGGTGTAATGCAACTGAAGCACCCCACACATATGTATTCACTCCTTTCCATTATAGCATGTTCCCTCTACCTCCTTTATGTATGGTGTAATGCAACTGAGGCACCCCACTCATATGTATCCACTCCTCCCTGTTGTGGCATGTTCCCTCTGCCTCTCTGGTGTAGGGTATAATGCAACTGAAACACTCCACGCATATGTATTCACTCCTTCCCGTTATGGCATGTTCCCTCTGCCTCCTTCATGTATGGTGTAATGCAACTAAAGCACCCCACACATATGTATTAACTGCTCCCTGTTGTGGCATGTTCCCACTCGGTCCCTTGTGTATGGTATAATGTAACTGAAGCACCCCACACATATGTATACACTGCTCCCCATTGTAGCGTGTTCCCTCTGCCTTTTTCATGTATGGTGTAATGTAACTAAAGCACCCCAAACATATGTATCCACTCCTCCCTGTTGTGGCATGTTCCCTCTGTCTCTCTTATGTACGGTGTAATGCAACTGAAGCAACCCACACATATGTATCTACTCCTCCCTTTTGTGGCATGTTCCCTCTGCCTCCTTCATGTATGTTGTAATGCAACTGAAGCACCCCACACATATGTATGCACTGCTCCCCATTGTAGTGTGTTCTCTCTGCCTCCTTCATGTATGGTGTAATGCAACTGAAGCACCCCACACGTATGTATCCATTCCTCCCTGTTGTCGCATGTTCCATCTGCCTCTCTTGTGTAGGGTGTAATGTAACTGAAACACCCCACGCATATGTATTCACTTCTTCCCGTTATGGCAAGTTCCCTCTGCCTCCCCTGTGTATGGTGTAATACAACTGAAGCACTCCATGCATATGTGTTCACTCCTTCCCGATGTAGCATGTTCCCTCTGCCTCTCGTGTACGGTATAATGCAACTGAAGCACCCTACACATATGTATTCCCTCCTTCCTGTTATGGCGTGTTCAATCTGCCGCCTTCATGTACGGTGTAATGCAACTGAATCACCCCACACATATGTATCCTTTGCTCCCTGTTGTGGCATGCTACTTCCGACTCCTTCATGTATGGTGTAATGCAACTGAAGCACTCCACACATATGTATTCACTCCTTCCCGTTATGGCCTGTTCCCTCTGCCTCTCGTGTACAGTATAATGCAACTGAAGCACCCTACACATATGTATTCCCTCCTTCCTGTTATGGCGTGTTCACTCTGCCTTCCTTGCACACAGTGTAATGCAACTGAAGCACCCCACACATATGTATTCACTCCTCCCTGTTGTGGCATGTTCCCTCTTCTTTCTTCATGTATGGTGTAATGGAACTGAAGCACCCCACGCATATGTATGCACTGCTCCCCGTTGTGCCATGTTCTCTCTGCCTCACTTGTGTATAGTAGAATGCAACTAAAGCACCCCACACATATGTATCCACTGCTCCCCATTGTGGCATGTTCCCTCTGCCTCTCTCGTGTACAGTGTAATGCAACTGAAGCACCCCACACATATGTATCCACTCCTCCGTGCTGTGGCATGTTACCTCTGCCTCCTTCATGTATGGTGTAATGCAACTGAAGTACCCCACGCATATGTATCCATTCCTCCCTGTTGTGGCATGTTCCCTCTGCCTCCTTCATGTATGGTGTAATGCAACTGAAGTACCCCACGCATATGTATTCACAACTTCCTGTTGTCGCATGTTCCCTCTGCCTCCTTCAAGTATGGTGTAATGCAACTGAAGCACCCCACGCATATGTATCCACTCCTCCCTGTTGTGGCATGATCCCTCTGCCTCCTTCATGTATGGTGTATGGTGTAATGGAACTGAAGCACCCCACGCATATGTATGCACTGCTCCCTGTTGTGCCATGTTCTCTCTGCCTCACTTGTGTATAGTAGAATGCAACTGAAGCACCCCACACATATGTATCCACTGCTCCCCATTGTGGCATGTTCCCTCTGCCTCTCTTGAGTACAGTGTAATGCAACTGAAGCACCCCACACATATGTATCCACTCCTCCCTGCTGTGGCATGTTCCCTCTGCCTCCTTCATGTATGGTGTAATGCAACTGAAGCACCCCACACATATGTATCCACTCCTCCTTGCTGTGGCATGTTCCCTCTGCCTCCCTTGTGTACGGTGTAATGCAACTGAAGCACCCCACTCATATGTATCCACTCCTCCCTGCTGTGGCATGTTCCCTCTGCCTCCTTCATGTATGGTGTAATGCAACTGAAGCACCCCACACATATGTATCCAATCCTCCCTGTTGTGGCATGTTCCCTCTGCCTCTCTTGTGTACGGTGTAATGCAACTGAAGCACCCCACACATATGTATTCACTCCTTTCCATTATAGCATGTTCCCTCTGCCTCCTTTATGTATAGTGTAATGCAACTGAGGCACCCCACTCATATGTATCCACTCCTCCCTGTTGTGGCATGTTCCCTCTGCCTCTCTTGTGTATGGTATAATGCAACTGAAACACTCCACACATATGTATGCACTGCTCCCCATTGTAGCGTGTTCCCTCTGCCTTCTTCATGTATGATGTAATGCAACTAAAGCACCCCACACATATGTATTCACTGCTCCCTGTTGTGTCATGTTCCCTCTGCCTCCCTTGTGTATGGTATAATGTAACTGAAGCACCCCACACATATGTATACACTGCTCCCCATTGTAGCGTGTTCCCTCTGCCTTCTTCATGTATGGTGTAATGCAACTAAAGCACCCCACACATATGTATCCACTCCTCCTTGCTGTGGCATGTTCCCTCTGCTCTCTTGTGTACAGTATAATGCAACCGAAGCACCCCACTCATCTGTATCCACTCCTCCCTGCTGTGGCATGTTCCCTCTGCCTCCTTCATGTATGGTGTAATGCAACTGAAGCACTCGACGCATATGTATACACTGCTCCCCATTGTAGCGTGTTCCGTCTGCCTTCTTCATGTATGGTGTAATGCAACTGAAGCACCCCACACATATGTATTCACTCCTTCCCGTTATGGCAGTGGTTCCCAAACTTCTTTAACCCGTGGCTCCCTTGACCTAATTGGCAGTTGGCCGTGGCTCCCCACCATTTTTTTTTTTAAACATATTTTATTTTGTCAATTTGACTGTCACAACGCAGGGCTCTGTACTCCACATACATCTGCCATATCTATCATACATATACATACAAGCAAATGACAGTTGTGTATGCAAATAAAAAAGGAAAAAAATAATTTTAAAATATAGAATAAAAACAAAATCACAATATGTAACAAGTGCATATTTGAAAACACTTAGTTTCTCCTCTCTTAACTCCCCCCTCCTTCCCCCAAGCATTTTGTGGTCAAAGCAATCCTTTTTGTTTTTCTATCCTCAATGCAGCAAGTTTCTTTTTTGTTTTATTCAGGATTTGAATTTTACCTGCTGGACCATGCAAAAGACTGATAAATCTTGGCAGATTCCACTGTTCTAATCATTTTCAAACTTTCACACATGAAATGCGAGTCTGGCTGCTAGTTGTAGCAAATAAACGCAATAGCCGAGGGGCATCGGTGGATGCTACAGATGTGGGGGTATGACCACTGACTCATTGTCAGTGAAATTGCTCTCCCTCGCAGCTCCACCATTAAGTGAGGCCATCCCCCATCCAAGCCTCTGCACTCTTGAGTGTTGGTGTTTGAGGCCCTCCTCCACCCGCAGGTTTCACCTGCGCCTCATCCCTGGTGGTCCAGTGGATCTCCGTCTCCATGCTCTTGCTCCGCTTTTTCTCTCCTTTTTCACTTGTTTTTTCCCTCACTTCTATCTCCCCCCTTCACTCTCCTTCTGGGTCTTTCCTCCATTTTTTACACTCATCTCAATCTCCCCCTTTCACTCTCCTGTGTCCTCTGTGTCATTCCTCCACTCTTTCTTGCACTTTTTCCGTCGTTTCCCCCTCATTTCAAGCTCCCCCTTCACTCTCCATCTGTGTCTTTACTTCGTTTTTCACTCGTTTTTTACCCTCATCTCAATCTCCCCCTTTCACTCTACTGTGCCCTCTGTATCTTTCCTCCACTCTTTCTTGCACTTTTTCTGTCGTTTCCTCCTCATTTCAAGCTCCCCCTTCACTCTCCTTCTGTGTCTTTCCACCGTTTTTTACCCTCATCTCAATCTCCTCCTTTCAATCTCCTGTGTCCTCTGTATCTTTCCTCCACTCTTTCTTGCACTTTTTCTGTCGTTTCCCCCTCATTTCAAGCTCCCTCCTTCACTCTCCTTCGGTGTCTTTCCTCCGTTTTTTTACCCTCATCTCTGCTATATATCGTTTTCTCTAGTCTAGAATCTTTCTTGCATATATCTCTCTTTATTTCGGGACGTATCCCAAAAACGCGCAGTACAATTTTTTCATTTGCACGCCTGACAATAGGACTTTTACTGGTCTACATTGAAGGCCCTTCGAATAAAACAGAATTATATAATTCTTCTTCTGCTCAGATGAGGAGATGTGTCAACTTCAATAATAGCCGGGAGGCGATTCATAATGTTTGTGACACCTGATGGATTCCGGTCTCCCCATGTAGGAAAAGAAAGAAAATGGGGCTTGGCTTGTTAGAAATGAAGCCTGTGCGCGGCGTTTGTGTCTAAAAGTCAAAAGCACTTGGCAAGGGCTCTCAGAGAAGAGACACGTAGGTCGGTCGTGAAGGGGGGAGGCCGCACGCGCAGCATGTTAGCAGTGTACGATGGCGGAGGTGCCCGGACGTTAAAACCTGGTCTCTTTGGTCAGACAGAGGAAGGCTAGCGTAGAAGAGGAATTAACACACATATTATTAAACTTTTTTTTCCCTCTGTCTTGACCGCACATACCTATTTGTAACTTCTGAAGATGGTCCCACGAGTCACGGCAGGGCAGGGCGGGCGAGCTGCGTATGCCAGTAATGGCGCGGAGGCTACGTCTGCCTGTAATGATGCAGAGGCTACGTCTTCGAAAACACGTGCGTACGCATGTACGTACGCTCTTGGGCCAAACCATTGTCCCCGCATTAAGCAGGTGGCATTTGTAACTCCCCCGTACTTTGCATATCTTGCGCTAAGCTGCAATACGTTCATCCTGCATTCAGGCCCTGGTAGGGCCTCAAAAAGATGCATAGTATTTTACTGGCTGCACACAGACAGACGCTATCTTTCCCACATCGTGCGCGGCGCCCCTGGCTACTAATAACGGTGCACCAGGGCGCCGCGGCGCACAGTTTGGGAACCACTGCGTTATGGCATGTTCCCTCTGCCTCCCTTGTGTACGGTGTAATGCAACTGAAGCACCCCACATATATGTATCTACTCCTCCCTGTTGTGGCATGTTCCCTCTGCCTACTTCATGTATGTTGTAATGCAACTGAAGCACCCCACACGTATGTATCCACTTCTCCCTGTTGTCTCATGTTCCCTCTGCCTCTCTTGTGTTGGGTGTAATGCAACTGAAACACCCCACGCATATGTATTCACTCTTTCCCATTAGTGCATGTTCTCTCTGCCTTCCTTGTGTATGGTGTAATGCAACTGAAGCACTTCACACATATGTATTCACTCCTTCCTGTTATTGCACGTTCCCTCTGCCTCCCCTGTGTATGGTGTAATACAACTAAATCCCCCCACACATATATATCCATTGCTCCCTGTTGTGGCATGCTACTTCCGACTCCTTCATGTATGGTGTAATGCAACTGAAACACTCCACACATATGTATTCACTCTTTCCCATCATGGCAAGTTCCCTCTGCCTCCCTTGTGTATGGTCTAATGCAACTGAAGCACTCCATGCATATGTATTCACTTCTTCCCGTTGTGCCATGTTCCCTCTGCCTCTCGTGTACGGCATAATGCAACTGAAGCACCCCACTCATCTGTATCCACTCCTCCCTGCTGTGGCATGTTCCCTCTGCCTCCTTCATGTATGGTGTAATGCAACTGAAGCACCCCACACATATGTATCCAATCCTCCCTGTTGTGGCATGTTCCTTCTGCCTCTCTTGTGTATGGTATAATGTAACTGAAGCACCCCACACATATGTATACACTACTCCCCATTGTAGCGTGTTCCCTCTGCCTTCTTCATGTACGGTGTAATGCAACTGAATCACCCCACACATATGTATCCTTTGCTCCCTGTTGTGGCATGCTAATTCCGACTCCTTCATGAATGGTGTAATGCAACTGAAGCACTCCACACATATGTATCCACTCCTTCCCGTTATGCCCTGTTCCCTCTGCCTCCCTTGTGTACGGTGTAATGCAACTGAAGCACTCCACACATATGTATTCACTCCTTCCCGTTATGGCCTGTTCCCTCTTCCTCTTGTGTACAGTATAATGCAACTGAAGCACCCTACACATATGTATTCCCTCCTTCCTGTTATGGCGTGTTCACTCTGCCGCCTTCATGTACGGTGTAATGCAACTGAATCACCCCACACATATGTATCCACTCCTCCTTGCTGTGGCATGTTCCCTCTGCCTCCCTTGTGTACGGTGTAATGCAACTGAAGCACCCCACTCATATGTATCCACTCCTCCCTGCTGTGGCATGTTCCCTCTGCCTCCTTCATGTATGGTGTAATGCAACTGAAGCACCCCACACATATGTATCCAATCCTCCCTGTTGTGGCATGTTCCCTCTGCCTCTCTTGTGTACGGTGTAATGCAACTGAAGCACCCCACACATATGTATTCTCTCCTTTCCATTATAGCATGTTCCCTCTGCCTCCTTTATGTATGGTGTAATGCAACTGAGGCACCCCACTCATATGTATCCACTCCTCCCTGTTGTGGCCTCTCTTGTGTATGGTATAATGCAACTGAAACACTCCACACATATGTATACACTGCTCCCCATTGTAGCGTGTTCCCTCTGCCTTCTTCATGTATGGTGTAATGCAACTAAAGCACCCCACACATATGTATTAACTGCTCCCTGTTGTGTCATGTTCCCTCTGCCTCCCTTGTGTATGGTATAATGTAACTGAAGCACCCCACACATATGTATTCACTCCTTTCCATTATAGCATGTTCCCTCTGCCTCCTTTATGTATGGTGTAATGCAACTGAGGCACCCCACTCATATGTATCCACTCCTCCCTGTTGGGGCATGTTCCCTCTGCCTCTCTTGTGTATGGTATAATGCAACTGAAATACTCCACACATATGTATTCACTCCTTCCCGTTATGGCATGTTCCCTCTGCCTCCTTCATGTATGGTGTAATGCAACTAAAGCACCCCACACATATGTATTAACTGCTCCCTGTTGTGGCATGTTCCCTCTGCCTCCCTTGTGTATGGTATAATGTAACTGAAGCACCCCACACATATGTATACACTACTCCCCATTGTAGCGTGTTCCCTCTGCCTTCTTCATGTATGGTGTAATGTAACTGAAGCACCCCACACGTATGTATCCATTCCTCCCTGTTGTCGCATGTTCCCTCTGCCTCTCTTGTGTAGGGTGTAATGCAACTGAAACACCCCACGCATATGTATTCACTCCTTCCCGTTATGGCATGTTCCTTCTGCCTCCCCTGTGTATGGTGTAATACAACTGAAGCACTTCATGCATATGTGTTCACTCCTTCCCGATGTAGCATGTTCCCTCTGCCTCTTGTGTACGGTATAATGCAACTGAAGCACCCTACACATATGTATTCCCTCCTTCCTGTTATGGCGTGTTTACTCTGCCGCCTTCATGTACGGTGTAATGCAACTGAATCACCCCACACATATGTATCCTTTGCTCCCTCTTGTGGCATGCTACTTCCGACTCCTTTATGTATGGTGTAATGCAACTGAAGCACTCCACACATATGTATCCACTCCTTCCCGTTATGGCCTGTTCCCTCTGCCTCCCTTGTGTACGGTGTAATGCAACTGAAGCACTCCACACATATGTATTCACTCCTTCCCGTTATGGCCTATTCCCTCTGCCTCTCGTGTACAGTATAATACAACTGAAGCACCCTACACATATGTATTCCCTCCTTCCTGTTATGGCGTGTTCACTCTGCCGCCTTCATGTACGGTGTAATGCAACTGAATCACCCCACACATATGTATCCACTGCTCCCTGCTGTTGCATGTTCCCTCTGCCTCCCTTGTGCACGGTGTAATGCAACTGAAGCACCCCACACATACGTATTCACTCCACTGTATTATTGCATGTTCCCTCTGCCTTCCTTGTACACAGTGTAATGCAACTGAAGCACCCCACACATATGTATTCACTCCTCCATGTTGTGGCATGTTCCCTCTTCTTCCTTCATGTATGGTGTAATGGAACTGAAGCACCCCACGCATATGTATGCACTGCTCCCCGTTGTGCCATGTTCTCTCTGCCTCACTTGTGTATAGTAGAATGCAACTGAAGCACCCCACACATATGTATCCACTTCTCCCCATTGTGGCATGGTCCCTCTGCCTCTCTCGTGTACATTGTAATGCAACTGAAGCACCCCACACATATGTATCCACTCCTCCGTGCTGTGGCATGTTCCCTCTGCCTCCTTCATGTATGGTGTATTGCAACTGAAGCACCCCACACATATGTATCCACTCCTCCTTGCTGTGGCATGTTCCCTCTGCCTCCCTTGTGTACGGTGTAATGCAACTGAAGCATCCCACGCATATGTATCCACTCCTCCCTGTTGTGGCATGTTCCCTCTGCCTCCTTCATGTATGGTGTAATGCAACTGAAGCACCCCACGTCTATGTATTCACTCCTTCCTGTTGTCGCATGTTCCCTCTGCCTCCTTCATGTATGGTGTAATGCAACTCAAGCACCCCACGCATATGTATTCACTCTTCCCTGTTGTGGCATGTTCCCTCTGCCTCCTTCATGTATGGTGTAATGCAACTGACGCACCCCACGCATATTTATCCACTCCTCCCTGTTGTGGCATGATCCCTCTGCCTCCTTCATGTATGGTGTAATGGAACTGAAGCACCCCACGCATATATATGCACTGCTCCCCGTTGTGGCATGTTCCCTCTGCCTCTCTCGAGTACAGTGTAATGCAACTGAAGCACCCCACACATATGTATCCACTCCTCCTTGCTGTGGCATGTTCCCTCTGCCTCCCTTGTGTACGGTGTAATGCAACTGAAGCACCCCACTCATATGTATCCACTCCTCCCTGCTGTGGCATGTTCCCTCTGCCTCCTTCATGTACGGTGTAATGCAACTGAAGCACCCCACACATATGTATCCAATCCTCCCTGTTGTGGCATGTTCCCTCTGCCTCTCTTGTGTACGGTGTAATGCAACTGAAGCACCCCACACATATGTATTCACTCCTTTCCATTATAGCATGTTCCCTCTGCCTCCTTTATGTATGGTGTAATGCAACTGAGGCACCCCACTCATATGTATCCACTCCTCCCTGTTGTGGCATGTTCCCTCTGCCTCTCTTGTGTATGGTATAATGCAACTGAAAAACTCCACACATATGTATACACTACTCCCCATTGTAGCGTGTTCCCTCTGCCTTCTTCATGTATGGTGTAATGCAACTAAAGCACCCCACACATATGTATTAACTGCTCCCTGTTGTGGCATGTTCCCTCTGCCTCCCTTGTGTATGGTATAATGTAACTGAAGCACCCCACACATATGTATACACTGCTCCCCATTGTAGCGTGTTCCCTCTGCCTTCTTCATGTATGGTGTAATTCAACTAAAGCACCCCACACATATGTATCCACTCCTCCTTGCTGTGGCATGTTCCCTCTGCCTCCCTTGTGTACGGTGTAATGCAACTGAAGCACCCCACTCATATGTATCCACTCCTCCCTGTTGTGGCATGTTTCCTCTGCTCTCTTGTGTATAGTGTAATGCAACCGAAGCACCCCACACATATGTATCCACTCCTCCCTGCTGTGGCATGTTCCCTCTGCCTCCTTCATGTATGGTGTAATGCAACTGAAGCACCCACACATATGTATCCACTCCTCCCTGTTGTGGCATGTTCCCTCTGCCTCCTTCATGTATGGTGTAATGCAACTGAAGCACTCGACGCATATGTATTCACTCCTTCCCATAATGGCATGTTCCCTCTGCCTCCTTTATGCAAGGTGTATGGCAACTAAAGCACCCTACACATATGTATACACTGCTCCCCATTAAAGCGTGTTCCGTCTGCCTTCTTCGTGTATGGTGGAATGTAACTGAAGCACCCCACACATATGTATTCACTCCGTCCCGTTATGGCATGTTCCCTCTGCCTCCCTTGTGTACGGTGTAATGCAACTGAAGCACCCCACACATATGTATCTACTCCTACCTGTTGTGGCATGTTCCCTCTGCCTCCTTCATGTATGGTGTAATGCAACTGAAGCACCCCACACGTATGTATCCACTTCTCCCTGTTGTCTCATGTTCGCTCTGCCTCTCTTGTGTTGGGTGTAATGCAACTGAAACACCCCACGCATATGTATTCACTCTTTCCCACTAGGGCATGTTCCCTCTGCCTTCCTTGTGTATGGTGTAATGCAACTGAAGCACTTCACACATATGTATTCACTCCTTCCTGTTATTGCACGTTCCCTCTGCCTCCCCTGTGTATGGTGTAATACAACTGAATCCCCCCACACATATATATCCATTGCTCCCTGTTGTGGCATGCTACTTCTGACTCCTTCATGTATGGTGTAATGCAACTAAAGCACCCCACACATATGTATTAACTGCTCCCTGTTGTGGCATGTTCCCTCTGCCTCCCTTGTGTATGGTATAATGTAACTGAAGCACCCCACACATATGTATATACTGCTCCCCATTGTAGCGTGTTCCCTCTGCCTTCTTCATGTATGGTGTAATGCAACTAAAGCACCCCACACATATGTATCCACTCCTCCTTGCTGTGGCATGTTCCCTCTACCTCCCTTGTGTACGGTGTAATGCAACTGAAGCACCCCACTCATATGTATCCACTCCTCCCTGTTGTGGCATGTTCCCTCTGCTCTCTTGTGTACAGTGTAATGCAACCGAAGCACCCCACACATATGTATCCACTCCTCCCTGCTGTGGCATGTTCCCTCTGCCTCCTTCATGTATGGTGTAATGCAAGTGAAGCACCCCACACATATGTATCCACTCCTCCCTGTTGTGGCATGTTCCCTCTGCCTCCTTCATGTATGTTGTAATGCAACTGAAGCACTCGACGCATATGTATTCACTCCTTCCGTAATGGCATGTTCCCTCTGCCTCCTTTATGTATGGTGTATGGCAACTAAAGCTCCCTACACATATGTATACACTGCTCCCCATTGTAGTGTGTTCCGTCTGCCTTCTTCATGTATGGTGTAATGCAACTGAAGCACCCCACACATATGTATTCACTCCTTCCCGTTATGGCATGTTCCCTCTGCCTCCCTTGTGTACTGTGTAATGCAACTGAAGTACCCCACACATATGTATCTACTCCTCCCTGTTGTGGCATGTTCCCTCTGCCTCCATCATGTATGTTGTAATGCAACTGAAGCACCCCACACGTATGTATCCACTTCTCCCTGTTGTCTCATGTTCCCTCTGCCTCTCTTGTGTTGGGTGTAATGCAACTGAAACACCCCACGCATATGTATTCACTCCTTCCTGTTATTGCACGTTCCCTCTGCCTCCCCTGTGTATGGTGTAATACAACTAAATCCCCCCACACATATATATCCATTGCTCCCTGTTGTGGCATGCTACTTCCGACTCCTTCATGTATGGTGTAATGCAACTGAAACACTCCACACATATGTATTCACTCTTTCCCATCATGGCATGTTCCCTCTGCCTCCCTTGTGTATGGTCTAATGCAACTGAAGCACTCGCTGCATATGTATTCACTTCTTCCCGTTGTGCCATGTTCCCTCTGCCTCTTGTGTACGGTATAATGCAACTGAAACACCCCCTCATCTGTATCCAATCCTCCCTGTTGTGGCATGTTCCCTCTGCCTCCTTCATGTATGGTGTAATGAAACTGAAGCACCCCACGCATATGTATCCAATCCTCCCTGTTGTGGCATGTTCCTTCTGCCTCTCTTGTGTACGGTGTAATGCAACTGAAGCACCCCACACATATGTATTCACTCCTTTCCATTATATCATGTTCCCTCTGCCTCCTTAATGTATGGTGTAATGCAACTGAGGCACCCCACTCATATGTATCCACTCCTCCCTGTTGTGGCATGTTCCCTCTGCCTCTCTTGTGTATGGTATAATGCAACTGAAATACTCCACACATATGTATTCACTCCTTCCCGTTATGGCATGTTCCCTCTGCCTCCTTCATGTATGGTGTAATGCAACTAAAGCACCCCACACATATGTATTAACTGCTCCCTGTTGTGGCATGTTCCCTCTGCCTCCCTTGTGTATGGTATAATGTAACTGAAGCACCCCACACATATGTATACACTACTCCCCATTGTAGCGTGTTCCCTCTGCCTTCTTCATGTATGGTGTAATGCAACTAAAGCACCCCACACATATGTATCTACTCCTCCCTGTTGTGGCATGTCCCCTCTGCCTTCTTCATGTATGTTGTAATGCAACTGGAGCACCCCACACATATGTATGCACTGCTCCCCATTGTAGTGTGTTCTCTCTGCCTCCTTCATGTATGGCGTAATGTAACTGAAGCACCCCACACGTATGTATCCATTCCTCCCTGTTGTCGCATGTTCCCTCTGCCTCTCTTGTGTAGGGTGTAATGCAACTGAAACACCCCACGCATATGTATTCACTCCTTCCCGTTATGGCATGTTCCCTCTGCCTCCCCTGTGTATGGTGTAATACCACTGAAGCACTTCATGCATATGTGTTCACTCCTTCCCGATGTAGCATGTTCCCTCTGCCTCTCGTGTACGGTATAATGCAACCGAAGCACCCCACTCATCTGTATCCACTCCTCCCTGCTGTGGCATGTTCCCTCTGCCTCCTTCATGTATGGTGTAATGCAACTGAAGCACTCGACGCATATGTATACACTGCTCCCCATTGTAGCGTGTTCCGTCTGCCTTCTTCATGTATGGTGTAATGCAACTGAAGCACCCCACACATATGTATTCACTCCTTCCCGTTATGGCAGTGGTTCCCAAACTTCTTTAACCCGTGGCTCCCTTGACCTAATTGGCAGTTGGCCGTGGCTCCCCACCATTTTTTTTTTTAAACATATTTTATTTTGTCAATTTGACTGTCACAACGCAGGGCTCTGTACTCCACATACATCTGCCATATCTATCATACATATACATACAAGCAAATGACAGTTGTGTATGCAAATAAAAAAGGAAAAAAATAATTTTAAAATATAGAATAAAAACAAAATCACAATATGTAACAAGTGCATATTTGAAAACACTTAGTTTCTCCTCTCTTAACTCCCCCCTCCTTCCCCCAAGCATTTTGTGGTCAAAGCAATCCTTTTTGTTTTTCTATCCTCAATGCAGCAAGTTTCTTTTTTGTTTTATTCAGGATTTGAATTTTACCTGCTGGACCATGCAAAAGACTGATAAATCTTGGCAGATTCCACTGTTCTAATCATTTTCAAACTTTCACACATGAAATGCGAGTCTGGCTGCTAGTTGTAGCAAATAAACGCAATAGCCGAGGGGCATCGGTGGATGCTACAGATGTGGGGGTATGACCACTGACTCATTGTCAGTGAAATTGCTCTCCCTCGCAGCTCCACCATTAAGTGAGGCCATCCCCCACCCAAGCCTCTGCACTCTTGAGTGTTGGTGTTTGAGGCCCTCCTCCACCCGCAGGTTTCACCTGCGCCTCATCCCTGGTGGTCCAGTGGATCTCCGTCTCCATGCTCTTGCTCCGCTTTTTCTCTCCTTTTTCACTTGTTTTTTCCCTCACTTCTATCTCCCCCCTTCACTCTCCTTCTGGGTCTTTCCTCCATTTTTTACACTCATCTCAATCTCCCCCTTTCACTCTCCTGTGTCCTCTGTGTCATTCCTCCACTCTTTCTTGCACTTTTTCCGTCGTTTCCCCCTCATTTCAAGCTCCCCCTTCACTCTCCATCTGTGTCTTTACTTCGTTTTTCACTCGTTTTTTACCCTCATCTCAATCTCCCCCTTTCACTCTACTGTGCCCTCTGTATCTTTCCTCCACTCTTTCTTGCACTTTTTCTGTCGTTTCCTCCTCATTTCAAGCTCCCCCTTCACTCTCCTTCTGTGTCTTTCCACCGTTTTTTACCCTCATCTCAATCTCCTCCTTTCAATCTCCTGTGTCCTCTGTATCTTTCCTCCACTCTTTCTTGCACTTTTTCTGTCGTTTCCCCCTCATTTCAAGCTCCCTCCTTCACTCTCCTTCGGTGTCTTTCCTCCGTTTTTTTACCCTCATCTCTGCTATATATCGTTTTCTCTAGTCTAGAATCTTTCTTGCATATATCTCTCTTTATTTCGGGACGTATCCCAAAAACGCGCAGTACAATTTTTTCATTTGCACGCCTGACAATAGGACTTTTACTGGTCTACATTGAAGGCCCTTCGAATAAAACAGAATTATATAATTCTTCTTCTGCTCAGATGAGGAGATGTGTCAACTTCAATAATAGCCGGGAGGCGATTCATAATGTTTGTGACACCTGATGGATTCCGGTCTCCCCATGTAGGAAAAGAAAGAAAATGGGGCTTGGCTTGTTAGAAATGAAGCCTGTGCGCGGCGTTTGTGTCTAAAAGTCAAAAGCACTTGGCAAGGGCTCTCAGAGAAGAGACACGTAGGTCGGTCGTGAAGGGGGGAGGCCGCACGCGCAGCATGTTAGCAGTGTACGATGGCGGAGGTGCCCGGACGTTAAAACCTGGTCTCTTTGGTCAGACAGAGGAAGGCTAGCGTAGAAGAGGAATTAACACACATATTATTAAACTTTTTTTTCCCTCTGTCTTGACCGCACATACCTATTTGTAACTTCTGAAGATGGTCCCACGAGTCACGGCAGGGCAGGGCGGGCGAGCTGCGTATGCCAGTAATGGCGCGGAGGCTACGTCTGCCTGTAATGATGCAGAGGCTACGTCTTCGAAAACACGTGCGTACGCATGTACGTACGCTCTTGGGCCAAACCATTGTCCCCGCATTAAGCAGGTGGCATTTGTAACTCCCCCGTACTTTGCATATCTTGCGCTAAGCTGCAATACGTTCATCCTGCATTCAGGCCCTGGTAGGGCCTCAAAAAGATGCATAGTATTTTACTGGCTGCACACAGACAGACGCTATCTTTCCCACATCGTGCGCGGCGCCCCTGGCTACTACTAACGGTGCACCAGGGCGCCGCGGCGCACAGTTTGGGAACCACTGCGTTATGGCATGTTCCCTCTGCCTCCCTTGTGTACGGTGTAATGCAACTGAAGCACCCCACATATATGTATCTACTCCTCCCTGTTGTGGCATGTTCCCTCTGCCTACTTCATGTATGTTGTAATGCAACTGAAGCACCCCACACGTATGTATCCACTTCTCCCTGTTGTCTCATGTTCCCTCTGCCTCTCTTGTGTTGGGTGTAATGCAACTGAAACACCCCACGCATATGTATTCACTCTTTCCCATTAGTGCATGTTCTCTCTGCCTTCCTTGTGTATGGTGTAATGCAACTGAAGCACTTCACACATATGTATTCACTCCTTCCTGTTATTGCACGTTCCCTCTGCCTCCCCTGTGTATGGTGTAATACAACTAAATCCCCCCACACATATATATCCATTGCTCCCTGTTGTGGCATGCTACTTCCGACTCCTTCATGTATGGTGTAATGCAACTGAAACACTCCACACATATGTATTCACTCTTTCCCATCATGGCATGTTCCCTCTGCCTCCCTTGTGTATGGTCTAATGCAACTGAAGCACTCCATGCATATGTATTCACTTCTTCCCGTTGTGCCATGTTCCCTCTGCCTCTCGTGTACGGTATAATGCAACTGAAGCACCCCACTCATCTGTATCCACTCCTCCCTGCTGTGGCATGTTCCCTCTGCCTCCTTCATGTATGGTGTAATGCAACTGAAGCACCCCACACATATGTATCCAATCCTCCCTGTTGTGGCATGTTCCTTCTGCCTCTCTTGTGTACGGTGTAATGCAACTGAAGCACCCCACACATATGTATTCACTCCTTTCCATTATAGCATGTTCCCTCTGCCTCCTTTATGTATGGTGTAATGCAACTGAGGCACCCCACTCATATGTATCCACTCCTCCCTGTTGTGGCATGTTCCCTCTGCCTCTCTTGTGTATGGTATAATGCAACTGAAATACTCCACACATATGTATTCACTCCTTCCCGTTATGGCATGTTCCCTCTGCCTCCTTCATGTATGGTGTAATGCAACTAAAGCACCCCACACATATGTATTAACTGCTCCCTGTTGTGTCATGTTCCCTCTGCCTCCCTTGTGTATGGTATAATGTAACTGAAGCACCCCACACATATGTATACACTACTCCCCATTGTAGCGTGTTCCCTCTGCCTTCTTCATGTACGGTGTAATGCAACTGAATCACCCCACACATATGTATCCTTTGCTCCCTGTTGTGGCATGCTAATTCCGACTCCTTCATGAATGGTGTAATGCAACTGAAGCACTCCACACATATGTATCCACTCCTTCCCGTTATGCCCTGTTCCCTCTGCCTCCCTTGTGTACGGTGTAATGCAACTGAAGCACTCCACACATATGTATTCACTCCTTCCCGTTATGGCCTGTTCCCTCTTCCTCTTGTGTACAGTATAATGCAACTGAAGCACCCTACACATATGTATTCCCTCCTTCCTGTTATGGCGTGTTCACTCTGCCGCCTTCATGTACGGTGTAATGCAACTGAATCACCCCACACATATGTATCCACTCCTCCTTGCTGTGGCATGTTCCCTCTGCCTCCCTTGTGTACGGTGTAATGCAACTGAAGCACCCCACTCATATGTATCCACTCCTCCCTGCTGTGGCATGTTCCCTCTGCCTCCTTCATGTATGGTGTAATGCAACTGAAGCACCCCACACATATGTATCCAATCCTCCCTGTTGTGGCATGTTCCCTCTGCCTCTCTTGTGTACGGTGTAATGCAACTGAAGCACCCCACACATATGTATTCTCTCCTTTCCATTATAGCATGTTCCCTCTGCCTCCTTTATGTATGGTGTAATGCAACTGAGGCACCCCACTCATATGTATCCACTCCTCCCTGTTGTGGCATGTTCCCTCTGCCTCTCTTGTGTATGGTATAATGCAACTGAAACACTCCACACATATGTATACACTGCTCCCCATTGTAGCGTGTTCCCTCTGCCTTCTTCATGTATGGTGTAATGCAACTAAAGCACCCCACACATATGTATTAACTGCTCCCTGTTGTGTCATGTTCCCTCTGCCTCCCTTGTGTATGGTATAATGTAACTGAAGCACCCCACACATATGTATTCACTCCTTTCCATTATAGCATGTTCCCTCTGCCTCCTTTATGTATGGTGTAATGCAACTGAGGCACCCCACTCATATGTATCCACTCCTCCCTGTTGGGGCATGTTCCCTCTGCCTCTCTTGTGTATGGTATAATGCAACTGAAATACTCCACACATATGTATTCACTCCTTCCCGTTATGGCATGTTCCCTCTGCCTCCTTCATGTATGGTGTAATGCAACTAAAGCACCCCACACATATGTATTAACTGCTCCCTGTTGTGGCATGTTCCCTCTGCCTCCCTTGTGTATGGTATAATGTAACTGAAGCTACCCACACATATGTATACACTACTCCCCATTGTAGCGTGTTCCCTCTGCCTTCTTCATGTATGGTGTAATGTAACTGAAGCACCCCACACGTATGTATCCATTCCTCCCTGTTGTCGCATGTTCCCTCTGCCTCTCTTGTGTAGGGTGTAATGCAACTGAAACACCCCACGCATATGTATTCACTCCTTCCCGTTATGGCATGTTCCTTCTGCCTCCCCTGTGTATGGTGTAATACAACTGAAGCACTTCATGCATATGTGTTCACTCCTTCCCGATGTAGCATGTTCCCTCTGCCTCTTGTGTACGGTATAATGCAACTGAAGCACCCTACACATATGTATTCCCTCCTTCCTGTTATGGCGTGTTTACTCTGCCGCCTTCATGTACGGTGTAATGCAACTGAATCACCCCACACATATGTATCCTTTGCTCCCTCTTGTGGCATGCTACTTCCGACTCCTTTATGTATGGTGTAATGCAACTGAAGCACTCCACACATATGTATCCACTCCTTCCCGTTATGGCCTGTTCCCTCTGCCTCCCTTGTGTACGGTGTAATGCAACTGAAGCACTCCACACATATGTATTCACTCCTTCCCGTTATGGCCTATTCCCTCTGCCTCTCGTGTACAGTATAATACAACTGAAGCACCCTACACATATGTATTCCCTCCTTCCTGTTATGGCGTGTTCACTCTGCCGCCTTCATGTACGGTGTAATGCAACTGAATCACCCCACACATATGTATCCACTGCTCCCTGCTGTTGCATGTTCCCTCTGCCTCCCTTGTGCACGGTGTAATGCAACTGAAGCACCCCACACATACGTATTCACTCCACTG
Organism: Triturus cristatus; assembly: GCF_964204655.1. Lineage (NCBI taxonomy): Eukaryota > Metazoa > Chordata > Amphibia > Caudata > Salamandridae > Triturus > Triturus cristatus. Next base: position 1,187,968,060 of record NC_140580.1, on the reverse strand, counting down.
TATTATTGCATGTTCCCTCTGCCTTCCTTGTACACAGTGTAATGCAACTGAAGCACCCCACACATATGTTTTCACTCCTCCATGTTGTGGCATGTTCCCTCTTCTTCCTTCATGTATGGTGTAATGGAACTGAAGCACCCCATGCATATGTATGCACTGCTCCCCGTTGTGCCATGTTCTCTCTGCCTCACTTGTGTATAGTAGAATGCAACTGAAGCACCCCACACATATGTATCCACTTCTCCCCATTGTGGCATGGTCCCTCTGCCTCTCTCGTGTACATTGTAATGCAACTGAAGCACCCCACACATATGTATCCACTCCTCCGTGCTGTGGCATGTTCCCTCTGCCTCCTTCATGTATGGTGTATTGCAACTGAAGCACCCCACACATATGTATCCACTCCTCCTTGCTGTGGCATGTTCCCTCTGCCTCCCTTGTGTACGGTGTAATGCAACTGAAGCATCCCACGCATATGTATCCACTCCTCCCTGTTGTGGCATGTTCCCTCTGCCTCCTTCATGTATGGTGTAATGCAACTGAAGCACCCCACGTCTATGTATTCACTCCTTCCTGTTGTCGCATGTTCCCTCTGCCTCCTTCATGTATGGTGTAATGCAACTCAAACACCCCACGCATATGTATTCACTCTTCCCTGTTGTGGCATGTTCCCTCTGCCTCCTTCATGTATGGTGTAATGCAACTGACGCACCCCACGCATATTTATCCACTCCTCCCTGTTGTGGCATGATCCCTCTGCCTCCTTCATGTATGGTGTAATGGAACTGAAGCACCCCACGCATATATATGCACTGCTCCCCGTTGTGGCATGTTCCCTCTGCCTCTCTCGAGTACAGTGTAATGCAACTGAAGCACCCCACACATATGTATCCACTCCTCCTTGCTGTGGCATGTTCCCTCTGCCTCCCTTGTGTACGGTGTAATGCAACTGAAGCACCCCACTCATATGTATCCACTCCTCCCTGCTGTGGCATGTTCCCTCTGCCTCCTTCATGTACGGTGTAATGCAACTGAAGCACCCCACACATATGTATCCAATCCTCCCTGTTGTGGCATGTTCCCTCTGCCTCTCTTGTGTACGGTGTAATGCAACTGAAGCACCCCACACATATGTATTCACTCCTTTCCATTATAGCATGTTCCCTCTGCCTCCTTTATGTATGGTGTAATGCAACTGAGGCACCCCACTCATATGTATCCACTCCTCCCTGTTGTGGCATGTTCCCTCTGCCTCTCTTGTGTATGGTATAATGCAACTGAAAAACTCCACACATATGTATACACTACTCCCCATTGTAGCGTGTTCCCTCTGCCTTCTTCATGTATGGTGTAATGCAACTAAAGCACCCCACACATATGTATTAACTGCTCCCTGTTGTGGCATGTTCCCTCTGCCTCCCTTGTGTATGGTATAATGTAACTGAAGCACCCCACACATATGTATACACTGCTCCCCATTGTAGCGTGTTCCCTCTGCCTTCTTCATGTATGGTGTAATTCAACTAAAGCACCCCACACATATGTATCCACTCCTCCTTGCTGTGGCATGTTCCCTCTGCCTCCCTTGTGTACGGTGTAATGCAACTGAAGCACCCCACTCATATGTATCCACTCCTCCCTGTTGTGGCATGTTTCCTCTGCTCTCTTGTGTATAGTGTAATGCAACCGAAGCACCCCACACATATGTATCCACTCCTCCCTGCTGTGGCATGTTCCCTCTGCCTCCTTCATGTATGGTGTAATGCAACTGAAGCACCCCACACATATGTATCCACTCCTCCCTGTTGTGGCATGTTCCCTCTGCCTCCTTCATGTATGGTGTAATGCAACTGAAGCACTCGACGCATATGTATTCACTCCTTCCCATAATGGCATGTTCCCTCTGCCTCCTTTATGCATGGTGTATGGCAACTAAAGCACCCTACACATATGTATACACTGCTCCCCATTGAAGCGTGTTCCGTCTGCCTTCTTCGTGTATGGTGGAATGTAACTGAAGCACCCCACACATATGTATTCACTCCGTCCCGTTATGGCATGTTCCCTCTGCCTCCCTTGTGTACGGTGTAATGCAACTGAAGCACCCCACACATATGTATCTACTCCTACCTGTTGTGGCATGTTCCCTCTGCCTCCTTCATGTATGGTGTAATGCAACTGAAGCACCCCACACGTATGTATCCACTTCTCCCTGTTGTCTCATGTTCCCTCTGCCTCTCTTGTGTTGGGTGTAATGCAACTGAAACACCCCACGCATATGTATTCACTCTTTCCCACTAGGGCATGTTCCCTCTGCCTTCCTTGTGTATGGTGTAATGCAACTGAAGCACTTCACACATATGTATTCACTCCTTCCTGTTATTGCACGTTCCCTCTGCCTCCCCTGTGTATGGTGTAATACAACTGAATCCCCCCACACATATATATCCATTGCTCCCTGTTGTGGCATGCTACTTCTGACTCCTTCATGTATGGTGTAATGCAACTAAAGCACCCCACACATATGTATTAACTGCTCCCTGTTGTGGCATGTTCCCTCTGCCTCCCTTGTGTATGGTATAATGTAACTGAAGCACCCCACACATATGTATATACTGCTCCCCATTGTAGCGTGTTCCCTCTGCCTTCTTCATGTATGGTGTAATGCAACTAAAGCACCCCACACATATGTATCCACTCCTCCTTGCTGTGGCATGTTCCCTCTACCTCCCTTGTGTACGGTGTAATGCAACTGAAGCACCCCACTCATATGTATCCACTCCTCCCTGTTGTGGCATGTTCCCTCTGCTCTCTTGTGTACAGTGTAATGCAACCGAAGCACCCCACACATATGTATCCACTCCTCTCTGCTGTGGCATGTTCCCTCTGCCTCCTTCATGTATGGTGTAATGCAAGTGAAGCACCCCACACATATGTATCCACTCCTCCCTGTTGTGGCATGTTCCCTCTGCCTCCTTCATGTATGTTGTAATGCAACTGAAGCACTCGACGCATATGTATTCACTCCTTCCGTAATGGCATGTTCCCTCTGCCTCCTTTATGTATGGTGTATGGCAACTAAAGCTCCCTACACATATGTATACACTGCTCCCCATTGTAGTGTGTTCCGTCTGCCTTCTTCATGTATGGTGTAATGCAACTGAAGCACCCCACACATATGTATTCACTCCTTCCCGTTATGGCATGTTCCCTCTGCCTCCCTTGTGTACTGTGTAATGCAACTGAAGTACCCCACACATATGTATCTACTCCTCCCTGTTGTGGCATGTTCCCTCTGCCTCCATCATGTATGTTGTAATGCAACTGAAGCACCCCACACGTATGTATCCACTTCTCCCTGTTGTCTCATGTTCCCTCTGCCTCTCTTGTGTTGGGTGTAATGCAACTGAAACACCCCACGCATATGTATTCACTCCTTCCTGTTATTGCACGTTCCCTCTGCCTCCCCTGTGTATGGTGTAATACAACTAAATCCCCCCACACATATATATCCATTGCTCCCTGTTGTGGCATGCTACTTCCGACTCCTTCATGTATGGTGTAATGCAACTGAAACACTCCACACATATGTATTCACTCTTTCCCATCATGGCATGTTCCCTCTGCCTCCCTTGTGTATGGTCTAATGCAACTGAAGCACTCGCTGCATATGTATTCACTTCTTCCCGTTGTGCCATGTTCCCTCTGCCTCTTGTGTACGGTATAATGCAACTGAAACACCCCACTCATCTGTATCCAATCCTCCCTGTTGTGGCATGTTCCCTCTGCCTCCTTCATGTATGGTGTAATGAAACTGAAGCACCCCACGCATATGTATCCAATCCTCCCTGTTGTGGCATGTTCCTTCTGCCTCTCTTGTGTACGGTGTAATGCAACTGAAGCACCCCACACATATGTATTCACTCCTTTCCATTATATCATGTTCCCTCTGCCTCCTTAATGTATGGTGTAATGCAACTGAGGCACCCCACTCATATGTATCCACTCCTCCCTGTTGTGGCATGTTCCCTCTGCCTCTCTTGTGTATGGTATAATGCAACTGAAATACTCCACACATATGTATTCACTCCTTCCCGTTATGGCATGTTCCCTCTGCCTCCTTCATGTATGGTGTAATGCAACTAAAGCACCCCACACATATGTATTAACTGCTCCCTGTTGTGGCATGTTCCCTCTGCCTCCCTTGTGTATGGTATAATGTAACTGAAGCACCCCACACATATGTATACACTACTCCCCATTGTAGCGTGTTCCCTCTGCCTTCTTCATGTATGGTGTAATGCAACTAAAGCACCCCACACATATGTATCTACTCCTCCCTGTTGTGGCATGTCCCCTCTGCCTTCTTCATGTATGTTGTAATGCAACTGGAGCACCCCACACATATGTATGCACTGCTCCCCATTGTAGTGTGTTCTCTCTGCCTCCTTCATGTATGGCGTAATGTAACTGAAGCACCCCACACGTATGTATCCATTCCTCCCTGTTGTCGCATGTTCCCTCTGCCTCTCTTGTGTAGGGTGTAATGCAACTGAAACACCCCACGCATATGTATTCACTCCTTCCCGTTATGGCATGTTCCCTCTGCCTCCCCTGTGTATGGTGTAATACCACTGAAGCACTTCATGCATATGTGTTCACTCCTTCCCGATGTAGCATGTTCCCTCTGCCTCTCGTGTACGGTATAATGCAACTGAAGCACCCTACACATATGTATTCCCTCCTTCCTGGTATGGCGTGTTCACTCTGCCGCCTTCATGTACGGTGTAATGCAACTGAATCACCCCACACATATGTATCCTTTGCTCCCTGTTGTGGCATGCTACTTCCTACTCCTTCATGTATGGTGTAAGGCAACTGAAGCACTCCACACATATGTATTCACTCCTTCCCGTTATGGCCTGTTCCCTCTGCCTCCCTTGTGTATGGTGTAATGCAACTGAAGCACTCCACACATATGTATTCACTCCTTCCCGTTATAGCCTGTTCCCTCTGCCTCTCGTGTACAGTATAATGCAACTGAAGCACCCTACACATATGTATTCCCTCCTTCCTGTTATGGCGTGTTCACTCTGCCGCCTTCAGGTACGGTGTAATGCAACTGAATCACCCCAAACATATGTATCCACTGCTCCCTGCTGTGGCATGTTCCCTCTGCCTCCCTTGTGTACGGTGTAATGCAACTGAAGCACCCCACACATACGTATTTACTCCACCGTATTATGGCATGTTCCCTCTGCCTTCCTTGTACACAGTGTAATGCAACTGAAGCACCCCACACATATGTATTCACTCCTCCATGTTGTGGCATGTTCCCTCTTCTTCCTTCATGTATGGTGTAATGGAACTGAAGCACCCTACGCATATGTATGCACTGCTCCACGTTGTGCCATGTTCTCTCTGCCTCACTTGTGTGTAGTAGAATGCAACTGAAGCACCCCACACATATGTATCCACTTCTCCCCATTGTGGCATGTTCCCTCTGCCTCTCTCGTGTACATTGTAATGCAACTGAAGCACCCCACACATATGTATCCACTCCTCCGTGCTGTGGCATGTTCCCTCTGCCTCCTTCATGTATGGTGTAATGCAACTGAAGCACCCCACACATATGTATCCACTCCTCCTTGCTGTGGCATGTTCCCTCTGCCTCCCTTCTGTACGGTGTAATGCATCTGAAGCACCCCACGCATATGTATCCACTCCTCCCTGTTGTGGCATGTTCCCTCTGCCTCCTTCATGTATGGTGTAATGCAATTGAAGCACCCCACGCATATGTATTCACTCCTTCCTGTTGTCGCATGTTCCCTCTGCCTCCTTCATGTATGGTGTAATGCAACTGAAGCACCCCACGCATATGTATTCACTCCTCCCTGTTGTGGCATGTTCCCTCTGCCTCCTTCATGTATGGCGTAATGCAACTGAAGCACCCCACGCATATGTATCCACTCCTCCCTGTTGTGGCATGATCCCTCTGCCTCCTTCATGTATGGTGTAATGGAACTGAAGCACCCCACGCATATATATGCACTGCTCCCCGTTGTGGCATGTTCCCTCTGCCACTCTCGAGTACAGTGTAATGCAACTGAAGCACCCCACACATATGTATCCACTCCTCCCTGCTGTGGCATGTTCCCTCTGCCTCCTTCATGTATGGTGTAATGCAACTGAAGCACCCCACACATATGTATCCACTCCTCCTTGCTGTGGCATGTTCCCTCTGCCTCCCTTGTGTGCAGTGTAATGCAACTGAAGCACCCCAGTCATATGTATCCACTCCTCCCTGCTGTGGCATGTTCCCTCTGCCTCCTTCATGTATGGTGTAATGCAACTGAAGCACCCCACACATATGTATCCAATCCTCCCTGTTGTGGCATGTTCCCTCTGCCTCTCTTGTGTACGGTGTAATGCAACTGAAGCACCCCACACATATGTATTCACTCCTTTCCATTATAGCATGTTCCCTCTGCCTCCTTTATGTATGGTGTAATGCAACTGAGGCACCCCACTCATATGTATCCACTCCTCCCTGTTGTGGCATGTTCCCTCTGCCTCTCTTGTGTATGGTATAATGCAACTGAAAAACTCCACACATATGTATACACTACTCCCCATTGTAGCGTGTTCCCTCTGCCTTCTTCATGTATGGTGTAACGCAAGTAAAGCACCCCACACATATGTATTAACTGCTCCCTGTTGTGGCATGTTCCCTCTGCCTCCCTTGTGTATGGTATAATGTAACTGAAGCACCCCACACATATGTATACACTGCTCCCCATTGTAGCGTGTTCCCTCTGCCTTCTTCATGTATGGTGTAATGCTACTAAAGCACCTCACACATATGTATCCACTCCTCCTTGCTGTGGCATGTTCCCTCTACCTCCCTTGTGTACGGTGTAATGCAACTGAAGAACCCCACTCATATGTATCCACTCCTCCCTGTTGTGGCATGTTCCCTCTGCTCTCTTGTATACAGTGTAATGCAACCGAAGCACCCCACACATATGTATCCACTCCTCCCTGCTGTGGCATGTTCCCTCTGTCTCCTTCATGTATGGTGTAATGCAACTGAAGCACCCCACACATATGTATCCACTCCTCCCTGTTGTGGCATGTTCCCTCTGCCTCCTTCATGTATGGTGTAATGCAACTGAAGCACTCAACGCATATGTATTCACTCCTTCCCGTAATGGCATGTTCCCTCTGCCTCCTTTATGTATGGTGTATGGCAACTAAAGCACCCTACACATATGTATACACTGCTCCCCATTGTAGCGTGTTCCGTCTGCCTTCTTCGTGTATGGTGGAATGTAACTGAAGCACCCCACACATATGTATTCACTCCGTCCCGTTATGGCATGTTCCCTCTGCCTCCCTTGTGTACGGTGTAATGCAACTGAAGCACCCCACACATATGTATCTACTCCTCCCTGTTGTGGCATGTTCCCTCTGCCTCCTTCATGTATGTTGTAATGCAACTGAAGCACCCCACACGTATGTATCCACTTCTCCCTGTTGCCTCATGTTCCCTCTGCCTCTCTTGTGTTGGGTGTAATGCAACTGAAACACCCCACACATATGTATTCACTCTTTCCTTTAGGGCATGTTCCCTCTGCCTTCCTTGTGTATGGTGTAATGCAACTGAAGCACTTCACACATATGTATTCACTCCTTCCTGTTATTGCACGTTCCCTCTGCCTCCCCTGTGTATGGTGTAATACAACTGAATCCCCCCACACATATATATCCATTGCTCCGTGTTGTGGCATGCTACTTCTTACTCCTTCATGTATGGTGTAATGCAACTGAAACACTCCACACATATGTATTCTGCCACCATTCACTCCTTCCCATTATGGCATGTTCCCCCTGCCTCCCTTGTGTATGGTCTAATGCAACTGAAGCACTCCATGCATATGTATTCACTTCTTCCCGTTGTGCCATGTTCCCTCTGCCTCTCGTGTACGGTATAATGCAACTGAAGCACCCCACTCATCTGTATCCACTCCTCCCTGCTGTGGCATGTTCCCTCTGTCTCCTTCATGTATGGTGTAATGCAACTGAAGCACCCCACACATATGTATCCAATCCTCCCTGTTGTGGCATGTTCCTTCTGCCTCTCTTGTGTACGGTGTAATGCAACTGAAGCACCCCACACATACGTATTCACTCCTTTCCATTATAGCATGTTCCCTCTGCCTCCTTTATGTATGGTGTAATGCAACTGAGGCACCCCACTCATATGTATCCACTCCTCCCTGTTGTGGCATGTTCCCTCTGCCTCTCTTGTGTATGGTATAATGCAACTGAAATAATCCACACATATGTATTCACTCCTTCCCGTTATGGCATGTTCCCTCTGCCTCCTTCATGTATGTTGTAATGCAACTGAAGCACCCCACACATATGTATGCACTGCTCCCCATTGTAGTGTGTTCTCTCTGCCTCCTTCATGTATGGTGTAATGCAACTGAAGCACCCCACACGTATGTATCCACTCCTCCCTGCTGTGGCATGTTCCCTCTGCCTCCTTCATGTACGGTGTAATGCAACTGAAGCACCCCACACATATGTATCCAATCCTCCCTGTTGTGGCATGTTCCCTCTGCCTCTCTTGTGTACGGTGTAATGCAACTGAAGCACCCCACACATATGTATTCACTCCTTTCCATTATAGCATGTTCCCTCTGCCTCCTTTATGTATGGTGTAATGCAACTGAGGCACCCCACTCATATGTATCCACTCCTCCCTGTTGTGGCATGTTCCCTCTGCCTCTCTTGTGTATGGTATAATGCAACTGAAAAACTCCACACATATGTATACACTACTCCCCATTGTAGCGTGTTCCCTCTGCCTTCTTCATGTATGGTGTAATGCAACTAAAGCACCCCACACATATGTATTAACTGCTCCCTGTTGTGGCATGTTCCCTCTGCCTCCCTTGTGTATGGTATAATGTAACTGAAGCACCCCACACATATGTATACACTGCTCCCCATTGTAGCGTGTTCCCTCTGCCTTCTTCATGTATGGTGTAATTCAACTAAAGCACCCCACACATATGTATCCACTCCTCCTTGCTGTGGCATGTTCCCTCTGCCTCCCTTGTGTACGGTGTAATGCAACTGAAGCACCCCACTCATATGTATCCACTCCTCCCTGTTGTGGCATGTTTCCTCTGCTCTCTTGTGTATAGTGTAATGCAACCGAAGCACCCCACACATATGTATCCACTCCTCCCTGCTGTGGCATGTTCCCTCTGCCTCCTTCATGTATGGTGTAATGCAACTGAAGCACCCCACACATATGTATCCACTCCTCCCTGTTGTGGCATGTTCCCTCTGCCTCCTTCATGTATGGTGTAATGCAACTGAAGCACTCGACGCATATGTATTCACTCCTTCCCATAATGGCATGTTCCCTCTGCCTCCTTTATGCATGGTGTATGGCAACTAAAGCACCCTACACATATGTATACACTGCTCCCCATTGAAGCGTGTTCCGTCTGCCTTCTTCGTGTATGGTGGAATGTAACTGAAGCACCCCACACATATGTATTCACTCCGTCCCGTTATGGCATGTTCCCTCTGCCTCCCTTGTGTACGGTGTAATGCAACTGAAGCACCCCACACATATGTATCTACTCCTACCTGTTGTGGCATGTTCCCTCTGCCTCCTTCATGTATGGTGTAATGCAACTGAAGCACCCCACACGTATGTATCCACTTCTCCCTGTTGTCTCATGTTCCCTCTGCCTCTCTTGTGTTGGGTGTAATGCAACTGAAACACCCCACGCATATGTATTCACTCTTTCCCACTAGGGCATGTTCCCTCTGCCTTCCTTGTGTATGGTGTAATGCAACTGAAGCACTTCACACATATGTATTCACTCCTTCCTGTTATTGCACGTTCCCTCTGCCTCCCCTGTGTATGGTGTAATACAACTGAATCCCCCCACACATATATATCCATTGCTCCGTGTTGTGGCATGCTACTTCTTACTCCTTCATGTATGGTGTAATGCAACTGAAACACTCCACACATATGTATTCTGCCACCATTCACTCCTTCCCATTATGGCATGTTCCCCCTGCCTCCCTTGTGTATGGTCTAATGCAACTGAAGCACTCCATGCATATGTATTCACTTCTTCCCGTTGTGCCATGTTCCCTCTGCCTCTCGTGTACGGTATAATGCAACTGAAGCACCCCACTCATCTGTATCCACTCCTCCCTGCTGTGGCATGTTCCCTCTGTCTCCTTCATGTATGGTGTAATGCAACTGAAGCACCCCACACATATGTATCCAATCCTCCCTGTTGTGGCATGTTCCTTCTGCCTCTCTTGTGTACGGTGTAATGCAACTGAAGCACCCCACACATACGTATTCACTCCTTTCCATTATAGCATGTTCCCTCTGCCTCCTTTATGTATGGTGTAATGCAACTGAGGCACCCCACTCATATGTATCCACTCCTCCCTGTTGTGGCATGTTCCCTCTGCCTCTCTTGTGTATGGTATAATGCAACTGAAATAATCCACACATATGTATTCACTCCTTCCCGTTATGGCATGTTCCCTCTGCCTCCTTCATGTATGTTGTAATGCAACTGAAGCACCCCACACATATGTATGCACTGCTCCCCATTGTAGTGTGTTCTCTCTGCCTCCTTCATGTATGGTGTAATGCAACTGAAGCACCCCACACGTATGTATCCACTCCTCCCTGCTGTGGCATGTTCCCTCTGCCTCCTTCATGTACGGTGTAATGCAACTGAAGCACCCCACACATATGTATCCAATCCTCCCTGTTGTGGCATGTTCCCTCTGCCTCTCTTGTGTACGGTGTAATGCAACTGAAGCACCCCACACATATGTATTCACTCCTTTCCATTATAGCATGTTCCCTCTGCCTCCTTTATGTATGGTGTAATGCAACTGAGGCACCCCACTCATATGTATCCACTCCTCCCTGTTGTGGCATGTTCCCTCTGCCTCTCTTGTGTATGGTATAATGCAACTGAAAAACTCCACACATATGTATACACTACTCCCCATTGTAGCGTGTTCCCTCTGCCTTCTTCATGTATGGTGTAATGCAACTAAAGCACCCCACACATATGTATTAACTGCTCCCTGTTGTGGCATGTTCCCTCTGCCTCCCTTGTGTATGGTATAATGTAACTGAAGCACCCCACACATATGTATACACTGCTCCCCATTGTAGCGTGTTCCCTCTGCCTTCTTCATGTATGGTGTAATTCAACTAAAGCACCCCACACATATGTATCCACTCCTCCTTGCTGTGGCATGTTCCCTCTGCCTCCCTTGTGTACGGTGTAATGCAACTGAAGCACCCCACTCATATGTATCCACTCCTCCCTGTTGTGGCATGTTTCCTCTGCTCTCTTGTGTATAGTGTAATGCAACCGAAGCACCCCACACATATGTATCCACTCCTCCCTGCTGTGGCATGTTCCCTCTGCCTCCTTCATGTATGGTGTAATGCAACTGAAGCACCCCACACATATGTATCCACTCCTCCCTGTTGTGGCATGTTCCCTCTGCCTCCTTCATGTATGGTGTAATGCAACTGAAGCACTCGACGCATATGTATTCACTCCTTCCCATAATGGCATGTTCCCTCTGCCTCCTTTATGCATGGTGTATGGCAACTAAAGCACCCTACACATATGTATACACTGCTCCCCATTGAAGCGTGTTCCGTCTGCCTTCTTCGTGTATGGTGGAATGTAACTGAAGCACCCCACACATATGTATTCACTCCGTCCCGTTATGGCATGTTCCCTCTGCCTCCCTTGTGTACGGTGTAATGCAACTGAAGCACCCCACACATATGTATCTACTCCTACCTGTTGTGGCATGTTCCCTCTGCCTCCTTCATGTATGGTGTAATGCAACTGAAGCACCCCACACGTATGTATCCACTTCTCCCTGTTGTCTCATGTTCCCTCTGCCTCTCTTGTGTTGGGTGTAATGCAACTGAAACACCCCACGCATATGTATTCACTCTTTCCCACTAGGGCATGTTCCCTCTGCCTTCCTTGTGTATGGTGTAATGCAACTGAAGCACTTCACACATATGTATTCACTCCTTCCTGTTATTGCACGTTCCCTCTGCCTCCCCTGTGTATGGTGTAATACAACTGAATCCCCCCACACATATATATCCATTGCTCCCTGTTGTGGCATGCTACTTCTGACTCCTTCATGTATGGTGTAATGCAACTAAAGCACCCCACACATATGTATTAACTGCTCCCTGTTGTGGCATGTTCCCTCTGCCTCCCTTGTGTATGGTATAATGTAACTGAAGCACCCCACACATATGTATATACTGCTCCCCATTGTAGCGTGTTCCCTCTGCCTTCTTCATGTATGGTGTAATGCAACTAAAGCACCCCACACATATGTATCCACTCCTCCTTGCTGTGGCATGTTCCCTCTACCTCCCTTGTGTACGGTGTAATGCAACTGAAGCACCCCACTCATATGTATCCACTCCTCCCTGTTGTGGCATGTTCCCTCTGCTCTCTTGTGTACAGTGTAATGCAACCGAAGCACCCCACACATATGTATCCACTCCTCTCTGCTGTGGCATGTTCCCTCTGCCTCCTTCATGTATGGTGTAATGCAAGTGAAGCACCCCACACATATGTATCCACTCCTCCCTGTTGTGGCATGTTCCCTCTGCCTCCTTCATGTATGTTGTAATGCAACTGAAGCACTCGACGCATATGTATTCACTCCTTCCGTAATGGCATGTTCCCTCTGCCTCCTTTATGTATGGTGTATGGCAACTAAAGCTCCCTACACATATGTATACACTGCTCCCCATTGTAGTGTGTTCCGTCTGCCTTCTTCATGTATGGTGTAATGCAACTGAAGCACCCCACACATATGTATTCACTCCTTCCCGTTATGGCATGTTCCCTCTGCCTCCCTTGTGTACTGTGTAATGCAACTGAAGTACCCCACACATATGTATCTACTCCTCCCTGTTGTGGCATGTTCCCTCTGCCTCCATCATGTATGTTGTAATGCAACTGAAGCACCCCACACGTATGTATCCACTTCTCCCTGTTGTCTCATGTTCCCTCTGCCTCTCTTGTGTTGGGTGTAATGCAACTGAAACACCCCACGCATATGTATTCACTCCTTCCTGTTATTGCACGTTCCCTCTGCCTCCCCTGTGTATGGTGTAATACAACTAAATCCCCCCACACATATATATCCATTGCTCCCTGTTGTGGCATGCTACTTCCGACTCCTTCATGTATGGTGTAATGCAACTGAAACACTCCACACATATGTATTCACTCTTTCCCATCATGGCATGTTCCCTCTGCCTCCCTTGTGTATGGTCTAATGCAACTGAAGCACTCGCTGCATATGTATTCACTTCTTCCCGTTGTGCCATGTTCCCTCTGCCTCTTGTGTACGGTATAATGCAACTGAAACACCCCACTCATCTGTATCCAATCCTCCCTGTTGTGGCATGTTCCCTCTGCCTCCTTCATGTATGGTGTAATGAAACTGAAGCACCCCACGCATATGTATCCAATCCTCCCTGTTGTGGCATGTTCCTTCTGCCTCTCTTGTGTACGGTGTAATGCAACTGAAGCACCCCACACATATGTATTCACTCCTTTCCATTATATCATGTTCCCTCTGCCTCCTTAATGTATGGTGTAATGCAACTGAGGCACCCCACTCATATGTATCCACTCCTCCCTGTTGTGGCATGTTCCCTCTGCCTCTCTTGTGTATGGTATAATGCAACTGAAATACTCCACACATATGTATTCACTCCTTCCCGTTATGGCATGTTCCCTCTGCCTCCTTCATGTATGGTGTAATGCAACTAAAGCACCCCACACATATGTATTAACTGCTCCCTGTTGTGGCATGTTCCCTCTGCCTCCCTTGTGTATGGTATAATGTAACTGAAGCACCCCACACATATGTATACACTACTCCCCATTGTAGCGTGTTCCCTCTGCCTTCTTCATGTATGGTGTAATGCAACTAAAGCACCCCACACATATGTATCTACTCCTCCCTGTTGTGGCATGTCCCCTCTGCCTTCTTCATGTATGTTGTAATGCAACTGGAGCACCCCACACATATGTATGCACTGCTCCCCATTGTAGTGTGTTCTCTCTGCCTCCTTCATGTATGGCGTAATGTAACTGAAGCACCCCACACGTATGTATCCATTCCTCCCTGTTGTCGCATGTTCCCTCTGCCTCTCTTGTGTAGGGTGTAATGCAACTGAAACACCCCACGCATATGTATTCACTCCTTCCCGTTATGGCATGTTCCCTCTGCCTCCCCTGTGTATGGTGTAATACCACTGAAGCACTTCATGCATATGTGTTCACTCCTTCCCGATGTAGCATGTTCCCTCTGCCTCTCGTGTACGGTATAATGCAACTGAAGCACCCTACACATATGTATTCCCTCCTTCCTGGTATGGCGTGTTCACTCTGCCGCCTTCATGTACGGTGTAATGCAACTGAATCACCCCACACATATGTATCCTTTGCTCCCTGTTGTGGCATGCTACTTCCTACTCCTTCATGTATGGTGTAAGGCAACTGAAGCACTCCACACATATGTATTCACTCCTTCCCGTTATGGCCTGTTCCCTCTGCCTCCCTTGTGTATGGTGTAATGCAACTGAAGCACTCCACACATATGTATTCACTCCTTCCCGTTATAGCCTGTTCCCTCTGCCTCTCGTGTACAGTATAATGCAACTGAAGCACCCTACACATATGTATTCCCTCCTTCCTGTTATGGCGTGTTCACTCTGCCGCCTTCAGGTACGGTGTAATGCAACTGAATCACCCCAAACATATGTATCCACTGCTCCCTGCTGTGGCATGTTCCCTCTGCCTCCCTTGTGTACGGTGTAATGCAACTGAAGCACCCCACACATACGTATTTACTCCACCGTATTATGGCATGTTCCCTCTGCCTTCCTTGTACACAGTGTAATGCAACTGAAGCACCCCACACATATGTATTCACTCCTCCATGTTGTGGCATGTTCCCTCTTCTTCCTTCATGTATGGTGTAATGGAACTGAAGCACCCTACGCATATGTATGCACTGCTCCACGTTGTGCCATGTTCTCTCTGCCTCACTTGTGTGTAGTAGAATGCAACTGAAGCACCCCACACATATGTATCCACTTCTCCCCATTGTGGCATGTTCCCTCTGCCTCTCTCGTGTACATTGTAATGCAACTGAAGCACCCCACACATATGTATCCACTCCTCCGTGCTGTGGCATGTTCCCTCTGCCTCCTTCATGTATGGTGTAATGCAACTGAAGCACCCCACACATATGTATCCACTCCTCCTTGCTGTGGCATGTTCCCTCTGCCTCCCTTCTGTACGGTGTAATGCATCTGAAGCACCCCACGCATATGTATCCACTCCTCCCTGTTGTGGCATGTTCCCTCTGCCTCCTTCATGTATGGTGTAATGCAATTGAAGCACCCCACGCATATGTATTCACTCCTTCCTGTTGTCGCATGTTCCCTCTGCCTCCTTCATGTATGGTGTAATGCAACTGAAGCACCCCACGCATATGTATTCACTCCTCCCTGTTGTGGCATGTTCCCTCTGCCTCCTTCATGTATGGCGTAATGCAACTGAAGCACCCCACGCATATGTATCCACTCCTCCCTGTTGTGGCATGATCCCTCTGCCTCCTTCATGTATGGTGTAATGGAACTGAAGCACCCCACGCATATATATGCACTGCTCCCCGTTGTGGCATGTTCCCTCTGCCACTCTCGAGTACAGTGTAATGCAACTGAAGCACCCCACACATATGTATCCACTCCTCCCTGCTGTGGCATGTTCCCTCTGCCTCCTTCATGTATGGTGTAATGCAACTGAAGCACCCCACACATATGTATCCACTCCTCCTTGCTGTGGCATGTTCCCTCTGCCTCCCTTGTGTGCAGTGTAATGCAACTGAAGCACCCCAGTCATATGTATCCACTCCTCCCTGCTGTGGCATGTTCCCTCTGCCTCCTTCATGTATGGTGTAATGCAACTGAAGCACCCCACACATATGTATCCAATCCTCCCTGTTGTGGCATGTTCCCTCTGCCTCTCTTGTGTACGGTGTAATGCAACTGAAGCACCCCACACATATGTATTCACTCCTTTCCATTATAGCATGTTCCCTCTGCCTCCTTTATGTATGGTGTAATGCAACTGAGGCACCCCACTCATATGTATCCACTCCTCCCTGTTGTGGCATGTTCCCTCTGCCTCTCTTGTGTATGGTATAATGCAACTGAAAAACTCCACACATATGTATACACTACTCCCCATTGTAGCGTGTTCCCTCTGCCTTCTTCATGTATGGTGTAACGCAAGTAAAGCACCCCACACATATGTATTAACTGCTCCCTGTTGTGGCATGTTCCCTCTGCCTCCCTTGTGTATGGTATAATGTAACTGAAGCACCCCACACATATGTATACACTGCTCCCCATTGTAGCGTGTTCCCTCTGCCTTCTTCATGTATGGTGTAATGCTACTAAAGCACCTCACACATATGTATCCACTCCTCCTTGCTGTGGCATGTTCCCTCTACCTCCCTTGTGTACGGTGTAATGCAACTGAAGAACCCCACTCATATGTATCCACTCCTCCCTGTTGTGGCATGTTCCCTCTGCTCTCTTGTATACAGTGTAATGCAACCGAAGCACCCCACACATATGTATCCACTCATCCCTGCTGTGGCATGTTCCCTCTGTCTCCTTCATGTATGGTGTAATGCAACTGAAGCACCCCACACATATGTATCCACTCCTCCCTGTTGTGGCATGTTCCCTCTGCCTCCTTCATGTATGGTGTAATGCAACTGAAGCACTCAACGCATATGTATTCACTCCTTCCCGTAATGGCATGTTCCCTCTGCCTCCTTTATGTATGGTGTATGGCAACTAAAGCACCCTACACATATGTATACACTGCTCCCCATTGTAGCGTGTTCCGTCTGCCTTCTTCGTGTATGGTGGAATGTAACTGAAGCACCCCACACATATGTATTCACTCCGTCCCGTTATGGCATGTTCCCTCTGCCTCCCTTGTGTACGGTGTAATGCAACTGAAGCACCCCACACATATGTATCCACTCCTCCCTGTTGTGGCATGTTCCCTCTGCCTCCTTCATGTATGTTGTAATGCAACTGAAGCACCCCACACGTATGTATCCACTTCTCCCTGTTGCCTCATGTTCCCTCTGCCTCTCTTGTGTTGGGTGTAATGCAACTGAAACACCCCACACATATGTATTCACTCTTTCCTTTAGGGCATGTTCCCTCTGCCTTCCTTGTGTATGGTGTAATGCAACTGAAGCACTTCACACATATGTATTCACTCCTTCCTGTTATTGCACGTTCCCTCTGCCTCCCCTGTGTATGGTGTAATACAACTGAATCCCCCCACACATATATATCCATTGCTCCGTGTTGTGGCATGCTACTTCTTACTCCTTCATGTATGGTGTAATGCAACTGAAACACTCCACACATATGTATTCTGCCACCATTCACTCCTTCCCATTATGGCATGTTCCCCCTGCCTCCCTTGTGTATGGTCTAATGCAACTGAAGCACTCCATGCATATGTATTCACTTCTTCCCGTTGTGCCATGTTCCCTCTGCCTCTCGTGTACGGTATAATGCAACTGAAGCACCCCACTCATCTGTATCCACTCCTCCCTGCTGTGGCATGTTCCCTCTGTCTCCTTCATGTATGGTGTAATGCAACTGAAGCACCCCACACATATGTATCCAATCCTCCCTGTTGTGGCATGTTCCTTCTGCCTCTCTTGTGTACGGTGTAATGCAACTGAAGCACCCCACACATACGTATTCACTCCTTTCCATTATAGCATGTTCCCTCTGCCTCCTTTATGTATGGTGTAATGCAACTGAGGCACCCCACTCATATGTATCCACTCCTCCCTGTTGTGGCATGTTCCCTCTGCCTCTCTTGTGTATGGTATAATGCAACTGAAATAATCCACACATATGTATTCACTCCTTCCCGTTATGGCATGTTCCCTCTGCCTCCTTCATGTATGTTGTAATGCAACTGAAGCACCCCACACATATGTATGCACTGCTCCCCATTGTAGTGTGTTCTCTCTGCCTCCTTCATGTATGGTGTAATGCAACTGAAGCACCCCACACGTATGTATCCACTCCTCCCTGTTGTCGCATGTTCCCTCTGCCTCTCTTGTGTAGGGTGTAATGCAACTGAAGCACCCCACACATATCTATCCACTGCTCCCCATTGTGGCATGTTCCCTCTGCCTCTCTCGAGTACAGTGTAATGCAACTGAAGCACCCCACACATATGTGTCCACTCCTCCCTGCTGTGGCATGTTCCCTCTGCCTCCTTCATGTATGGTGTAATGCAACTGAATCATCCCACACATATGTATCCACTCCTCCTTGCTGTGGCATGTTCCCTCTGCCTCCCTTGTGTACGGTGTAATGCAACTGAAGCACCCCACTCATATGTAATTACTCCTCCCTGTTGTGGCATGTTCCCGCTGCTCTCTTGTGTACAGTGTAATGCAACTGTAGCACCCCACATATATGTATCCACTCGTCCCTGCTGTGGCATGTTCCCTCTGCCTCCTTCATGTATGGTGTAATGCAACTGAAGCACCCCACACATATGTATTCACTCCTTCCCGTTATGGCATGTTCCCTCTGCCTCCTTTATGTATTGTGTATGGCAACTAAAGCACCCTACACATATGTATACAGTGCTCCCCATTTTAGCGTGTTCCGTCTGCCTTCTTCATGTATGGTGTAATGCAACTGAAGCACCCCACACATATGTATTCACTCCTTCCCGTTATGGCATGTTCCCTCTGCCTCCCTTGTGTACGGTGTAATGCAACTGAAGCACCCCACACATATGTATCTACTCCTCCCTGTTGTGGCATGTTCCCTCTGCCTCCTTCATGTATGTTGTAATGCAACTGAAGCACCCCACATGTATGTATCCACTTCTCCCTGTTGTCTCATGTTCCCTCTGCCTCTCTTGTGTAGGGTGTAATGCAACTGAAACACCCCACGCATATGCATTCACTCTTTCCCATTAGGGCATGTTCCCTCTGCCTTCCTTGTGTATGGTGTAATGCAACTGAAGCACTTCACACATATGTATTCACTCTTTCCTGTTATTGCACGTTCCCTCTGCCTCCCCTGTGTATGGTGTAATACAACTGAATCCCCCCACACATATATATCCATTGCTCCCTGTTGTGGCATGCTACTTCCGACTCCTTCATGTATGGTGTAATGCAACTGAATCACTCCACACATATGTATTCACTCCTTCCCGTTATGGCATGTTCCCTCTGCCTCCCTTGTGTATGGTCTAATGCAACTGAAGCACTCCATGCATATGTATTCCCTTCTTTCCATTGTGCCATGTTCCTTCTGCCTCTCGTGTATGGTATAATGCAACTGAAGCACCCCACTCATATGTATCCACTCCTCCCTGCTGTGGCATGTTCCCTCTGCCTCCTTCATGTATGGTGTAATGCAACTGAAGCACCCCACACATATGTATCCAATCATCCCTGTTGTGGCATGTTCCCTCTGCCTCTCTTGTGTACGGTGTAATGCAACTGAAGCACCCCACACATATGTATTCACTCCTTTCCATTATAGCATGTTCCCTCTGCCTCCTTTATGTATGGTGTAATGCAACTAAAGCATCCCACACTTATGTATTAACTGCTCCCTGTCGTGGCATGTTCCCTCTGCCTCCCTTGTGTATGGTATAATGTAACTGAGGCACCCCACACATATGTATACACTGCTCCCCATTGTAGCGTGTGCCCTCTGCCTTCTTCATGTATGGTGTAATGCAACTAAAGCACCCCACACATATGTATCCACTCCTCCCTGTTGTGGCATGTTGCCTCTGTCTCTCTTGTGTACGGTGTAATGCAACTGAAACACCCCACACATATGTATCTACTCCTCCCTGTTGTGGCATGTTCCCTCTGCCTCCTTCATGTATGTTGTAATGCAACTGAAGCACCCCACACATATGTATGCACTGCTCCCCATTGTAGTGTGTTCTCTGTGCCTCCTTCATGTATCGTGTAATGCAACTGAAGCACCCCACACGTATGTATCCACTCCTCCCTGTTGTCGCATGTTCCCTCTGCCTCTCTTGGGTAGGGTGTAATGCAACTGAAACACCCCACGCATATGTATTCACTCTTTCCCGTTATGGCATGTTCCCTCTGCCTCCCCTGTGTATGGTGTAATACAACTGAAGCACTCCATGCATATGTGTTCACTCCTTCCCGATGTAGCATGTTCCCTCTGCCTCTCGTGTACGGTATAATGCGACTGAAGCACCCTACAGATATGTATTCCCTCCTTCCTGTTATGGCGTGTTCACTCTGCCGCCTTCATGTACGGTGTAATGCAACTGAAGCACTCGACGCATATGTATTCACTCATTCCTGTTATGGCATGTTCCCTCTGCCTTTCTTGTGTACGGTGTAATGCAACTGAAGCACCCCACACATATGTATCCACTCCTCCCTGTTGTGGCATGATCCCTCTGCCTCCTTCATGTATGATGTAATGCAACTGAAGCACTCGACGCATATGTATTCACTCCTTCCCATTATAGCATGTTCCCTCTGCCTCCTTTATGTATTGTGTATGGCAACTAAAGCACCCTACACATATGTATACAGTGCTCCCCATTTTATCGTGTTCCGTCTGCCTTCTTCATGTATGGTGTAATGCAACTGAAGCACCCCACACATATGTATTCACTCCTTCCCGTTATGGCATGTTCCCTCTGCCTCCCTTGTGTACGGTGTAATGCAACTGAAGCACCCCACACATATGTGTCTACTCCTCCCTGTTGTGGCATGTTCCCTCTGCCTCCTTCATGTATGTTGTAATGCAACTGAAGCACCCCACATGTATGTATCCACTTCTCCCTGTTGTCTCATGTTCCCTCTGCCTCTCTTGTGTAGGGTGTAATGCAACTGAAACACCCCACGCATATGTATTCACTCTTTCCCATTAGGGCATGTTCCCTCTGCCTTCCTTGTGTATGGTGTAATGCAACTGAAGCACTTCACACATATGTATTCACTCCTTCCTGTTATTGCACGTTCCCTCTGCCTCCCCTGTGTATGGTGTAATACAACTGAATCCCCCCACACATATATATCCATTGCTCCCTGTTGTGGCATGCTACTTCCGACTCCTTCATGTATGGTGTAATGCAACTGAAACACTCCACACATATGTATTCACTCCTTCCCGTTATGGCATGTTCCCTCTGCCTCCCTTGTGTATGGTCTAATGCAACTGAAGCACTCCATGCATATGTATTCACTTCTTCCCGTTGTGCCATGTTCCTTCTGCCTCTCGTGTACGGTATAATGCAACTGAAGCACCCCACTCATATGTATCCACTCCTCCCTGCTGTGGCATGTTCCCTCTGCCTCCTTCATGTATGGTGTAATGCAACTGAAGCTCCCCACACATATGTATCCAATACTCCCTGTTGTGGCCTGTTCCCTCTGCCTCTCTTGTGTACGGTGTAATGCAACTGAAGCACCCCACACATATGTATTCACTCCTTTCCATTATAGCATGTTCCCTCTGCCTCCTTTATGTATGGTGTAATGCAACTGAGGCACCCCACTCATATGTATCCACTCATCCCTGTTGTGGCATGTTCCCCCTGCCTCTCTTGTGTATGGTATAATGCAACTGAAACGCTCCACACATATGTATTCACTCCTTCCAGTTATGGCATGTTCCCTCTGCCTCCTTCATGTATGGTGTAATGCAACTAAAGCACCCCACACATATGTATTAACTGCTCCCTGTTGTGGCATGTTCCCTCTGCCTCCCTTGTGTATGGTATAATGTAACTGAGGCACCCCACACATATGTATACACTTTTCCCCATTGTAGCGTGTTCCCTCTGCCTTCTTCATGTATGGTGTAACGCAACTAAAGCACCCCACACATATGTATCCACTTCTCCCTGTTGTGGCATGTTCCCTCTGTCTCTCTTGTGTACGGTGTAATGCAACTGAAACACCCCACACATATGTATCTACTCCTCCCTGTTGTGGCATGTTCCCTCTGCCTCCTTCATGTATGTTGTAATGCAACTGAAGCACCCCACACATATGTATGCACTGCTCCCCATTGTAGTGTGTTCTCTGTGCCTCCTTCATGTATCGTGTAATGCAACTGAAGCACCCCACACGTATGTATCCACTCCTCCCTGTTGTCGCATGTTCCCTCTGCCTCTCTTGGGTAGGGTGTAATGCAACTGAAACACCCCACGCATATGTATTCACTCTTTCATGTTATGGCATGTTCCCTCTGCCTCCCCTGTGTATGGTGTAATACAACTGAAGCACTCCATGCATATGTGTTCACTCCTTCCCGATGTAGCATGTTCCCTCTGCCTCTCGTGTACGGTATAATGCGACTGAAGCACCCTACAGATATGTATTCCCTCCTTCCTGTTATGGCGTGTTCACTCTGCCGCCTTCATGTACGGTGTAATGCAACTGAAGCACTCGACGCATATGTATTCACTCATTCCTGTTATGGCATGTTCCCTCTGCCTTTCTTGTGTACGGTGTAATGCAACTGAAGCACCCCACACATATGTATCCACTCCTCCCTGTTGTGGCATGATCCCTCTGCCTCCTTCATGTATGATGTAATGCAACTGAAGCACTCGACGCATATGTATTCACTCCTTCCCATTATAGCATGTTCCCTCTGCCTCCTTTATGTATTGTGTATGGCAACTAAAGCACCCTACACATATGTATACAGTGCTCCCCATTTTAGCGTGTTCCGTCTGCCTTCTTCATGTATGGTATAATGCAACTGAAGCACCCCACACATATGTATTCACTCCTTCCCGTTATGGCATGTTCCCTCTGCCTCCCTTGTGTACGGTGTAATGCAACTGAAGCACCCCACACATATGTGTCTACTCCTCCCTGTTGTGGCATGTTCCCTCTGCCTCCTTCATGTATGTTGTAATGCAACTGAAGCACCCCACATGTATGTATCCACTTCTCCCTGTTGTCTCATGTTCCCTCTGCCTCTCTTGTGTAGGGTGTAATGCAACTGAAACACCCCACGCATATGTATTCACTCTTTCCCATTAGGGCATGTTCCCTCTGCCTTCCTTGTGTATGGTGTAATGCAACTGAAGCACTTCACACATATGTATTCACTCCTTCCTGTTATTGCACGTTCCCTCTGCCTCCCCTGTGTATGGTGTAATACAACTGAATCCCCCCACACATATATATCCATTGCTCCCTGTTGTGGCATGCTACTTCCGACTCCTTCATGTATGGTGCAATGCAACTGAAACACTCCACACATATGTATTCACTCCTTCCCGTTATGGCATGTTCCCTCTGCCTCCCTTGTGTATGGTCTAATGCAACTGAAGCACTCCATGCATATGTATTCACTTCTTCCCGTTGTGCCATGTTCCTTCTGCCTCTCGTGTACGGTATAATGCAACTGAAGCACCCCACTCATATGTATCCACTCCTCCCTGCTGTGGCATGTTCCCTCTGCCTCCTTCATGTATGGTGTAATGCAACTGAAGCACCCCACACATATGTATCCAATACTCCCTGTTGTGGCCTGTTCCCTCTGCCTCTCTTGTGTACGGTGTAATGCAACTGAAGCACCCCACACATATGTATTCACTCCTTTCCATTATAGCATGTTCCCTCTGCCTCCTTTATGTATGGTGTAATGCAACTGAGGCACCCCACTCATATGTATCCACTCATCCCTGTTGTGGCATGTTCCCCCTGCCTCTCTTGTGTATGGTATAATGCAACTGAAACGCTCCACACATATGTATTCACTCCTTCCAGTTATGGCATGTTCCCTCTGCCTCCTTCATGTATGGTGTAATGCAACTAAAGCACCCCACACATATGTATTAACTGCTCCCTGTTGTGGCTTGTTCCCTCTGCCTCCCTTGTGTATGGTATAATGTAACTGAGGCACCCCACACATATGTATACACTTTTCCCCATTGTAGCGTGTTCCCTCTGCCTTCTTCATGTATGGTGTAATGCAACTAAAGCACCCCACACATATGTATCCACTTCTCCCTGTTGTGGCATGTTCCCTCTGGCTCTCTTGTGTACGGTGTAATGCAACTGAAGCACCCCACACATATGTATCTACTCCTCCCTGTTGTGTCATTTCCCTCTGCCACCTTCATGTATGTTGTAATGCAACTGAAGCACCCCACACATATGTATGCACTGCTCCCCATTGTAGTGTGTTCTCTCTGCCTCCTTCATGTATGGTGTAATGCAACTGAAGCACCCCACACGTATGTATCCACTCCTCCCTGTTGTCGCATGTTCCCTCTGCCTCTCTTGTGTAGGGTGTAATGCAACTGAAGCACCCCACACATATGTATCCACTGCTCCCCATTGTGGCATGTTCCCTCTGCCTCTCTCGAGTACAGTGTAATGCAACTGAAGCACCCCACACATATGTGTCCACTCCTCCCTGCTGTGGCATGTTCCCTCTGCCTCCTTCATGTATGGTGTAATGCAACTGAATCATCCCACACATATGTATCCACTCCTCCTTGCTGTGGCATGTTCCCTCTGCCTCCCTTGTGTACGGTGTAATGCAACTGAAGCACCCCACTCATATGTATCCGCTCCTCCCTGTTGTGGCATGTTCCCGCTGCTCTCTTGTGTACAGTGTAATGCAACTGTAGCACCCCACACATATGTATCCACTCGTCCCTGCTGTGGCATGTTCCCTCTGCCTCCTTCATGTATGGTGTAATGCAACTGAAGCACCCCACACATATGTATCCACTCCTCCCTGTTGTGGCATGATCCCTCTGCCTCCTTCATGTATGGTGTAATGCAACTGAAGCACTCGACGCATATGTATTCACTCCTTCCCGTTATGGCATGTTCCCTCTGCCTCCTTTATGTATTGTGTATGGCAACTAAAGCACCCTACACATATGTATACAGTGCTCCCCATTTTAGCGTGTTCCGTCTGCCTTCTTCATGTATGGTGTAATGCAACTGAAGCACCCCACACATATGTATTCACTCCTTCCCGTTATGGCATGTTCCCTCTGCCTCCCTTGTGTACGGTGTAATGCAACTGAAGCACCCCACACATATGTATCTACTCCTCCCTGTTGTGGCATGTTCCCTCTGCCTCCTTCATGTATGTTGTAATGCAACTGAAGCACCCCACATGTATGTATCCACTTCTCCCTGTTGTCTCATGTTCCCTCTGCCTCTCTTGTGTAGGGTGTAATGCAACTGAAACACCCCACGTATATGTATTCACTCTTTCCCATTAGGGCATGTTCCCTCTGCCTTCCTTGTGTATGGTGTAATGCAACTGAAGCACTTCACACATATGTATTCACTCTTTCCTGTTATTGCACGTTCCCTCTGCCTCCCCTGTGTATGGTGTAATACAACTGAATCCCCCCACACATATATATCCATTGCTCCCTGTTGTGGCATGCTACTTCCGACTCCTTCATGTATGGTGTAATGCAACTGAATCACTCCACACATATGTATTCACTCCTTCCCGTTATGGCATGTTCCCTCTGCCTCCCTTGTGTATGGTCTAATGCAACTGAAGCACTCCATGCATATGTATTCCCTTCTTTCCGTTGTGCCATGTTCCTTCTGCCTCTCGTGTACGGTATAATGCAACTGAAGCACCCCACTCATATGTATCCACTCCTCCCTGCTGTGGCATGTTCCCTCTGCCTCCTTCATGTATGGTGTAATGCAACTGAAGCACCCCCCACATATGTATCCAATCCTCCCTGTTGTGGCATGTTCCCTCTGCCTCTCTTGTGTACGGTGTAATGCAACTGAAGCACCCCACACATATGTATTCACTCCTTTCCATTATAGCATGTTCCCTCTGCCTCCTTTATGTATGGTGTAATGCAACTGAGGCACCCCACTCATATGTATCCACTCCTCCCTGTTGTGGCATGTTCTCCTGCCTCTCTTGTGTATGGTATAATGCAACTGAAACACTCCACACATATGTATTCACTCCTTCCCGTTATGGCATGTTCCCTCTGCCTCCTTCATGTATGGTGTAATGCAACTAAAGCACCCCACACTTATGTATTAACTGCTCCCTGTCGTGGCATGTTCCCTCTGCCTCCCTTGTGTATGGTATAATGTAACTGAGGCACCCCACACATATGTATACACTGCTCCCCATTGTAGCGTGTTCCCTCTGCCTTCTTCATGTATGGTGTAATGCAACTAAAGCACCCAACACATATGTATCCACTCCTCCCTGTTGTGGCATGTTCCCTCTGTCTCTCTTGTGTACGGTGTAATGCAACTGAAGCACCCCACACATATGTATCTACTCCTCCCTGTTGTGGCATGTTCCCTCTGCCTCCTTCATGTATGTTGTAATGCAACTGAAGCACCCCACACATATGTATGCACTGCTCCCCATTGTAGTGTGTTCTCTCTGCCTCCTTCATGTATCGTGTAATGCAACTGAAGCACCCCACACGTATGTATCCACTCCTCCCTGTTGTCGCATGTTCCCTCTGCCTCTCTTGGGTAGGGTGTAATGCAACTGAAACACCCCACGCATATGTATTCACTCTTTCCCGTTATGGCATGTTCCCTCTGCCTCCCCTGTGTATGGTGTAATACAACTGAAGCACTCCATGCATATGTGTTCACTCCTTCCCGGTGTAGCATGTTCCCTCTGCCTCTCGTGTACGGTATAATGCGACTGAAGCACCCTACACATATGTATTCCCTCCTTCCTGTTATGGCGTGTTCACTCTGCCGCCTTCATGTACGGTGTAATGCAACTGAAGCACTCAACGCATATGTATTCACTCATTCCTGTTATGGCATGTTCTCTCTGCCTTTCTTGTGTACGGTGTAATGCAACTGAAGCACCCCACACATATGTATCCACTCCTCCCTGTTGTGGCATGATCCCTCTGCCTCCTTCATGTATGGTGTAATGCAACTGAAGCACTCAACGCATATGTATTCACTCCTTCCCATTATAGCATGTTCCCTCTGCCTCCTTTATGTATTGTGTATGGCAACTAAAGCACCCTACACATATGTATACAGTGCTCCCCATTTTAGCGTGTTCCGTCTGCCTTCTTCATGTATGGTGTAATGCAACTGAAGCACCCCACACATATGTATTCACTCCTTCCCGTTATGGCATGTTCCCTCTGCCTCCCTTGTGTACGGTGTAATGCAACTGAAGCACCCCACACATATGTATCTACTCCTCCCTGTTGTGGCATGTTCCCTCTGCCTCCTTCATGTATGTTGTAATGCAACTGAAGCACCCCACATGTATGTATCCACTTCTCCCTGTTGTCTCATGTTCCCTCTGCCTCTCTTGTGTAGGGTGTAATGCAACTGAAACAGCCCACGCATATGTATTCACTCTTTCCCATTAGGGCATGTTCCCTCTGCCTTCCTTGTGTATGGTGTAATGCAACTGAAGCACTTCACACATATGTATTCACTCCTTCCTGTTATTGCACGTTCCCTCTGCCTCCCCTGTGTATGGTGTAATACAACTGAATCCCCCCACACATATATATCCATTGCTCCCTGTTGTGGCATGCTACTTCCGACTCCTTCATGTATGGTGTAATGCAACTGAAACACTCCACACATATGTATTCACTCCTTCCCGTTATGGCATGTTCCCTCTGCCTCCCTTGTGTATGGTCTAATGCAACTGAAGCACTCCATGCATATGTATTCACTTCTTCCCGTTGTGCCATGTTCCTTCTGCCTCTCGTGTACGGTATAATGCAACTGAAGCACCCCACTCATATGTATCCACTCCACCCTGCTGTGGCATGTTCCCTCTGCCTCCTTCATGTATGGTGTAATGCAACTGAGGCACCCCACACATATGTATCCAATACTCCCTGTTGTGGCATGTTCCCTCTGCCTCTCTTGTGTACGGTGTAATGCAACTGAAGCACCCCACACATATGTATTCACTCCTTTCCATTATAGCATGTTCCCTCTGCCTCCTTTATGTATGGTGTAATGCAACTGAGGCACCCCACTCATATGTATCCACTCCTCCCTGTTGTGGCATGTTCCCCCTGCCTCGCTTGTGTATGGTATAATGCAACTGAAACGCTCCACACATATGTATTCACTCCTTCCAGTTATGGCATGTTCCCTCTGCCTCCTTCATGTATGGTGTAATGCAACTAAAGCACCCCACACATATGTATTAACTGCTCCCTGTTGTGGCATGTTCCCTCTGCCTCCCTTGTGTATGGTATAATGTAACTGAGGCACCCCACACATATGTATACACTGCTCCCCATTGTAGCGTGTTCCCTCTGCCTTCTTCATGTATGGTGTAATGCAACTAAAGCACCCCACACATATGTATCCACTCCTCCCTGTTGTGGCATGTTCCCTCTGTCTCTCTTGTGTACGGTGTAATGCAACTGAAGCACCCCACACATATGTATGCACTGCTCCCCATTGTAGTGTGTTCTCTGTGCCTCCTTCATGTATGGTGTAATGCAACTGAAGCACCCCACACGTATGTATCCACTCCTCCCTGTTGTCGCATGTTCCCTCTGCCTCTCTTGGGTAGGGTGTAATGCAACTGAAACACCCCACGCATATGTATTCACTCTTTCCCGTTATGGCATGTTCCCTCTGCCTCCCCTGTGTATGGTGTAATACAACTGAAGCACTCCATGCATATGTGTTCACTCCTTCCTGATGTAGCATGTTCCCTCTGCCTCTCGTGTACGGTATAATGCAACTGAAGCACCCTACACATATGTATTCCCTCCTTCCTGTTATGGCGTGTTCACTCTGCCGCCTTCATGTACGGTGTAATGCAACTGAAGCACTCGACGCATATGTATTCACTCATTCCTGTTATGGCATGTTCCCTCTGCCTCTCTTGTGTACGGTGTAATGCAACTGAAGCACCCCACACATATGTATCCATTGCTCCCTGCTGTGGCATGTTCCCTCTGCCTCTCTTGTGCACGGTGTAATGCAACTGAAGCACCCCACGCATATGTATTCACTCCTCCCAGTTGTGGCATGTTCCCTCTTCTTCCTTCATGTATTGTATGGTGTAATGGAACGGAAGCATCCCACACATATGTATGCACTGCTCCCCATTGTGGCCTGTTCTCTCTGCCTTACTTGTTTATGGTAGAATGCAACTGAAGCACCCCACACATATGTATCCATTCCTCCCTGCTGTGGCATGTTCCCTCTGCCACCCTTGTGTACGGTGTAATGCAACTGAAGCACCCCACTCATATGTATCCACTCCTCCCTGCTATGGCATGTTCCCTCTGCCTCCTTCATGTATGTTGTAATGCAACTGAAGCACCCCACACATATGTATGCACTGCTCCCCGTTTTAGTGTGTACTCTCTTCCTCCTTCATGTATGGTGTAATGCAACTGAAACACTCCACGCATATGTATTCACTCTTTCCCGTCAGGGCATGTTCCCTCTGCCTTCCCTGCTGAATGGTGTAATGCAACTGAAGCACTCCACTCATATGTATTCACTCCTTCCCGTTATGGCATGTTCCCTCTGCCTTCCTTGTGTACGGATAATGCAACTGAATCACCCCACGCATATGTATTCACCCCTTCCCGTTATGGCATGTTCCCTCTGCCTCCCTTGTGTATGGTGTAATGCAACTGAAACACTCCACACATATGTATTCACTCCTTCCCGTTATGGCACGTTCCCTCTGCCTCCCTTGTGTACGGTATAATGCAACTAAAGCACTCCATGCATATGTATTCACTTCTTCCCGTTGTGGTATGTTCCCTCTGCCTCTCGTGTACAGTATAATGCAACTGAAGCACCCTACGCATATGTATTCCCTCTTTCCTGTTATGGCGTGTTCACTCTGCTGCCTTCATGTACGGTGTAATGCAACGGAAGCACCCTACACATATGTATTCACTCCTCCCTGTTGTGGCATGTTCCCTCTGCCTATCTCGTGTACAGTGTAATGCAACTGAAGCCCCCACGCATATGTATCCACTGCTCTCTGTTGTGGCATGTTCCTTCTGCCTCCTTCATGTATGGTGTAATGCAACTGTAGCACTCCACACATCTCTATTTGATGCAGCGGAGTTTATCAACTCTATACATACTTATACACAACACTCATTTTGGGCCCATATACATTCATACACTCAATGAGCTAGCAAATATCCCTTAGTCATCAATTATTTACCCTTGGAAACCTTTTACACCAGTACTCTTACCATTCCTGTCTCCTGAGTAAATGTACTTTCGAAAGATCTAGTAGTAGATTAGAATAGGGAGGAAATTATAATGGTGTAACAATACATTCAAATTTTTTTCAAAGAACCACAGACTCAGTAGGAGTTTTAAAAGTTTATCTGAATTAATAATTTTTGTGAGTCATGTCAGAATACAAGTAAATACACCAAATCAAATTCTCCAGCAGGAAAAATAGTACAGTTAGCTTATAATTCAATTCCCATTAATTAAATTCTTGTGATGACAGTACCTGAGGAGAGAAAGAATAGAGAGCAAATACTGAGCATTAACCCCACAGTTATATTTACCTAGAATGGTGTGAGGACCTAGACATCAGAGTGACAAGGATTCAGGACAGGTTCAGGACCGGGAAGGTGACCTCTTCTAGTGTAACGCCAGTGTTACACCCCTCTCTGGTGCTACTCTCTCCGGCTCGGGCTCGTCCGGACCCCTTCCTAGATGTGCCTCCTCGGTTGTTCTGCGAATTTTCACTTGTGTTGAATTCTTCAGTCAGATTGCAGTAAAATCGGGCAGCATCTCAGCATAGTATCGGCATCTCGTGGGTCAAGTGTGTCTAACTATCTATAACTTACCTCTGTTATACCAATTCAAATGTATGATCCACCCCCAAATGTTTCAAGTCCATGTACACCCGCAATTTGATTGGGTCAAGCAGTGGGGTGAGGACATCACACCATACTAAGTGCAATAATTTTCTTTAGTTCAATTGCCTAGCTCCCCACCCCTTAATTTTAATACCCACAAGCTTTATTCCCACAAGCATTTCATATGTGGATCGATAAATCTGTAATACAATGTTTCATCTTCTTCCTCTCGTAGGGTCAGAAGTTGTCCTTCCCATGTCCTTGCTAGGCTTAGGGTTTGGCACCCATTCAATGATCTCATTGGTCTCAGGACAAGCAGATGTCACGCATGCCTAGTTGCCACAAGGAAACAGAGACGTTGTCACCATCCAATGCCCAAATATGAGCTATTAATAAAATCAGAGAAGAACGTGTTAGAGTACAAAATTAAATGAATTCACTGTATACCACTTACTTCTCCTCTAACCCCTTTTACTTAATAAATCTTTTGCATTAATGGTTTAGTAAAACTTGCATAGGTTAGTTTCAGCACAGCATGTGCATTAGTGCGAGGGTTTCGAGCAGCCATATTAAAAGCTATTGCGCAGCTGCAAAGATTTCCCCCCAAGCGACAGAAAACGTCATGCCACGTAGATGTGGTAGACGCATGCGCAGAAGATTTCCCGCGTATCAGATGCCAACTTTAGCATTCTCTCATTTCGATTTCTTCCAATCTTTTATTCCTTCCTTTATCTTTCTGAAATTGTGATCCTTTCATTCTTTTGTAGATATATCCCTTCAATTCTTCAAGTCGTATTTCTTCAAATTTTCTTTTCTTACATTTCTCATTCACTTCGTACCTTTTTCTTTTTCCACTGCATTTGCGGCAACACATTATCATCAAAACTAATAAAGTTATACCCATGATTGGCAATAATATTTGACCTAAGATACTCTTACCTGTGTTAGAAAACCAACTACTGATAGTGGAAAAACTATTGGTTATTTTCTTCTATACACCGTCAACCTCCAGTGGTTTCAGTTCCTCTTCCAAATGTGTCATATTTTTAATATATCTTCCAATCTCTACACTTTTCTCAGGTATATACGTGCAACAATGTTGCACTTTCAATATTTTACAGACTCCTCCCTCTTTTGCTAATAAGATATCAAGGGCAAGTCGATTTTGCAAAACCATAGATCTAACAGCAACTAATTCTGTATTAATCAGTAAAAATCCTCCAGCAGTGTCAGTAGATAACCAATCAACTACTTTTGACAATTGACAGATGTTTCAAGAATTCAGCAGAACCTCCACTGAAGTTATCAATGCCCCAAATATATCACCTACTATTTCCGAAAAACTAGCTCTTTTATGTCGGGTAGTCCATTACTGCCATTATTGTTTCCAGTGATTCTTTTAACATGATAAACTTCAGGGAATACTATTCCGAAATAGCAACTCCCGTACCAGTGATCAGGCAATCTAAAATAGGCTTTATTTCCACAAATATAATAAATTCCAGGAAATACTGGATCAGTTCCTCCTTTTAGTCCCCAACCCCCAATTACTAAGAAGTTATGTTCACATTCACTGGAACCAATAAATACATTGTTATATTCTGTTTTAAGCCTATGTAGACAGATTTTCCCTTTCTTTTCAAAATCCAGAGACATAGCAGCATGAGTCTGGCCAGTTACTAAAAGGTCTTCCCTTTCAGCCCATTTAGGTATCTGAGGTTTCGGTTCTGAGGCCCTCCTTTGGAAATCCTGTCTCCTTTGTTCTACTAAGTTAAAAAATATTTTTTCTTCTTCATGCAATTTACATGTTATGTTGCGTTTATGTGCATCAGCTATATCTATTGTCTTCATTGTTAGGAAATATTCTCCCATGAATTGTGAGTCTCTGGTACTAAGGACAGGGTTCATGCTCTTTCGCATAGGGACTTCTGAAAATATTACATCTACATTTGAATAATAATACTGCAGTTTTCCAGTTCTATAAAACAAACTAGCCAATACACTACATGAAATACCATATGTCAATGGTAAATGATGATAAGTTACCCATTTAGCTACTGAGTTTGGCAATTGCATACAAACGTAACAATCACTAACTTCCATAGTTTCTACATAATGTACTAAGAGATTTGCAAATACATTTAAATCAGTTACATTCTTATCTACAGTGTGATGTAAATCTAACTCATCTGGTGTTTCTAAGTTTACTCTATCTCCTTTAATGTTTGCTACCTCCGTATGTGCATTAGTACTATTCTGTTTGTCAGTAACCATCAAATAGGGATTAGCTATCGCTAATGTTACCCATATTATGAGGACTAATATTAAACTACATATACAGATCCTACAACACTTCTTTATACAACTTTGTTTTGGTTTTCCAGTAACTTTATTATCAGACATTTTTGGACAAGAAGATTGCCTCTTCTTTAATTCAGAACTTGGTATGAGATAACACCTTAAGCGTCTTCTCTCTTTCAAGTCGGTCTTACTTCTTCCTCAATTTGTTCAACAATCAGCTCTTCATTACTTTCTTCATTTAATATGAGGTTTTCAAAGTCTTCAAGAATAACATATGTCCACTCAGTACCCTTGAACTTGTTATTCAATGTCTTCAATCTTTGACTCCTTCTCTTTGGTATTACTTTGGAAGGTCCAGATTGACTGGTTACTTCGTTTACTTGATCAGGTTCTTCACTAATTGTCTTAAGACGGTATCTCAGTCTCTTGATAATCCTTGGCCAATTATCACCCTTTCGACTTTTCTTAAATTTCACTGCACTTCCAGGTTCTTCAAGACTTCTTTTATTATTTTCCTTAGATTTCGGCACAGCTTGATCAGCTTCGTCTTCAGATTTCCTCTCTATCTGACCTCGTCCAGGGCTTATGGTTTTGGCCTGTTCTGCCTGGATGGGTTCATCTACCTCAATCTGACCCTGTTCAGGATTAGTGATGTCTGGTTTTTCTTCTGTATCCTGAACTTGTGTTTCTATGCCTATCTGGTCCTGTTCAGGTCTTTTTACCTCTTTACCTTCTTCTGCCTGAACGGTTTCTCTAGAACCTATCTGTCCCTCCTCAGACTCAGGAATGGCGCTTTGGGTTTCTTCTGTCTGAGTATATTGTTCTCTCCGTAACTGTTCCTGCTCAGGCTCCCTAATAGTCGTTTCCCTACTCTCCTGAGTGAGTACTTCTACACCTGTCTGGTCCTCACTCTTTTCCTGTCTGTCTAACTGTGTTTGACTCCTAGTTCTTATAAGTACTTCAGGTATGTCCACCACTGGGATCCAGTCCTTCTGATAAGTGCTCGGTTGTTCTTGGACAGCTACTTCAGGATCTTCTATAGGAAGTTCTTCAGCTGCACAACCTTCAGCACCACCGATTTCTTGTTTCAATTGAAACTCTTCTTCTTCAGGAGCTGGTACCCTTTTGGTATGGCTTCCATGGATCCAATTAGGCAATCCTGCACACTTTACAGCTGTGGAAGTAGTCAGTATAACTTGATGCGGTTTGTCCCACCTTGGGGCCAGGCACGATTCTCGAGTGTGATTCTTCACAACTACCCAGTCACCAGGATTCAAATCATGCGATTGGCTGTCTGTTGAAAGCATCTTCCCCAACCTGATGAGAAATAGAACGCACTCAGTCTGCCAACTCTTTGCAATACTCCAAAACCAAGTCATCAGTTATATTCGACAGCTTGTGTCCTGGTACACAGGCTTGTCTCATGGCTCTTCCCATGAGTATTTCATGGGGACTCAATCCAGTATTTTTGTCTGGAATACTTCTGAGTCCCATCAGAACCAGTGGTAAAGCATTAGGCCATTCCAGTGTGGTGGATGCACACACCTTTCCGAGTCTTGACTTGATCGTGCCATTTAATTGTTCTACTACCCCAGAAGCCTCTGGATGGTAAGTGCAGTGCAATGTTTGTTCTACTTTGAATGCTTGACAAATTGGTCAAATTATTTCATTATTAAAATGAGATCCTCTATCTGATTCAATCGTTACTGGATAAACCAAATCTAGCGATGAGTTCTCTTAATAAAAGTTTGGCCAATGTCAAGCTGTCATTTCTTCGGGTCGGGTATGCTTCCACCCACTTTGAAAATAAACAAACTATGACAAGTACATATTTCAACCCTCGACAAGCAGGCAGTTAAATGAAATCTAATTGAAGTCTTACAAAAGGACCCTCTTCCTTCCCAATCTTTCCCATGCAGACCACAGTTTTCCTGCCAGGATTCATTTGTTGACATATTAAACATCTTTGGCAAAGACTTTCTACTACATTCCTGAACCTTGCGTTAAACCAATCTTGTCTGAAAAGTCGAATCATTGCATCTCTGCCCACATGTGTGTCTCCATGGTACATTCTAGCCATTGGCGCAAGCATAAAGTCTGGCATCACTGGCCTGCCATCATAACAAACCCACAGACCATCTTCTGCTCTTCTCTGACATCCTATTTTCACCCACTTTTCCATTTCTCTCATGTCTTCTGCATCCTGCAGATCTTTCACCTCCTCCCAGGTTCCCACTCCT
The DNA here is from genome assembly GCF_964204655.1 of Triturus cristatus. Classification (NCBI taxonomy): domain Eukaryota; kingdom Metazoa; phylum Chordata; class Amphibia; order Caudata; family Salamandridae; genus Triturus; species Triturus cristatus. The sequence goes on along the minus strand of NC_140580.1, from coordinate 1,187,932,434 downwards.
GCAAGTAGCATAAGTTGGCGGCTGATTCCACATGTTTCGATTTGCTTGTTTAGGGCAATTGTATGCCTCGCAAAGTGTTGGGCAACCTGGTCAGCATATCTGTTACCAGCTGTCACATAGTCATCTCCTGACTGGTGAGCAGCACACTTAACCACGGCCACCTCTTTTGGTAATTGAATTGCCTCAAGTAATTCTTTCACGAAAATTCAATTTTTGATGGGAGTTCCTGAAGAAGTCAGAATATTCCTTTGCATCCAAATCATGCACAACCCCATAACCATATTGATTGTCAGGGAATATGGTTACTCTCTAATTGTTCCCAATTTTGCATGTTTTAATTAAAGCAATTAATTCAGCTACTTGTGCAGATCTGACTTCTGGTAAATAGGATCCTTCGACTATTCCAGTTAATGTACGTACAGCGCAAGCAGCATTCAATCCTCCCTCCTCGTGTCGCATGCATGAGCCGTCCACAAATAGCTCATGCTCAGCGTTTTTCAAAGATTCCTCTTGTATGTCAGGACGTGGTTTCGTGCTAAGTTCAGTCACGTCAAGACATTCATGCTCAATCTCATCTCTCACTTCTTCTTCATAAGGATCGGGTAGTAAAGTGGCTGGATTGAGAACAGTACACCTCACTATAGTCACGTTTTCAGCCCCCAGTATTATTCTTTCATATTTTGTCAGCCTACTGGGAGTAAGATACTGCTTTCGGGTTCTGGTCAGTGAAATCACCACTGCATGAGGAACGTACACCTTGACAGGGTGTCCCATCACAATTGACTCACTCTGTTCTATGCTTACACAAGTTGCGCCTACAGCTTTCAGGCAACCTGGTAATGCACAGGCCACAGGATCTATGGTAGCAGAAAAATATGCCACTGGTCTTCTCATCAATCCATGTCTCTGTCAGACCTGAAAGTGCACAACTACCCCGCTCATAGCAGAATAATGCAAATTCTTTTGAATAGTCTGGCATTCCTAAAGCAGGTGCTTCACACAAACAACCTCGCAACTTTCTAAAAGATCCCATGCTTTCCTCATCCCATTCTATAGGATCTTTCGCTCCCTTTCTGGCCATCTGTATCAGGGGTTTAGCTAGTAAAGCAAATCCTACAATCCATTGCCTACAATATCCTACAACTCCAAGGAACATTCTTATTTCTTTTCGGGTCTGTGGCAACTGCCTTTGTCTGATTATTCTGATTCTTTCAGAGGTCACTCTTCTAATTCCTCTCTCTATTTGATGTCCCAAATATTTAACTGAATTTCTGAAGAACTGAAGTTTCTCAGGGGACACTTTATGCCCACCTTTTGCCAAATGATTTAGCAATGCAATTGAATCAGTAACACAGTCATCTTGTGTATTTGACGCCACCAATAGGTTGTCAATATATTGCACCAAGACTGACTCTCTGGGCAATACAAGAGAAGCAAGGCTTCTTTTGAGAATCTGATTAAAGATTGAAGGATTTTCAGTGTACCCTTAAGGCACACGATTCCACACGTAAACATGCTCTTCAAATTTGAACAAAAATAAAAACTTGCTATCTAAATGCAATAGAATAAAAAAGAGTGCATGACATAAATCGATTACTGTGAACCAACCCGCTTTCCATGGTATCTTATAAAGAATCACAACTGGGTTGGGCACTACTGGACAGCATGGTACAAGAATCTTATTAATTTTCCTAAGATCTTGAACCACCCTATACTTTCCGTTAGGTTACTTAATGCCAATTATAGGTGAGTTACAAGGGCTAGCCTACTCATTATTTCTTTCAGGATACCTTGTTTGACCAATCGCTCAATCTCTGCTGCAACACCTGCTTTTACTTCTGGGCTCATTTTGTATTGTCTGGTATTCGGATAAACAGCACCTTCTTTCACTGTCACTTTTACGGGATCTATATTTGCCATTCATCCTATTTCTTTTTCAGTAAAATCCCATATCTCTGCATTTACAGTCAGTTTGACTCCGGCAGGTAATTCATCTTTGGTTATCATTGAATACAATTCATTTACTTCTGTTCCTTGTTTAGCTAACATGACCTTGTAAACTCCATCTTCATCTGGGGTTTGTATTGCAACACCACCCGGTGTGCAAAATATAGTGCAATTCATTTTGCACAGTAAGTCCCTTCCAAGCAAGTGTACACGGCTTGAATTGCAGACGGTGAATTTATGCATTTCTTTAAAATTTCCAATTCGCGTCTCCATTGGTTCTGTGATCGGGGTTCTAATCCTTTTTTTTTAAACACCTACGACTTGGCTGTCTTCACTCGAGAGGAGCAGGTTAGGAATGTCTGCTGTTCTCACAGTAGACCTGGTAGCACCAGTATCCAAAAAGAAAGTGATATCATTTCCTTCTACTTTACCTTCTACGTATGGACCTGACTGATCTACTGGTAGAGATGCGCCAAGTACGCATTCTCCTTCCTCTCCCTCAGGCACCGTCATTACTGCTCATAATCAATTAGGGGGTCCTGCAAAAGACACTGTGATGTTACAAAATGTTTCTTACCACTTCTTTCTGGAAATCCTGCGTCCACACTGTACTTGGCTTGACTCACAAAATTTGATTTAGGGGCAGGTGGCAATTGACTCTGTAGATCTATACTCTGTTGCTGATGACTCATTAACACCTCATTCTGCGTCTGTGGATTAAAATTTTCATTCGGGCCATTATTAACTTGTATAGCTTTACACTCTTTCTTCCAATGCCCCAACTTTCCGCACCCATGACAGGGACATTTTTTCTTTGCCTCTTCCCGATTCAAATTCCCAGTGGTTTTCCCTCATTATTGTCACCATGACCTTGTGCTCTTCCTTGATTTTCTGACTCTTTATTTAATTGAAGTTCTTGCTGTTCAGGAAATTTTACCTGAGCCCACATTACTTTTTCTTCTAAAGCTTTTCGTTTGTTGTCAATTTCATCCCCACAATGTTTGCATATTTTAAAATTTCATCAATGGGCTTTGATTGCCAACACAGCATGTGCTGCTTAATCATTTGAGATATATCTAATCTCAGCCCGGTCACAAATCGATACAAAAAATGAGTCATGTCCTTGTTTTCTAAACTTTCAAACCCACTATACTGTTTGAACACCTGTAAAAGTCGTTCGTAGTAGGCATGTACCGACTCATTTCTCTCTTGGGTTGTCCTGTCTATTTTTACCCAATCAGTTTCTTTCGGGGGAATTTTACTCTTCAGAAAAGTGATTACTTGATGATATTTTTTCATTTAATCTTCTGACGGGGTTCCTGTCTTTGAATCTCTTGGATACTCCTCACTAGGCCAATCTATAGTAATCTTACACTCTGTCCACAAATCTGCAGGTACTACTATGTCAAACAGACCATCCAGATCCTTTAACAGAACCTTTGAAACTTTCACAAACCTCTCAACTTGTCTGTACCACTCCACCGGTTTCTCTCTCAATTTTGAGAAATCATTTGTAAATGACAAAATGTCCTGTCTAGTCCATGGTACTTCCCTCATTAGATACAACCTCTCAGCCTTTTCTGTTTCTCTCATGGCATATTCAGATGTCGTTCAATGGACCTGTGCTTCTTCCTTTTTCTTTGCTCACCTAACTTTCCATCTTTCAAGATCCCCCCATTTTTGTAGCAGAAATAACTCCCTGATCTGCAACTTTCTTCCAGACACATTCATGTTTTCCAAATCCTTATCAGAAAATTCTGCTCTATATGGTTTTTGCAACACTTTTGATTTCCCTATGTCAATTCCCATTTCCGATGTCAAATTGGTCAGTTTTTCATGGAATGCCTTTGTATTTCGTGTAATGCTTCTACAAATAAACAGTAATTCTTCCTCACTATATGTGTTTAATCTGTCTAGACCCACATTTCCAGCAACCATTTCTTCCAATTCTACTCTCAATTTGAAAATGTCCAATAATTTTGGCTGTAACTTTTTTTTCTCTATTTCTTGAGACCATCTCTCTATATCTTCTGGGGTTACTATTGTGGACCTTCTAGTTCCTGATGATGTTTCTAATCTAACTTCCTTCGAACAACTGGGCAAATTTCTCTTCGGGGTTTCCATCATCGGCTCTCTTATGGGCAAATTCATTAATGATATTACTAATTCAAATTCAACTTGCTTGGTCATCTACTATCATCTTTTCTTTTCTAGGTTCTATGCTTGGGGTAGGCATTACAGGAATTTTAGAACAGTTGGACTTTTCACCATATAATGGGACTACTGGACCTATGGTTACTAGTATGGTCAATGCATCAGGATGTATATATTCATCTGGGTTATTTTCTGTATCAGTTCATCTTTATTCTTATTTAGTGCTTCCCTTTCCTATTCTTGAAGTACCCTGTCTGTGGTGTCATTTACTATCTGTGGAACCAATGGTGTTCCTATCATCGGGGCACTAGGGGTCATTCTATTGAATCCATCATTATAAGGTGGAGGACTTTTCATCAATACGTCCTCTAAATACCTTTCTTCTGCTTCTCCGCTATCTATCATGGTTAAGTGCTTGGTTTTATCTGTACATTTACCTCCCGTCTGCGCTTCTGATGTTAACACAGGATATAACCCTTCTGCCACCATGGCCTGTCTTCATTGTTTCATTTGATTATCGCTAGTCTCTCGGGGAAATTTGGGATAATTTTTGCTTAATGTCCTGTTACTTCTTGGTCTATCACGTTCAAAGTCTTCCATTTCCCATTCTTCTAAAGCCTCATACTGTGTCAATCTGGGTCTGGGTTCTAATTCATTCATCCGTGTTCTTAAATTGTACAGTATTCTTCCATTAAAATTTCCGTACTCACAAAATGCTAATATTCCATCATCTTTTGTGTATTCTACCCAATTTTCTAACCATACACAGGTATGATAGCCTCTCTCCACCATCATGTATGATGCAGGCGTATTTGGAGGAGGAATAAGAATCCCTTCTCTACTCTAAATGGGCTTGTCCTTTTTAAAATAATTCTTAACCTTTTGTATAAATGACATTTTTCTCTTTTCTTCGTACCCTGCGTGCTTATGCTTGTTAAGGTACTGTTCATAAGCAAACCCTATAAATCTTTTGTCTGGACGAGTCCCTGTTAATGTTGGATCGTACATGCAAGCTCCACTATCTATTATTATTCTTGGGATTTCTACTTTGTCAACCAATCAGACGCTTGCTTTAATTCTAAAAATTCTCCAATACCAGTGCGTTTTCTATTCTGAAGACCAATCAACTTCTACTCTGTTTGCTCGCTAAGCCAACACTTGCGCGGCTTTTTCTGTGACGTCAGTATCACTCCTTACTACTGACCACTCCTTTACAATTTCCCATCAACTACAAACCCGCTGTTTCAACCAATCCCAGAGCGGCTCTCAGTGACGTCAGTGCAGCACCCTCAACTGACCCCTCCTTTACAAGGTAATGCAAAAAACTTATTTCTCTCACAAAATTTTACAAAATTTTCATTATTTACCAAAGTATAAACATTCGCTATTGTGTCAGACCCACTAATTCAAAGAATAGTAAGATTTCTTTCACTTACGAATAAAACCCTCCCGCTTACTCTTCACAAACCACTAGTAAAACCTTTTCCACTTACTCTTTACACAAGCATTAGAGAACCTGCTACTCCTTCAGTATTACCCTTTCTAGGTTATATAATACCAAAATTTCACCAGCGAACTCCTCGCTATCACTTACTCTCACTTGCATACAAGAAATTATTCCCTAACGTAGTGCTTCTAGTCCTGCGTAACTTTCAGCACTTTCTCGATCCAGACCAATAACCTCACTGCAGTGTGGCTTCCATCTACCACCCACTATTCAATATTCCTGGGAATTTCCAGACAACATAAACCAATACATAACGGGTTTTGGTTAAAATATAAATCAATAATTCAAAATTTCAAATACAATCCTCACCTAACTAACTATACTAACCATCCTCTGCTACCAAGAAAAACTGATGCAGCGGAGTTTACCAACTCTATACATACATACATACAACACTCATTTTGGGTCCATATACATTCATACACTCAATGAGCTAGCACATATCCGCTGGTCATCAATTTTTATTTACCCTAGGAAACCTTTTACACCAGTAATCTTACCATTCCTGTCTCTTGAGTAAATGTACTTTTGAAAGATCTAGTAGTAGATTAGAATAGGGAGGAAATGATAATGGTGTAACAATACATTCAATTTGTATTCAAAGAACCACAGACTCAGTAGGAGTTTTAAAAGTGTATCTGAATTAATAATTTTTGTGAGTCATGTCAGAATACAAGTAAATACACCAAATCAAATTCTCCAGCAGGAAAAATAGTAAAATTAGCTTATAATTCAATTCCCATTAATTACATTCTTGTGATGACAGTACCTGAGGAGAGAAAGAATAGAGAGCAAATACTGAGCATTAACCCCAGAGTTATATTTACCTAGAATGGTGTGAGGACCTAGACATCAGAGTGACAAGGATTCAGGACAGGTTCAGGACCGGGAAGGTGACCTCTTCTAATGTAATGCCAGCGTTACACCCCTCTCTGGTGCTACTTTCTCTGGCTCGGGCTCGTCCTGACCCCTTCCTAGATGTGCCTCCTCGGTTGTTCTGTGAATTTTCACTAGTGTTGGATTCTTCAGTCAGATTGCAGTAAAATCGGGCAGCATCTCAGCATAGCATCGGCATCTCATGGGTCAAGTGTGTCTAACTATCTAGAACTTACCTCTGTTATACCAATTCAAATGTATGATCCACCCCCAAATGTTTCAATTCCATGTACACCCGCAATTTGATTGGGCCAAGCAGTGGGGTGAGGACATCACACCATACTAAGTGCAATAATTTTCTTTAGTTCTATTGTCTAGTTCCCCGCCCCTTAATTTTAATACCCACAAGCTTTATTCCCACAAGCATTTCATATGCAGATAGATAAATCTGTAATAGAATATTTCATCTTCTTCCTCTCGTAGGGTCAGAAGTTGTTCTTCCCATGTCCTTGCTGGGCTTAGGGTTTGGCAGCCATTCAATGATTGCATTGGTCTCAGGACAAGCAGATGTCACGCATGCGTAGATGCCACATGGAAACAGAGTCGTGGTCACCATCCAAGGCCCAAATATGAGCTATTAATAAAATCAGAGAAGAACGTGTTAGAATACAAAATTAAATGAATTCACTGTATACCACTTACTTCTACTCTAACCCGTTTTACTTAATAAATCTTTTGCATTAATGGTTTAGTAAAACTTGCATAGGTTAGTTTAAGCACAGCATGTGCATTAGTGCGAGGGTTTTGAGCAGCCATATTAAAAGCTATTGCACAGCTGCAAAGATTTCCCCCCAAGCGACAGAAAACGTCATACCACTTAGATGTGGTAGACGCATGCGCATAAGTGTTCCCGCGTTTTTGGTGGCCATTTTTAGGACACTCGGGTTATTCATGCACTTAGAAAAGCTTCCCCTAGACACGATATGTAGAATGTGGTGCAAAATTAGTTCTTACAGACAGGTTGGTTATAATGTTACAGGTTATTCAAGAGGATTGCATACGAGCAAGATTCTTTTTATATGAAACCTTGCTCCATCATATCCACACCTCCCTGTTGTGGCATGTTTCCTCTGCCTCCTTCATGTATTGTGTAATGCAACTGAAGCACCCCACACATATGTATCTACTCTCCCTGTTGTGGCATGCTCCCTCTGCCTCCCTTGTATATGGTATAATGTAACTGAAGCACCCCACACATATTTATCCACTCCTCCCTTTTGTGGCCTGTTCCCTCTGCCTCCTTCATGTATGGTGTAATGCAACTAAAACACCCCACACATATGTATTAACTGGTCCCTGTTGTGGCATGTTCCCTCTGCCTCCCTTGTGTATGGTATAATGCAACTGAAACTCCCCACATATATGTATCCAATGCTCCCTGCTGTGACATGTTCCCTCTGCCTCCCTTGTATATGGTATAATGCAACTGAAACTCCCCACATATATGTATCCAATGCTCCCTGCTGTGGCATGTTCCCTCTGCCTTCCTTGTGTACGGTGTAATGCAACTGAAGCACCCCACACATATGTATCCACTCCTCCCTGTTGTGGCATGTTCTCTCTGCCTCTCTTGTGTACGGTGTAATGCAACTGAAGCACCCCACACATACGTATTCACTCCTTTCCGTTATAGCATGTTCCCTCCTCCTCCTTTATGTATGGTGTATGGCAACTGAAGCACCGCACACATATGTATACACTGCTCCCCATTGTAGTGTGTTCCCTCTACCTCCTTCATTTATGGTGTAATACAACTAAAGCACCCCATACATATGTATGCACTTCTTCCATTGTAGTGTGTTCGCTCTGCCATCTTCATGTATGGTGTAATGCAACTGAAGCACCCTACACATATGTATCCACTCCTCCCTGTTGTGGCATGTTCCCTCTGCCTCTCTTGTGTACGGTGTAATGCAACTGAAGCACCCCACACATATGCATCCACTGCTCCCCCATTGTTGCATGTTCTCTCTTCCTCACTTATGTACAGTGTAATGCAACTGAAGAACCCACATATATGTATTCACTCCTCCAAATTGTGGCATGTTCCTTGTGCCTCTCTTGTCTACCGTTCCCACCCACTCCCTCCACTGCATTTGTTGGGAGGATTGCCCTCTGCTTCGCTTGTGTTAGGGGGCCTTCTCAGTCCCCTACACTTGCTGTGTTTTGGGGTGCCCTCTCCTCTCCTCCTTATTTTGAGCAAGCAATGCCCTTCTGTTCTTCCCGTTGAGCAATCACTTTTAGTTTTGGGGTGCCCACAGGCTCCCCATGCCATGTTTAGGTGTGTGCTTAAATACTTCATGCTTTCTTTAGTAGTACCCTTTTAGTCTATGTGCTTTGAGTTTAGGGGCGCAAACCTCATGCTTTGTTTTTAGTAGTGCCCTTTCAGTCTTTATACTTTAAGTTTAAGGGTGCAAACTGTATACTTTTTATTTAGCAGTACCTTTGCAGTCTTCGTGCTTTGTGTATAAGAGTGCAAAATGTATGCTTTGTGTTTAGTATTAGCCTTGCAGTCTTTGTGCTTTTAGTTTAGGGGTGCAAACTTCTTCTTTTGTGTTTATTAGTACCCTTACAGTCTTTCATGCTTTGTATTTAGTGGTACCCTTGCAGTCTTTGTTCTTTTAGTTTAGGGGTGCAAACCTCATGGTTTAGCTCCTTGAGAGATCTACTTAGGAGGCTTTAGATGGAGGCATATTGGTCTAATCCTGAAAGGCTTCTCTATTATCAAAGATAAGGGTAGAAGCGATTTACTGGGGAAGAATAATGGAGATAGAGATGGCCAGAGTGGCGGGTACTTTGACTCAGGATTTTATGAATTTTAAATCTGCTCCTGTTTATGAGGCAACACTTGATGAAATTGCCCCCGCTTTGGCACACACACTGTTTTTACAATTTCAATATAAGACTTTACCCACCAAACCGTTCTGTAACAAGGGGTGCTGAAATGTTTCCTCTGACGATATTTGTCCTTCTTGCAAAGCCAGCTCAGAATCTATAGCTCACTTGGTATTTTTCTGTCCCCACTATAAAACTCTGAGGGCCAAGAGGATTATCCCTTTGTTAAGACCAATTGGCCCTGGCCATTATCTTGAGGTACTGAGAATGTTATCTACCAACACACCTAGGCTAATAGTTTTTGGCTTGGCCAAATGCTGGCTTGCACTATGGATTAAATGTTCAAAATGTATCGTATGAATTTTGTATTTTCCCAAACTGTATTTTACCCTTGCATGCTCTCTGCTTTGTGTTTAGTAGTGCCCTTGCAGTGCTCGCGATTTGTGTTTATTAGTACCCTTGCAGTCTTTGTAGTCTGAGTTTAGGATCGCAAACATCATGCTTTCTGCTTAGCTTTGACTTCATTCTTCGATGCTTTGTGTTTCAGGAGTCCCCCTTTGGGTTATAGTTATTGGTCTTACTCCAAAGATCCATCGAGTTGGCGTTCCTGACTTCAAGTACATTGCAAATATTCATGGCAATGAGGTATGAGCAGAGGGAGCTGTGGTGCCGCATAGATAGTGCTGCATCCAGGAGTCCTAGACTCTGACTGCTATGCACTGAAGGGTCTGTTCTTTTATGTGTCTCACTGTGGCAGTTGGGGTTGTTGCCTTTATGTTTATGTCCATGTGTTTCTTTACAGCAGGTGTGATAGGTGCCCGTATGCTGCTGCCCATGTGTCTCTTTGTGGCAGGTGTGGTAGTTGCCTGTATGCTGCTCTCCATGTGTCTCTTTGCAACAGGTGTGGTAGTTGCCTGTATGCTGCTGTCCATGTATCTCTTTGTGGCAGGTGTGCTAGGTGCCTGTATGCTGCTGTCCATGTGTCTCTTTGCAGCAGGTGTGGTTGGTGCCTGTATGCTGCTGTCCATGTGTCTCTTTGTGGCATGTGTGGTTTATGCCTTTATGCTGCTGTCCAAGTGTCTCTTTGTGGCAGGTGTGGTAGGTGCTTGTATGCTGCTGTCCACATGTCTCTTTGTGGCAGGTGTGGTAGGGGCCTGTATGCTGCTGTCCATGTGTCTCTTTGTGGCTGGTGTGGTAATGCCTTTATGCCGCTGTCCATGTGTCTCATTGTGGCCGGTGTGGTAGGTGCCTGTATGCTGCTGTCCATGTGTCTCTTTGTGGCAGTTGTGGTAATGCTTGTATGCTGCTGTCCATATGTCTCATTGAAGCAGGTGTGGTTGGTGCCTGTATGCTGCTGTCCATGTGTCTCTTTGTGGCAGGTGTGGTTGGTGCCTTTATGTTTATGTCCATGTGTCTCTTTGTGGCAAGTGTGGTAGTTGCCTGTATGTTGCTGTCCATGTGTCTCTTTGTGGCAGGTGTGGTAGGTGCCTGTATGCTGCTGTGCATGTGTCTCTTTCTGGCAGGTGTGATAGGTGCCTGTATTCTGCTGTCCATGTGTCTCTTTGTGGCAAGTGTGGTAATGCCTGTATACTGCAGTCTATGTGTCTCTTTGTGCAAGGTGTGGTTGGTGCCTGTATGTTGCTGTCCATGTGTCTCTTTGTGGCAGGTGTGGTTGTTGTTCTGTATGGTGCTGTCCATGTGTCTCTTTGTGGCAGGTGTGGTTGTTGCCAGTATGGTGCTGTTCATGTGTCTCTTTGTGGCAGGTGCCTGTATGCTGCTGTCCATGTGTGTCTTTGTGGCAGGTGTGGTTGTTGTCTGTATGGTGCTGTCCACCTGTCTCTTTGTGGCAGGTGTGGTTGTTGCCAGTATGGTGCTGTTCATGTGTCTCTTTGTGGCAGGTGCCTGTATGCTGCTGTCCATGTGTGTCTTTGTGGCAGGTGTGGTAGGTGCCTGTATACTGCTGTCCATGTGTCTCTTTGTGGCAGGTGTGGTAGTTTGTAACAACAAGAGGAGGGACAATAGGGCTTTTTTCAGGTCCAGCATACGTGCCCAGGGCAATGTGTATAAAGATGGGTATGCCGTTCCTAAGGGTGAGGAGACATACAAGGTCAGTGAGTACTAGGTTCGATATGTAGGTTCAATAAGTGAATCCTATTATACAAAGTGAGAGGGGGAGACCCCTCTTCGGAACTGGAGCCCTCACACACCCACCAAGCTAGGTGTCATGCTTCATCATCTGGGCTTGCTCCTCGTCTGGCCGGCGCTGCAATGCCCGACGGGCTCCCATAAATGGGGCTCTTTGTCGGAGATCGTTTGATGCAGTGGGGGTGAGGGACCCAGTAGTGTAGATGTAGTGTAAGTGAGTTAAAACAGGTCAATTATTCCTTGAATTGTATTTATTCTGGTAGGTAAGTTGCCTGATTAAAAGTCAATAGAGTGGCGTAAAGCTAGGGGTTAAGTGCCTAGATGCCTACGTCCTACTCTCATTCGGTCGACATGTTTCTTGCCTCTGTTGTCAGTAAGATCATGGGCAATTCATCAGGACCAGGATATCAAATGCTATCTACACAAAAGAGGAGAGAGGAAAACCTACCTCCCACATCGTAATACAGTGGGCAATGTCCCACTGATGTCACGTAACCTAAGGGCCTAAATAGTATGGCCTCATCAATTTCCGGCAGAATTAAAGGGACACCAACAGTTAGTGTCCGGAAATCCAGAGATTGTGTGCTGGCTCACCTACCCTTGCTGCCGAAATCGGGTGCCTGTATGCTGCTGTGCATGTGTCTCTTTCTGGCAGGTGTGGTAGGTACCTGTATGCTGCTGTCCATGTGTCTCTTTCTGGCAAGTGTGGTAATGCCTATATACTGCTGTCTATGTGTCTCTTTGTGCAAGGTGTGGTTGGTGCCTGTATGTTGCTGTCCTTGTGTCTCTTTGTGGCAGGTGTGGTTGTTTTCTGTATGGTGCTGTCCATGTGTCTCTTTGTGGCAGGTGTGGTAGGTGCCTGTATGATGCTGCCCATGTGTCTCTTTGTGGCAGGTAAGGTAGGTGCTTGTATGCTGCTGTCCACATGTCTCTTTGTGGCAGGTGTGGTAGGGGCCTGTATGCTGCTGTCCATGTGTCTCTTTGTGGCTGGTGTGGTAATGCCTGTATGCTGCTGTCCATGTGTCTCTTTGTGGCCGGTGTGGTAGGTGCCTGTATGTTGCTGTCCATGTGTCTCTTTGTGGCAGTTGTGGTAATGCCTGTATGCTGCTGTCCATATGTCTCTTTGCAGCAGGTGTGGTTGGTGCCTGTATGCTGCTGTCCATGTGTCTCTTTGTGGCAGGTGTGGTTGGTGCCTTTATGTTTATGTCCATGTGTCTCTTTGTGGCAGGTGTGGTAGTTGCCTGTATGCTGCTGTCCATGTGTCTCCTTGTGGCAGGTGTGGTAGGTGCCTGTATGCTGCTGTGCATGTGTCTCTTTCTGGCAGGTGTGGTAGGTGTCTGTATGCGGCTGTCCATGTGTCTCTTTGTGGCAAGTGTGGTAATGCCTGTATACTGCAGTCTATGTGTCTCTTTGTGCAAGGTGTGGTTGGTGCCTGTATGTTGCTGTCCATGTGTCTCTTTGTGGCAGGTGTGGTTGTTGTCTGTATGGTGCTGTCCATGTGTCTCTTTGTGGCAGGTGTGGTAGGTGCCTGTATGATGCTGTCCATGTGTCTCTTTGTGGCAGGTGTGGTAATGCCTGTATGCTGCTGTCCACGTGTTTCTTTGTGGCAGGTGTGATAGGTGCCTGTATGCTGCTGTCCATGTGTCTCTTTGTGGCAGGTGTGGTTGTTGCCGGTATATTGCTGTTCATGTGTCTCTTTTTGGCAGGTGCCTGTATGCTGCTGTCCATGTGTGTCTTTGTGGCAGGTGTGGTAATGCCTGTATGCTGCTGTCCATGTGACTCTTTGTGGCAGGTGTGGTAGATGCCTGTATACTGCTGTCCATGTGTCTCTTTGTGGCAGGTGTGGTAGTTGCCTGTATGCTGCTGTCCATGTATCTCTTTGTGGCAGGTGTGGTTGGTGCCTTTATGTTTATGCCCATGTGTCTCTGAACAGCAGGTGTGGTAGGTGCCTGTATGCTGCTGTCCATGTGTCTCTTTGTGGCAGGTGTGGTAGTTGCTTGTATGCTGCTGTCCATGTGTCTCTTTGTGGCAGGTGTGGTAGGTGCCTGTATGCTGCTGTCCATGTGTCCCTATACAGCAGGTGTGGTAGGTGCCTGTATGCTGCTGTCCATGTGTCTCTTTGTGGCAGGTGTGGTTGTTGCCTTTATGTTGATGTCCATGTGTCTCTTTGTGGCAGGTGTGGTAGGTGCCTGTATGCTGCTGTCCATGTGTCTCTTTGTGGCAGGTGTGGGTGTTGCCTGTATGCCGCAGTCTATGTGTCTCTTTGTGGCAGGTGTGGTTGTTGCCTTTATGTTGATGTCCATGTGTCTCTTCATGGCTGGTGTGGTGCCTTTAAGCTGATGTCTATGTGTCTCTTTCTGATGAGTGTGGTGGCTTTATGCTGGAAGTCCATGTGTCTCTTTGTGGCATACATGACACCTTTTTTTCAATGTCGCCTGTGCGTCTGTGTGGCAGGTGTGGTGCCTGTATGTTGAATGCTCAGGTATCTATTTTTGAAGGTGTGGTGCCTTTATGCTGATGTCTCTCTGTCTCTTTATGACAGCTGTACTACTGTTATGCTTGATATCCAATTCTCTCTTTGTTGGGGTATGGTGCCTTTACGCTGATGTCTATGTGTCTCTTCTTGGCTGGTGTGGTGCCTTTACGCTGATGTCTTTGCGTCTCTTCGTTGCTGGTGTGGTGCCTTTATGCTGATGTCCATGTGTCTCTTTTTGACAGATGTACGGTTGCTATGCCGGACATCTATTTCTCTCTTTGTTCGGGTGTGGTACCTTTATGCTTGATGTCCTTGTGTCTCTTCATCGCTGGTGTGGTGCCTTTACTCTGATGTCCTTGCCTCTCTTCGTGGCTGGTATGGTGCCTTTTAGCTGATGTCCATGTGTCTCTTTCTCATGAGTGTGGTGGCTTTATGCTGGAAGTCCATGTGTCTCTTTGTGGCATACATGGCACCTTTTGTTTTGATGTTGCATATGTGTCTGTGTGGTAGGTGTGGTACCATTATGTTGAATACTCAGGTATCTCTTTTTGGCAGGTGAGGTGCCTTTATGCTGGTGTCCCTGTGTCTCTTTATGACATTGTACTCCTGTTATGCTGGATATCCATTTCTCTCTTTGTTTGGATGTGGTGCTTTTATGCTGATATCCTTGTGTCTCTTCTTGGTTGGTGTGGTGCCTTTACGCTGATGTGCTTGTGTCTCTTTGTGGCTGGTGTGGTGCCTATATGTTAAATGCTCAAGTATCTCTTCATAGTTGGTGTGGTGCCTTTACGCTGATGTACCTGTGTCTCTTTATGACAGATGTACGGTTGCCATGCCAGACATCCATTTGTGTCTTTCTTCGGGTGTGGTGCCTTTACGCTGATGTCCTTGTGTCTCCTCCTGGTTGGTATGGTGCCTTTACGCTGATGTCCTTGTGTCTGTTTGTGGCAAGTGTGGTGCTTTTATGTTGAATGCTCAGGCATCTCTTTTTGGTAGGTGTAGTTCCTTTACACTGATGTACTTGTGTCTCTTTGTGGTTTGTGTGGTGCCTTTACGTCAAAGTCCTTGTGTCTCTTCATGGCTGGTGTGGTGCCTTTAAGCTGATGTCCATGTGTCTCTTTCTCATGAGTGTGGTGGCAATATGCTGGAAGTCCAAGTATCTCTTTGTGGCATACATGGTGCCTTTTTTTATGTCACATGTGCGTCTGTGTGGCAGGTGTGGTGCCATTTTGTTGAATACTCAGGTATCTCTTTTTGGCAGGTGAGGTGCCTTTATGCTGGTGTCCCTGTGTCTCTTTAAGACATTGTACTCCTGTTATGCTGGATATCCATTTCTCTCTTTATTTGGATGTGGTGCCTTTACGCTGATGTCCTTGTGTCTCTTATTGGGTGGTGTGGTGCCTTTACGCTGATGTGCTTGTGTCTCTTTGTGACTGGTGTGGTTCCTGTATGTTGAATGCTCAGGTATCTCTTCATAGTTGGTGTGGTGACTTTACGCTGATGTACCTGTGTCTCCTTATGACAGATGTACGGTTGCTATGCCGGACATCCATTTCTCTCTTTACTCGGGTGTGGTGCTTTTACGCTGATGTCCTTGCGTCTCTTTGTGGCTGGTGTGGTGCCTTTAAGTTGATGTCCATGTGTCTCTGTCTCATGATTGTGGTGGCATTATGCTGGAAGTGCAAGAGTCTCTTTGTGGCATACATAGTGCCTTTTTTTCGATGTCCTGTGTGCGTCTGTGTGGCAGGTGTAGTGCCTGTATGTTGAATGCTCAGGTATCTCTTTTGGCAGGTGTGGTGCTTTTATGCTGATGTCACTGTGTCTCTTCATGGCAGATATACTGCTGTTATGCTGGATATCCATTTGTGTCTTTGTTCGGGAGTGGTGCCATTATGCCGATGTTCCTGTGTCTCTTTATGACAGATTGTCACGAAGAGGGATCGGTGCCAGAGTGAAAGTGGCCAAAAACTGAATATTTGCGGAAGAGATGATTGAGGGTCAGAATATTTTAATTTGCACCAAAACAGGAAGAAAAAAATGAAAATCTTCAACATAAAAGTCTTTGGACTTCCAGGGCAGATTTCCTGGTTGGGATGGTCCCGTCTTCACCAGGGCTTCTCCTGGACTTGGGGTTGGGCACCAGGTGCTCCGCTTCACAGGAGTTGGCGTAGGTGGGAAGGAACAAGAAAACAAAAACAACACCGGAATGAGTCGCCAGGGAGGTGGGCACTTCCTATCTCAAGGGACTAGGAGTGAGGGAAGAAGTCATCTCTAACCGGCACCAAGTGAGCCCCGATGTGACCTCCTTCTAAACAGCGCCCTTCCCCCTCCCGTGTCCCGTGAACCCCTGTAGTTTCGCCCGTACCTTGTTGAGCCACCCCCCTCCAGGAGGGTGACTGGGCGATACGCGGTCCGGTTGGCCTCCCAGCTTAACGTCTTTGTCTGTGGCAGCAGCCCTCACCTCAGTGTCCTCTTCTGTAACCGCTCGGCTCATTTCAGACGATGTTCCGCCTCGGTCTGCTCCCGCTGTCCACGCCACGAACTCTGATCCTGCTCCGTGGAAACCAGCTTCCGCTCCGTGAGAGAAGTTTGTCCCTCTTGTTTTGGCCGCCTGCTCCTCTGATAGGCCGGTTTCTGATGACGTCAAGGGCTACACCCCCTGGTATTCCACTTGAGGTTTATTCTTAAAGGGCTCCAGCCCTCCCTGTACAAAGGGTGAGATGGCATTTATGAGAGATTTGTCAGTGTCGAAGGGCAACAAAGTCCGCAGTTTGTCATCGGACTCGTGACACAGATGCACCGTTGTTATGCCGGGCATCCATTTGTGTCTTTGTTCGGATGTGGTGCCTTTACGCTGATGTCCTTGTGTCTCTTCATGGATGGTGTTGTGCCTGTATGTTGAATGCTCAGGTATCTCATGTTTGGCAGGTGTGGTGCCTTTATGCTGATGTCCTTGTGTCTCTTTGTCATGAGTGTGGTGGATTATTATGCTGGAAGTCCATGTGTCTCTTTGTGGCATACATGGTGCCTTTTTTTCGATGGCACGAGTGCGTCTGTGTGGCAGGTGTGGTGCCTTTCTGTTGAATGCTCAGGTATCTCTTTTTGGCAGGTGTGGTGCCTGTGTCTCTTAATAACAGATGTACAGCTGTTATGCTGGACATCCATTCATTTGTATCTTTGTTTGGGTGTGGTGCCTTTATGCTGAGGTTCTTGTGTCTCTTTGTGGGTGGTGTGGTGCCTGTATGTTGAATGCTCACATATCTCATTTTGGCAGGTGTGGTGCCTTTACGATGATGTGCCTGTGTCTCTTTATGACAGATGTATGGTTGTTGTGCCAGGCATCCATTTGTGTCTTTGTTTGGGTGTTGTGCCTTTACGCTGATGTCCCTGTGTCTCTTTATGACAGATGTACGGTTGCTGTGCCGGGCATCCATTTGTGTCTTTGTTCGGTGTGGTGCCTTTACTCAAATGTCCTTGTGTCTCTTTGTGGTTGGTTTGGTGCATTTACGCTGATGTCCTTGTGTCTGTTTGTGGCTGGTGTTGTGTATGTTAAATGCTCAGGTAGCTCTTTTTGGCAGGTGTTGTGCCTTTATACTGATGTTCATGTGTCTCTTTTTGGCATGTGTGGTGCCTTTTTCTTAAATGCTCAGGTATCTCTTTTTGGCAGGTGCAGTGCCTCAATGCTGATGTCCCTGTGTCGCTTTATGGCAGATGTGGTGCTTTTATGCTGGATGTCCATGTATTGTTTTTGGGAAGGTGTGCACTGTACTTGTTTGTAGCCTGCATGCCTGCTGTAGGTGATGGGGCAGAAATGGTTCTTTCGAAATATGTCAAGTTAATGAACCTTAAAGGGGGCCATTGCATAGTGTCCCTTCATGTATAGACGGTGTAAGGCATGGGCAACGTGGGAAATTCTCCCGGGCCGCCACGTTCCAAGGGTCCTCCTGGGAAAGTTAATTTTCTCTATTTTCTCTCACTCTCCACCTTGTGTCACTTTAAGGAATTTTAGGGTCTCGAGCAAGACATATTTCAACTGTGTTTGTTATTCCCTGTTAAAGTTTAACATGTCATTTAGTAATGTTTGAATTGATGTGGGCTTAAGTTTACAGGAAATGAATAATACAAATCTAATTTGTGATGCCCCCAAATATGTCTTGCCAAAGGCCCCCAAATCCATAAAATGACACTGCCTCCATGTGCCCCCGGTGAAACACTAACCAATCCGACTCATTTAAGTAAGCCTGTCTTAGTGCAGTGACTATTGTGTCCCTGTACAGTTACTGCTTTTTGGGTATAACTTTCCTCTTGGCATTCTTCGATTTGTTTTACATAATAAAATGTGGCATTACATTTACAGCTGGCTTCAGGCTGTACATTGGGTGCACACAACAAGTTTCAGTCAATGACCACTCAGAGGCTGCAAGTCTGTACCAGGAGGTAAAGACTGTCTCCTCCACTGGTGATTGGGACTGCGCCCCTACATCTGGTGATGGAGGCTGTGTCTTTACATCTGGTGATGGAGGCTGTGTCTCTACATCTGGTGATGGAGGCTGTGTCTCTACATCTGGTGATGGAGGCTCTGTATTTACATCTGGTGATGGAGACTGTGTCTCAACATCTGGTGATTGGGACTGCGTCCCTAAATCTGATGATGGAGGCTGTGTCTTTACATCTGATGATGGAGGCTGTGTCTTTACATCTGGTGATGGAGGCTGTGTCTCTACATCTGGTGATGGAGGCTGTGTATCTACATCTGGTGATGGAGGCTGTGTCTCTACATCTGGTGATGGAGGCTGTGTCTTTACATCTGGTGATGGAGGCTATGTCTCTACATCTGGTGATGGAGGCTGTGTCTCTACATCTGCTGATGGAGGCTCTGTCTTTACATCTGGTGATGGAGACTGTGTCTCAACATCTGGTGATGGAGGCTGTGTCTCTACATCTGGTGATGAAGGCTATGTCTTTACATCTGGTGATGGAAGCTGTGGCTATGTATCTGGTGATGAAGGCTCTGTCGATTCATCTGGTGATGGAGGCTGTGTCTCTACTTCTGGTGATGGAAGCTGTGTCTACATCTGGTGATGAAGGCCATGTCTATTCATCTGGTGATGGAGGCTGTCTCTACATCTGGTGATGAAGGTTGTGTCTCTACATCTGGTGATGGCGGCTGTATCTTTACATCTGGTGATGGAAGCTGTGTCTACATCTGGTGATGGAGGTTGTGTCTTTACATCTGGTGATGGAAGCTGTGGCTATGCATCTGGTGATGAAGGCTGTGTCTATTCATCTGGTGATGGAGGCTGTGTCTCTACATCTGGTGATGGAGGCTGTGTCTTTACATCAGGTGAGGGAGGCTGTGTCGATTCGTCTGGTGATGGAGGCTGTGTCTCTACTTCTGGTGAGGGAAGCTGTGTCTACATCTGGTGATGAAGGCTGTGTCTATTTATCTGGTGATGGAGGCTGTCTCTACATCTGGTGATGAAGGCTGTGTCTCTACATCTGGTGATGGAGGCTGTATCTTTACATCTGGTGATGGAAGCTGTGTCTACATCTGGTGATGGAGGTTGTGTCTTTACATCTGGCGATGGAAGCTGTGGCTATGCATCTGGTGATGAAGGCTGCGTCTATTCATCTGGTGATGGAGGCTGTGTCTCTACATCTGGTGATGGAGGCTGTGTCTTTACATCTGGTGATGGAAGCTGTGGCTATGCATCTGGTGATGAAGGCTCTGTCGATTTATCTGGTGATGGAGGCTGTGTCTCTACTTCTGGTGATGGAAGCTGTGTCTACATCTGGTGATGAAGGCTGTGTCTATTCATCTGGTGATGGAGGCTGTCTCTACAGCTGGTGATGAAGGCTGTGTCTCTACATCTGGTGATGGAGGCTGTATCTTTACATCTGGTGATGGAAGCTGTGTCTACATCTAGGGACGGAGGTTGTGTCTTTACATCTGGTGATGGAAGCTGTGGCTATGCATCTGGTGATGAAGGCTGTGTCTATTCATATGGTGATGGAGGCTGTGTCTCTACATCTGGTGATGGAGACTGTGTCTTTACATCGGGTGATGCAGGCTGTGTCTATTCATCTGGTGATGGAGGCTGTCTCTACATCTGGTGATGGGGACTGCATCCCTACATCCGGTGATGAGGGCGGTCTCTACATCTGGTGATGGAGGTAGCATCTCTACACTCAGTGATGGGGGATGTGTCTCCTCATCTGGTGATAGGGACAGCATGCCTACATCTGGTGATGGAGGTTGTGCCTCTTCATCTGTTGATGGGGACTGCATCCCTGATGTAGGCTGTGTCTCTACATCTGGTGATGAAAGCTGTGTCTCTACATTTGGTGATGGAAGCTGTGTCTTTACATCTGGTGACAGAGGCTGTGTCTCTACATCTGTTGATGGAGCCTGTGTCTCTACAACTGGTGATGGAGAATGTGTCTCTACATCTGTTGATGGAGCCTGTGTCTCTACAACTGGTGATGGAGAATGTGTCTCTACTTCTGGTGATGGAGACTGTGTCTCTACATCTGCTGATGGAGGCTGTGTCTCTACATCTTGTGATGGGGACTGCGTCCCTACATCTGGTGATGGAAGTTGTGTCTCCTCATCTGTTGATGGGGACTGCATCCCTGATGTAGGCTGCTGTGTCTCTATATCTGTTGATGGAAGCTGTGTCTTTACATCTGGTGATAGAGGATGTGTCTCTACATCTGTTGATGGAGCCTGTGTCTCTACAACTGGTGATGGAGAATGTGTCTCTGCATCTGGTGATGGAGGCTGTGTCTCCTCATCTGGTGATAGGGACAGCATCCCTACATCTGGTGATGGAAGTTGTGTCTCCTCATCTGTTGATGGGGACTGCATCCCTGATGTAGGCTGCTGTGTCTCTATATCTGTTGATGGAAGCTGTGTCTTTACATCTGGTGATAGAGGCTGTGTCTCTACATCTGTTGATGGAGCCTGTGTCTCTACAACTGGTGATGGAGAATGTGTCTCTACATCTGGTGATGGAGACTGTGTCTCTACATCTGGTATGTGTAATGAAGTTAGCAGCCCAGTAGCTGGGGCGGCGGAGCGAGTGGGGTGAAGGGAAGAGGAGGAGTCGACACAGGATGAGGGCAGTTAGAGTAGGGGCAGGGTCGAGGTTGGATGTATAGAATAAAGCTCTGATTACGATCACCAGTAGTGTGCGTGATTACTTGTAGCGCGATGCTACAACTGGCGACGAGGGTGGGATGACTGAGCCCCCACCGCTCATAAGAAACCCATGAGGACACCCTGTCCGAGGCAACGTCGAAGAGAACGCTGCGATCGCGCCGAAGCGCGACTCACGCCAGAAGCGTGTGCTTTGAGGGAGGCTGATAAGCGCAGAAGTCGGGAGCCCACCCCGTCCCTGCCTTGCACCCCGAGAGCGACAGAGAAGTGCCCAGTGTAAGGGACGCTGTCCCTGAAGGCCCGCTGGCGAGTGCCGCCGAGCACCGTGAAGTCCGGGCTTGAGTGCCCATCGACGTCGGAAGATCTCACCCCAGATGAGTGAGTCTTGGCACATTGTTGCTCGAAGGAACGCGGGAAGCTGCAGAATAAGGCGGGAGCCCACCCCAACCTCACCTGATAGTAGCCGCCGGTGGGGAGATGCAGGTCCTGATGTGTGCTGCCTCTGAAGCTGCCTGCTGGTGAGTCCGGAGTGAAAAGAGGACCGAGTGAGCCATGAGAGCAAGCCTCGTGTGCATGTAGTGACAGCGGCCATCTTGGAGTCAGGCACTTTTCAAGACAGACCCCTTGATTCTTGTAGAGCGGCCATTTTGAAGTCAGGCATACAGTAACAGAACAAGCACTGACAAGAACAAGGAAACAAGCATTTGGCAAGAGCAAATAAACAAGCATTGGCGGAAAGGAAAATAAACAAACATTGACAAGAGCAAGTAAACAAGCATTGGCAAGAGCAAATAAACAAGCATTGACGAGAGCAAATAAACAAGCATTGGCGAGAAGAAATAAAAAAAAAAGCATTGTCAAAATTAACTAAACAAGCATTGGTGAGAATACATAAAGAAACAGGCACCAACAAAGGGGTGGAAAGAAGATAACGACACAATGGCGACCTCACCACAGCGGAAGCCCCTTGTTGCGGGAGGATCACACCTGCGAGCTCCGGAACCTCTGACCGTGACCACGGGAGGGAGTATGGGCCCCAAGTGGCAAGAATGGTTAGAAGACTTCGAAGATTACATCGAGGGATCCAAAGTGACGGAAGACAAAGAGAAGTTAATTGCCCTCCGCAACCTAGCAGGCCGGGAAGTAAGCAAAATCATCAAGGATTTTTCGCCTGCAGATACTGGAACCTATGACAAGGTGCGTGAGGCACTGAACAAAAAGTTTCTACATAAAAGAAACGTGGACTATGAGCGCCACGAGTTTCACCAAGCGCGTCAAGGAAAAGAGGAGGCAATGAGTGCATTTATCACCCGGTTACGACGGCTGTCGAGACACTGTGAGTTTGAAACCTTCTCGCCTGACGCTGCTATCAAATCACAAATCATAGCTGGCTGTCACTCAGAAGCTCTCAGGAGATGGCTACTGAGGAAACCCCACGAATTGGAAGAGATAGAAGAAATGACTCGTATATACGACCAAGCGGAGGAACACGCCGCCACCATCGAAACAGGATACAACGGCCGTCAGGAGCAAGCACACCGTGTTCAAGACCGACCTCGTAGCAGAAGGAAGTATTCGTGGGAGAATAAATGGAGACAGAGACCGTCGTCTCACCAACGACGCCCGGAGTACAGGAGAAGAGAAACGGGGCGAAGGGACCGAAAGCCAGAGAGGACTAACCGATGTTATCAGTGTGGTTATGACTATCCTCATATAGACACCTGTCCGGGCATGGGTCAGCGATGCAGGAAATGTGGGCGATCCAACCACTTCGAAGCCATGTGCGGGGACTATCACAAAGAAAGGCGAGGTGAGACAATGAGATCGTCCCGCTCTGACACAAGGAAACATCACATTAGAGCTGTTCAAGGAGAGCCCAGGCGGTCCCCAGGTTCATCTCATTCCAGCCGGGAATCTCACAGGTCACGATGGGAACGCAGATCCCCATCTCGGGACTCGAGATCATCGTCCTCCAAAGACTCGACCTACACTGTGGAATACTTGAACATGATTGCGGACCCTGATCAACTGAAAAAGTATCCACGCCTAGACATTAGAGTAGGGAATCACGACACCAAATTTGTAATGGACAGCGGAGCCTCGCTGAATTATATTCCAGTCACGGAACACGAGAAAATGGTCCCGAAACCCCCACTAACTTTTGCACCGGTCCGCGACTTCACATGGATGTCCAAAAAACCACTCCCCTGCCTGGGTAAATTCCACACAACACTCACCCATGACAACATCACCATACAGGCGGTCATACATGTCATCAAAGGGCCTGAGGCCGACTGCCTACTTAGCCTTCCCACGGCTGAGCGTCTTCGTCTGGTGGAAATATTATTCAAAGTCAACGATAATCAGAACTGTGTCAGCCAGTTTCCCAAATTATTTCAAGGCTTAGGCAAGCTGAAAGGTTGTCAAATTCGGCTGCACATTAACGAACGGATCAAACCTGTTGCGCAGCACCCACGACGTGTTCCATACCATCTTCAGAGTGCTATCGAGGACGAACTTCAGGAACTCCTATCTGCAGACATCATTGAGCGCACTGATGGCCCGACCCCTTGGGTGTCGCCGGTGGTCATCGTTCCTAAAAAAGGGACCCCCAACAAGGTGAGACTGTGCGTTGACATGCGCCTACCCAACACCGCGATTGAAAGGGAGCGACACCCTGGACCGAGCGATATGATTGCTGCACTGAATGGTGCGAGGGTCTTCTCAAAGCTAGACCTGAACAAAGGTTATCACCAGCTAGAATTAGACGCCAGATCTCGCTACATCACCACGTTTGCAACTCACCTAGGACTTTTTAGGTACAAGCGGCTGAGCTTTGGTGTCTCGTCGGCCGCGTAAATAATTCAGGAGGCAATCCATCAAATCATTCAACACATCCCCAACACCTTGAACTATAGCGAAGACATCCTGGTCTATGGGTCGGATTTTCGTGAGCACGACATCGCTCTTGATCGCGTTTGCCATGCCCTGCTGGATGCGAACTTGACGCTGAACAAGGAGAAATGTGAGTTTCACCAGGCCACTTTGAAATTCTTTGGCCACATTTTCTCGGATGAGGGCATGAAACCGGACCCGGACAAGATCGCGACCCTGAATAACACCAAAAGCCCGCAGGATGTAAATGACTTGAGGTCCTTCTTAGGGATGGCCAGCTACTGTGCCCGCTACATCCGTGACTATGCGACCATCAGTCACCCCCTTCGGATTCTCACCAAGATTGGTCAACCGTTTGACTCGACCCCTGAGTGTGAACGGGCGTTCAATGACATCAAACGCGCCGTGGAGTCGGCCGACAGTCTCTCATACTTCAACCCTCGACGGAAGACTGAGATCACCGTCGACGCTAGCCCCGTTGGATTGGGGGCCATCTTTCTGGACCAAATGGTGGAGTCTACACTGAAGGAGTGCCACCTCTGTCAGTTGACCAGCAAAAGCAACCCACCGGCACCACTACAAATGACCACCCTACCTAGTGGAGTGTGGCAAGAAATTGCCATGGACTTCTATGGACCGCTGCAGTCTGGGAAATATGTGGTTGCCATAATTGACGAATATTCACGATTCCCCATCGCACAAATAATATCGTCTACAAGTGCCTCCTGCACTATCAAGGTGCTGGATGAGGTATTTGCAACATGGGGTGTCCCCAAAGAAGTCAAAACGGACAGTGGGCCTCCATTCAATGGGCACGAATTCAGTGCCTTTGCGAAACACATGGACTTCAAGCACAGAAAAATTACACCACTCTGGCCGCAAGCAAATGGCACCATCGAAAGGTTTATGGCTACGATCAAAAAAACATTTCAGCGCGCAACTGCTGAGAAGAAAGAACTACAGGCAGCTCTGAATGAAGTTCTCAGAGCCTACAAGACAACTCCTCACTCAACCACCGGACAATGCCCTGCAACGCTTATGCTAGGGCGGCCAATGAGAAATCGCATCCCAACATGGGAAGGTGCCTTGCAAGCGGTATCGCCAAACGACATTCACCAGGAAATGGCTGTGACTGACAGGCATAACAAAGACAGAATGAAAGTGTATGCTGATGCCAAAAGGAGAGCGAGGTCTCCATCCTTGCATGAAGGGGATCAAGTCTTCATCAAACAGGAGCAGCAGAGAAAGACTGATTCCCGATTCCGGGACGAGCCACTGTTAGTGACCCAACAGAAGGGCACCATGTTGACCGCGGAATCTGAACAATGCAGAATCACCAGGAACATCTCCCACTTCAAGAGGTGTCCGCGAGACATACAGGGACCTGGGATGAGCCCTACTGGCACCCCCGCATGTGAAGAGCCTGACCCTGGTGCCACAGAAGGAAGAGGTCGGCAGAGTGAGCCCAGGCCGACTGTGTCCACCGGGAATATGTCATTGCGGCCACGTCGTGATATCCAGCCACCAAAGAGACTCATTGAAGAGATGGACTGAAGCACTGTTGTTTGTTTTATTAAGAAGAGGGGAGATGTAATGAAGTTAGCAGCCCAGTAGCTGGGGGAGCGGAGCGAGTGGGGTGAAGGGAAGAGGATGAGTCGACACAGGATGAGGGCAGTTAGAGTAGGGGCAGGGTCGAGGTTGGATGTGTAGAATAAAGCTCTGATTACGATCACCAGTAGTGTGCGTGATTACTTGTAGCGCGATGCTACAGTATGGAGGCTGTGTCTCTACATCTGGTGATGGAGGCTGTGTCTATACACCTGCTGATGGAGGCGGTATCTCTACATCTGATGATGGAGGTGTGAAGAAGATGGGGACGGAAACGACTGGAAACTCCCAACAGACAGCGTCGGACGGGAAGAGGTTAGCGGTCTAGCTGCAGCCGAAAACAGCTGGAAAGAGCACCTGACGTCATCAACGGAGGAGAAAAGAGGCGAAAGGACGAAGCTGTGTGTGGCGGCGACACCGGAGGAGGAGAAAGTGTGGAGAAAGACGGCGAGTGAAGAGACCAGGAGCAGAGAGACAGCGAGCGGTGAGAAGAGGAGCAGAGAGACGGCGAGCGGTGAGAAGAGGAGCAGAGAGGCGGCGAAGGAGGGCGAGAACAAGAAGGAGGAGGAGACTGAAAGAATAGTGTTGTACAACGCCATTAAGCCCGGCGGCCAGCAAGGGAAGGAGGACGCCCCGGGTGCCTTCGCCACGGCCCTGGACACGGGTCGTGGCTCAAGGCAAGTTCCTTTGCAAGGGTCATTCTGGTGGGGGTGGTGGAGAGGCACTGGGGATTAAGACACGTGTGTTTCTTTTTTTTTGCCGTTTATAAACACACCACGTTGGTTCTTTTTCCCTCACGCTTCCATTCCCCTCACTACCCGGGCGGCATCTGGTGATGGTGGCACGATTTAGTAAACAGGAAGAACACAATAGTAATCTTGGTCATATTTCTGTTTCCTTCTCCCTGACCTACGGACCGTGGGAGTCTTCGGCAAACACCCAGAACCCCAAGCCTGAAGCAGAGAGCAATAAGTACTGTGGACCACTCCATGGAAACAGTGTTTTGCAAAACTGCAGATCCTTTATCCTGTACAACAGCTATACCTGGAAATATCGCTAGCTGTACCTGTTAATACTGAAACCAAGAAGGGAAATATCGCTAGCTGTACCTGTTAATACTGAAACCAAGAAGGAAAAATAGCACTAAATAAACACCTACTACGATGTAGGCTGTGTTTCTACATCTGGTGATGAAAGCTGTGGCTATGCATCTGGTGATGGAGGCTGTGTCTTTACATCTGGTGACGGAGGCTGTGTCTCTACATCTGGTGATGGAGGCTGTGTCTTTACATCTGGTGATGGAGGCTGTGTCTCTACATCAGCTAATGAAGGCTGTGTCTCTATATCTGGTGATGGAGGCTGTGCATCTACACCTGGTGATGGAGACGGTCTCTCTTCATCTGCTGATGGAGGCTGTGTCCTTACATCTGGTGATGGAGGCTGTGTCTCTACATCTGGTGATGGAGACTGTGTCTCTACATCTTCTGATGGAGGCTGTGTCTCTACACCTGGTGATGGAGGCTGTTTCTATGCATCTGCTGATGGAGCCGGTGTCTCTACATCTGGTGATGGAGGCTGTGTCTCCAAATCTGGTGATGGAGGTTGTGTCTCCTCATCTGGTGATTGAGGACTGCGTCCCTAATGTAGGCTGTGTTTCTACATCTGGTGATGCAGGCTGTGTCTCTACATCTGGTGATGGAGGCTGTGTCGCTACATCAGATAATGGAGGCTGTATCTCTATATCTGGTGATAGAGGCTGTGCCTCTACACCTGGTGATGGAGGTTGTGTCTCTACACCTGGTGATGGAGGTTGTGTCTCTAAGTCTGGTGATGGAGGCTTCAGGCAATACATTGGGTGCAAACAACAATTTTCAGTCAATGAGACACAGAAGCTGCAAGTCTGCACCTGGAGGTAGAGACTGCGTCCCTACATCTGGTGATGGAGGTTGTGTCTCCTCATCTGGTGATGGGGACTGCGTCACTGATGTAGGCTGTGTTTCTACATCCGGTGATGGAAGCTATGCCTATACATCTGGTGATGGAGGCTGTGTCTTTACATCTGGTGACGGAGGCTGTGTCTCTACATCTGGTGATGGAGGCTGTGTCTTTACATCTGGTGATGGAGGCTGTGTCTCTACATCAGGAAATGGAGGCTGTGTCTCTATATCTGGTGATGGAGGCTGTGCATCTACACCTGGTGATGGAGACTGTCTCTCTACATCTGCTGATGGAGGCTGTGTCTATACATCTGGCGATGGAGGCTGTGTCTCTACATCTGGTGATGGAGACTGTCTCTCTACATCTTCTGATGGAGGCTGTGTCTCTACATCTGGTGATGGAGGCTGTTTCTATGCATCTGCTGATGGAGCCGGTGTCTCTACATCTGGTGATGGAGGCTGTGTCTCCAAATCTGGTGATGGAGGTTGTGTCTCCTCATCTGGTGATTGAGGACTGCGTCCCTGATGTAGGCTGTGTTTCTACATCTGGTGATGCAGGCTGTGTCTCTACATCTGGTGATGGAGGCTGTATCTCTATATCTGGTGATAGAGGCTGTGCCTCTACACCTGGCGATGGAGGTTGTGTCTCTACACCTGGTGATGGAGGTTGTGTCTCTACGTCTGGTGATGGAGGCTTCAGGCAGTACATTGGGTGCAAACAACAATTTTCAGTCAATGAGACACAGAAGCTGCAAGTCTGCACATGGAGGTAGAGACTGCGTCCCTACATCTGGTGATGGAGGTTGTGTCTCCTCATCTGGTGATGGGGACTGCGTCACTGATGTAGGCTGTGTTTCTACATCCGGTGATGGAAGCTATGCCTATACATCTGGCGATGGAGGCTGTGTTTCTACATCTGGTGATGGAGGCTGTGTCTTTATATCTGGTGATGGAGGCTGTGTTTCTACGTCTGGTGATCTAGGCTGTGTTTCTACATCTGGTGATGGAAGCTGTGCCTATACACCTGGTGACGGAGGCTGTCTTTCTACATCTGGTGATGGAGGCTGCATTTTTACATCTGGTGATGGAAGCTGTGGCTATGCATCTGATGATAGAGGCTGTGTCTATTCATCTGCTGATGGAGGCGGTGTCTCTGCATCCGGTGATGGAGACTGTGTCTTTACATCTGCTGATGGAGGCAGTGTCTATACATCTGGTGATGGAGGCTGTGTCTTTAAATCTGGTGATGGAAGCTGTGTCTATGCATCTGGTGATGAAGGCTGTGTCTTTGCATCTGGTGATGGAGGCTGTGTCTTTACATCTGGTGATGGAGGCTGTGTCTCTACATCTGCTGATGGAGGCTGTGTCTCTACATCTGGTAATGGTGGCTGTGTCTTTACATCTGGTGATGGAAGTTGTGTCTATGCATCTGATGAGGAAGGAGGTGTCTCTACAATTGGTATTAGAGAATGCGTCTCTGCACCTGGTGATAGATTCTGCACCTCTGCACCTGGCGTTAGAGACTGTGTTTCCAAATCTGGGGATGGAGGCTGCATCTCCACATCTGACATAGAGTCTGCTTTCTTCCCCATGAGATACTGGTTCTCTACGCCTGAAGATAGAGACTGGGTCTTTACACCTGGCGATAGAGCCTGCTTCCCCATACCTGGTGATAGAATCTATGTCTCTACACCTGGTCGTAGAGGCTGCATTCTAGACCTTAAGAGAAAATGCTGCATCTCTCTGTCTGGTGATGGAGGCTGTGGCATTCTACCTGCTGATAGTGCTGAATATATGTACCTGTTGATAAAGCTGTGTGTCCACACTTGGGGTTAGAGACGTCATCTCTACACCTGGCAATAGAGGCTGCATCCCACTCCAACTAGCAGAAGCTAGCCATCAACATCAGGCTTAAATGGAGCACATAGCAGAGGCAGACTGGACTCACTCCCTCAGATCCAAGCTGCCTATCCTCACCTGCGACCTTCAGAACGTTCTAACCGCATTCAACACCTGGATCTCAAACTGTGTCAACACTTTGGCTCCACCGAAGAAGATTAGGCAAGCAACAACTCACACCCAAGCATTCTGGTACGCAGAAGACCTAAGAGACTCCAAGTGCTACTACAAACAACTAGAAAGAAGTTGCAGAACAAGATGACACCTCAAGTAACACCTAAAAATCTGCTCTCGGAAGGTACCACGCACAGATCCAGGAAGCCAGGAAAGCAGCCCTTGTACTAAGATTAGAATCCTGCTCCAACTCCGGCACAGAACTTTTCAACATCATCAGAGATTTTACCAATCCAGCTGCAACCACCAACTCCATTACCCCCCCCCCATCTCTGCGATGATCTCTCTGACTTCTTCCACAACAAAATACTCAAGATCAATACTAATTTTGCACCCCAACTCACCACAGAGGACATCATCACGCAACTACCCACATCCAGTCCATCATGGATCGAGGTGAAACTATCATTCTCAGCCTCCTTGACCTCTTGGGGGCCATCAACACTGTTTCCTATGGCACTTTCATTGCTAGACTCAGGAATTTAAGGGCCCGCCTTGAGATGGTTCTCCTCATTCTTGTCAAACAGAACTCAACAAGGTAGACTTTCCCCTCATACCTTTGAATCCACGAGGCTCATCTGCAGAGTTCCCAAGGGATCTTCCCTCAACCCAACCCTTTTTTTAATGCCTGCCTGGCACTCCTCACCCATATCATAAGAGCCCACGGCTTCAACACCGTCTCCTATGCCGATGACACACAGCTCATCCTCTTCCTCATTGACGAGAACAACACACCAGGACCAGGTTCACCTCCTGTATAACCAACGTGGCTGACTGGATGAGGGAAGACTGCCTAAAACTCAACATGGACAAAACGGAGAGCCTGATCTTTGGAAACAAGTGCTCCCCTTAGGACTCCTCCTGCTGGCCTTCCAACACCCACCCCCCAAAAACCACACGAGAAACCTCAACATCATCCTAGACGACAAACTCCAAATGAAAAAACAGGTAATTGCTGTGACCGCATTCTGCTGCCTCGCTCTCATAATGCTTCGCAAGATTTTCGCAAGATTTTCAAATCCCACGCGCACAAGAAGCACGATCACCCAGGCCCTCATATTCAGCAGACTGGACTACCGCAACGCACTCCACATCAGTAGCTCCGACCATCTAACGCAAATAGTCCAGACTATCCAAAACATCAGCGCCAGACTCATCCTAGAAGTCCTCAGGAGTGCTCACATCACTCCCTGTCTCACTCTGCTAGGCTGGCTACCCTTCAGAAACTTTGCAATTCAAATTGTTCCTCCACACATACAAAGCACTTCACAACATCAGACCAGCGTACCTCAACGACTGACTTCAACTCTACCATTTATTCAGAAAGCTACACTCCACCTCTCTCACTCTCGCAAGAGTCCCCCGCATCCACAGAAGCAAGTGGGGAGGGTGTTCCTTTTCCTTGATCACCGCTAAGAACTAGAATGAACTTGGCCAACACATCAGGACAGCTCCTTCGCTACTCAATTTCCTCAAGAAATTGGAGACCTGGCTGTTCAACTAGGACCACCGTCTGGCCTACGTTCCTGCTCCATCGATCAAATAGCCTCATGGGTGATAAGTTGCACAATATAAATCGATTTAACATAACATAGTATAGCTTAACAACATAATATAACACCTGGTGAGACTGGCTGCGTCTCTACACTTGGTAATAAAGGCTGTGTCTCTGCACCTGTTGATGGAGGCCTCGTCTCTCTACCTGGTAATAGAGACAGCATCTCTACACTTGGTGGTAGACACTGCTTTCTATACCTAGAGAGATAGGCTGCATCTCTCCGTCTGGTGGTGGAGGCTGCATCTCTCCGTCTGGTGATGGAGGCTGCATCTCTCCGTCTGGTGGCGGAAGCTGCATCTCTCCGTCTGGTGGCGGAGGCTGCATCTCTCTGTCTAATGGCGGAGGCTGCATCTCTCCATCTCGTGGCGGAGGCTGCATCTCTCCGTCTGGTGATGGAGGCTGCATCTCTCCGTCTGGTGGCGGAGGCTGCATCTCTCCGTCTGGTGGCGGAGGCTGCATCTCTCTGTCTAATGGCGGAGGCTGCATCTCTCCATCTCGTGGCGGAGGCTGCATCTCTCCGTCTGGTGATGGAGGCTGCATCTCTCCGTCTGGTGGCGGAAGCTGCATCTCTCTATCTGGTGGCGGAGGCTGTATCTCTCTGTCTGATGGCGGAGGCTGCATCTCTCCATCTGGTGGTGGCAGAGGCTGCATCTCTCTGTCTGGTGACGGAGGCTGCATCACTCCGTCTGGTGACGGAGGCTGCATCTCTCCGTCTGGTGGTGGAGGCTGCACCTCTCCGTCTGGTGGTGGAGGCTGCATCTCTCCATCTCGTGACGGAGGCTGCATCTCTCCGTCTGGTGGCGGAGGCTGCATCTCTCTGTGTGTTGGCGGAGGCTGCATCTCTCTGTCTGATGGCGGAGGCTGCATCTCTCCGTTTGGTGGCAGAGGCTGCATCTCTCCATCTGGTGACGGAGGCTGCATCTCTCCGTCTGGTGGCGGAGGCTGCATCTCTCCATCTGGTGGTGTAGGAGGCTGCATCTCTCTGTTTGGTGACGGAGGCAGCATCTCTCTGTCTGGTGACGGAGGCTGCATCTCTCCGCCTGTTGGCAGAAGCTGCATCTCTCCGTCTGGTGGTGGAGGCTGCATTTTCTCCGTCTGGTGGCGGAGGCTGCAGCTCTCCATCTGGTGACAGAGGCTGCAGCTCTCCGTCTGGTGGTGGAGGCTGCAGCTCTCTGTCTGGTGGTGGAGGCTACATCTCTCCGTCTGGTGGTGGAGGCTGCATCTCTCTGTCTGGTGGTGGAGGCTGCAGCGCTCCGTCTGCTGATGGAGGCTGCAGCTCTCTGTCTGGTGGTGGAGGCTGCATCTCTCCGTCTGGTGACGGAGGCTGCAGCTCTCTGTCTGCTGATGGAGGCTGCATCTCTCCGTCTGGTGGTGGAGGCTGCAGCTCTCCGTCTGGTTATGGAGGAAGCATCTCTCTGTCTGGTGGTGGAGGCTGCAGCTCTCTGTCTGGTGATGGAGGCTGCATCTTTCCGTCTGGTGTCGGAGGCTGCATCTCTCCATCTGGTGGCGGAGGCTGCATCTCTCCATCTGGTGGTGGAGGAGGCTGCATCTCTCCGTCTGGTGGCGGAGGCTGCGTCTCTCCGCCTGGTGGTGGAGGCTGCATCTCTCCGCCTGGTGGTGGAGGCTACATCTCTCCGTCTGGTGGTGGAGGCTGCATCTCTCCGTCTGGTGGTGGAGGCTGCATCTCTCCGTCTGGTGGTGGAGGCTACATCTCTCCGTCTGGTGGTGGAGGCTTCATCTCTCCGTCTGGTGGTGGAGGCTGCATCTCTCTGTCTGGTGGTGGAGGCTGCATCTCTCCGTCTGGTGGTGGAGGCTACATCTCTCCGTCTGGTGGTGGAGGCTACATCTCTCCGTCTGGTGGTGGAGGCTGCAGCTCTCCGTCTGGTTATGGAGGAAGCATCTCTCTGTCTGGTGGTGGAGGCTGCAGCTCTCTGTCTGGTGATGGAGGCTGCATCTTTCCGTCTGGTGTCGGAGGCTGCATCTCTCCATCTGGTGGTGGAGGAGGCTGCATCTCTCCGTCTGGTGGTGGAGGCTGCATCTCTCCGTCTGTTGGTGGAGGCTACATCTCTCCGTCTGGTGGTGGAGGCTGCAGCTCTCCGTCTGGTGATGGAGGCTGCAGCTCTCTGTCTGGTGATGGAGGCTGTATCGCTCTACCTGGCTATAGAGCTAAATCCCTGTGCCTACTGTTAAAGCTGCATCACACAAGCTGGCCGTAGGGGCGACATCTCTACATCTGGAGGTAGAGTGTCCAATATAAATGTTGGTAGAAAGGGAGCTCTGTTGCAACAGTGACAGAGTTCCCCTCCTGCCAACATTCTGGTCTGCCCAGTAGTATGGTTTGACGGAAGCCGAGACTACTCTATCTGTGCCGTGGTCAAACCCTCCAACGGACTGACAGAGTAAGGGCCGCCGGAGGTTTGGTTTTATGACCACGCACCTAACTTAGATGGGTGGACTTACAGGTGGTTTTCAATACCCATCACTGCAGGGAAACCTGGCAGTAAGGAGCATTGAAAAGTGTTCAATGAAGATGTTGCCTTTGGAGGGAACTCCCATGGTGAGGGGGGTGTTGTTGTTTTTTCTTCTTCAAAAAAAATTCCCGCTTTGAGATGCTGGCCGCTCTAATTAGCTCTATAGGTCTCTTTATTATGTTGGAAGTTTTTCTTCTGTGTTTTTAATTCCATTTGCTATGTTGTCTGTAGCAGGAGCTTTCCACTCTGAGATTCTAACATCCGGGGGAGGTAAGAGGTGCAGAGAGAGAGAGAAAAAGGAATCTGAGAGCTGCCGGGATAGACTGTGTGACCGTCCTCTCATATATGACTGCCATTGTGAGATGCCCAGCAAGGATACCTGCCAAGAGTCACTGCGTTATAATATTCCTTTTTCTCATTGACACTGTAGGATGTCTGTGGTCAGAGTTGTGACTGTTTGGGCCTTCCAAGGTGGACTAAGCTAGAGTTCTCCGTCACCAACAGTGTCTGATGCCTCCCTCTGTTCTTCGCCAGCTTTTCTGGTTAGTACTGAGTGGGTTGTTTAATGCAGCTCGTATATAGTTGTCTGTGCTCAGAGTTTGGGACTGTTTGGGCCTTCCAGGGTGGACTGAGCTAGAGTCCCCCAGTCACCAACAGTGTGTGGTGCTTCTCTCAGATGCTCGCCGGCTGCCGTGGTTAGTACTGAGTGGGTTGTTTAATGCAGTTGGTATATAGTTTTCTGTGCTCAGAGTTTGGGACTGTTTGGGCCTTCCAGGGTGGACTAAGCTAGAGTCCTCCAGTCACCAACAGTGTGTGGGTCCTCTCTCAGATCTTGGCCCGCTGCTCTGGCCAAGCGCACCAGGAGCGGGTGCCCACCCCGCTTTATGTCTGAAATTAAGCGGGTGCCCACCCCGTGTGATTGCCGCGCCTCACGACTGCCCGGAATCACCGCCGCCGCCCGGGGTGCGAACGAGGAGCGGGCCGCCGCTCTGCCTGCGGCGACCCGGAAGGGGAAGGAGTGACTCGAGAGCCAGGCGGGAGCCTACCCCACGCTGGCGCCGCCCCCAAGACTCGACGGAGACGTCGCTCCGTGGTGAGGGGCTCTCCGGAGGCGGAGGAGAGCCCCAAGTGCTGCCGGAGTCCGGGCGGGGCTCTCGCATGTGAGGATAGCCCCGCGTAGAAGTCCCGGGTCCCAGGAGGGGGCCTGGGTGAAGGACAGGGAGCCGTGCGGGAGCCTACCAGCAGCCCCCAAAGACGTCTGCAGCCTTGCCGAGGCTTCCTCGAAGTCCTGGGTCCCAGGAGGGGGCCCGGGTGAAACCAGGAACCCGGAGGCAGCGTAAGTGCTGCTGAGTGTCGGCGGGGCTCCCGTGGTGCAGGGAGAGCCCCGCGAACCGTGCCTGTAAGTCCCGAGTCCCAGGAGGGGGCTCGGGTGAAGTCCGGTGGTGTGCTGACGTTGGCGGGGCTCCCCGTGAGCAGAGGAGAGCCCCGCGTGAAGCCCGCGCCGCCCGGAGCCTGCCCCAAGAGTCCCGGTGAGTGAGGGCCTCAGTGGGGGACTGTGTGAAGGAGGGGGGGTAGCGGGGCACAGTGTCGGTGCCCGCCCCCGTCGGGCCTCCCCCCGAGACACCGGGAGCGTCCGTGACGGCTTGGGTGTTCCTCAGCTGCCCCACTTGACAGCGGGCAGCTGCAACGGGCCAGCATAATTGCTTAGAAGCCCCCGGAGGGCAGACTCCCCTACAGACAGGGCCACAGGGCCACAGGGCCCCAGGGGCTACACACCGACGCCGCAGTGGTGGGTCGCTGCAACGATTAAGCACCGTCCCAGTGTTGTTTTGGGGCCCCCCCCGTGACTGTACTGTCTGGGACTGCTAACTGGTTGGGGAGTGCCGGTATTTACAGGAATGTGTTGCGCACGAAGCCTAACAGTATTGCCCAGATGTTCTAGGGTTCTGCATCTACTGTTTATGCATGATGTGTGGGAACACTAAGGATATGGTTTTCATGCCCTAAGCCACTGTGTTTATAGGCCAGGTTGGTGCCTAGCACCT
This sequence comes from Triturus cristatus, assembly GCF_964204655.1. Lineage (NCBI taxonomy): Eukaryota > Metazoa > Chordata > Amphibia > Caudata > Salamandridae > Triturus > Triturus cristatus. The sequence goes on along the minus strand of NC_140580.1, from coordinate 1,187,896,688 downwards.
AGGTGTGTGCCTACTGTCTTTAGCCCCCAGGAGAGGGGCAGGACATATGTTGTTATACCTACTGCATAGGCTGTGTAATGCCCTAGGCTAATGGTAACGTTTATTCCCTAGGGCTACAGCGTTGGTGTTCTGCATGACGTGTTCCTCATGTGAAGTAGGCTAAATGTTTACATGTTTATGCCACAGGTGATTGCCTAATGTTTTCCCCTTACAGCGTTTCTGCCTCAGGGGTTACTCTTGTCGTTTACACTTATGGTGATGTCATGATGTTTCCATTGCAGGTGTTCCGGCCTTATGCCTAATCTTGCGCCCTGATGTTTTTATTGCAGGACTGAGGCTGATGGACTTATCTTTATTGTCTTTTACGTCACAATGGTTCTGGCAGCAGCCCGATTGGCCCTGCCATGTATATAATCCCCCCCCCCTGTCAATTTTGACCGAGCGCCAGTTGGCGCAGTATAGAGATTACTAATAATACCTTGTGTTTTGACAATACAGAAGTTATTCTTACACAAACTTGTGTAGTGTCTCTTTTTGGAGTGTGCCTGGTGTGTCGCCTGTGTGTACTGCGTGGATGCTTTACACATTTCCTCCAGAGTTTGGCCCGCCCGCTCTGCACCACGCTACCCGTTTCCAACAATGTGGTTAACCATTCACCATAAGGGGTTGTTTGGACTGATACAAGGTGCCCACTAGAACTAGTGGACAGCATATATCAGGCCACCTTCTCACATATACCTCCTCCAAATGACTCGCAATCTGCTATTTCTTGTGGGTCAGATATCCGCGCGCCCATGTCAGTGGACAATTCAGGCACCCATCTCTGTTCTTGCTCCCTACGCTTCAGCCAGGCCAGCATTTTGCCTGCTCTGTCCTTCATTTCGTACACCCTATGTCGTATGGAAAGTAGTCGCGCCCTTGCTTTTTCTCGCGTTAGGGCTTTATACTCAAGACGTTTAATAGTCAGACGGTGCGCTGTGGCCTCGCTGGGCGAGGAGTTATGAAGTGACTCTAGCTGTTGTAGTTCATTCTCTGCCGCAAGTATATGTTCATTATGACGTCGGAGATAACCCATTTTTAACGCTAGGGCATGGCCTTTCATTACAAAAACAACAGTTGATGGACAGAATGCAGAACAATGTCATACATTCACCCCAGTGCAGAGATCTGAGCCCAAATCCATTGTTTTTTTGCTCACCATGCCATTCCAGTTTGAACCCAGCCATATGCAAATCAGTCTTGACCCGGTGCCTCATGGGAACAGTCCAGCCCGAACTGCCAAGCCAGGTCCTCCCTGGACTGGAACCAAGCATCCTAGGAACGGTTTCGGGGTTTCACCCCTCTTAGCCTGGATAGCTTGATTCCAGTGGCATGGAGAGCACGGGACTCACGTCTGAGCATACCCGTCCCACTCGGGGTGACAAATGCAAAAACAACAGTTGATGGACAGAATGCAGAACAATGTCATACATTCACCCCAGTTCGGGCTGGACTGTTCCCATGAGGCACAGGGTCAAGACTGATTTGCATATGGCCATGTCTGAACTGGGGTGGCGTGGTGAGCAAAATAACGATGGATTAAACCCAGATCTGTGACTGGGGGTGAATGTTTTGCCAATGTGTAACATTCCGTCCATCATCTTGTGTGTTTTGCTGTTCGCCCTATGTGGGAAGGGTATGTCCAGACGTGGGTCCCGTACTCACTACGCCACTGGAGTCAAGCTATCCTGGCTGAAGAGGGGTGAAACCCCGAAACCGGTCCTAGGATGCTTGATTCCGGTCCAGGGAAGACATGGCTTGGCAGTTCGGGCTGGACTGTTCCCATGAGGCACAGGGTCAAGACTGATTTGCATATGGCCATGTCTGAACTGGGGTGGCGTGGTGAGCAAAATAACGATGGATTAAACCCAGATCTGTGACTGGGGGGGGAACGTTTTGCCAATGTACAACATTCCGTCCATCATCTTGTGTGTTTTGATGGCCTTTCATTACCACTTTATAAGCCTCCCAAAGAGTCTGTGCCGACTCCACCGAACCCAGGTTTTCCGTAGAATAATGGTCAGTCTGGTCCGCTAGCTGTTCTTTTATTTCAGGAATCTTTAAAAGCCACAGGATTATGACTATAGAGCTGCACTGTTTTTGTTGGTGGAAGGTGAGCTCGACCCACACCGGGGAGTGATCCGAGATTCCCCGCGGAAGCCCGTGAGGATTCTGAAAATGGCCCACATCTGCCAGGAGTGTGAGGAAGTAGTCTATACGGGACATACTCTTGTGCGCATTGGAGTAGTGGGTGTAATACGACATGTGTGGTTGCAGTGAGCGCCATATATCTGTCAGTCCTATGGCCTGAGTAAATTCCGCCATGGGAGTGCTTGGTCTGGCAGTAGGTCGTTGGGGATGCCTGTCCAATGTATCGTCCATTGTCAAGTTGAAGTTGCCCCCCCATTATCAGGGTGCCATCCGGGAGGTCCAGTAGTATTTTACCTAAGTTGCTAAGGGCCTCCTTCCCCAGTGCGGGTGGGAGATATACTGAAATCGCATTAAACGCCTTCCCCTCCCAAGTGGCCCCCAGAACCGCAAATCTGCCTTGTGGGTACGCCCAGGTACGAGTGGGTGTAAGAGCTAGGCCTTTGCGCGCTAGGATACCAGTCCCCCTGGAGCCAGATGTAAATCCTGCATGTACCAGTAATTTGTAACCCCACCTGCTGAGACCCTTGCAATTGTTACTTACGAGATGAGTTTCTTGCAGCAATACTAAGTCCGGTGCCTGTCTCTTTAGGTACTGCGACACTACACGTCTCTTTATTTTGTCTCCCAAACCGTCAACATGCCACGTCAAGGTGGACAATTTTGTAACGGTGATATTAGCCATTGGGGAACAGCAATGAGACCAAGGAGGTGGAGCCAATATCCCCCCCAGAGGGGAGTGGACCCAATACAACCAGGGCAGCCATACATTTCAGTCGGGGCTGGCTACCCAGTATGGGGGATTGTACAACTGCCTTTCTCGTATATGGCGTCAATTGAAGTTGGTCACAATAGGTCAAGCCAAGTAGAGTTCCCTGTGCATCGTGACAAATAACATTAACATAAACAACAACCCTCCAACAACCACCCTACCACCCCCCTCCCTGCCCCCCTGCCAGTGGATTTCAAACTACCCACCCCCCAACAAGGCAGAGTGCCTGTCGCCCCTCCTCCCATATATGGGGTGCTTGGTGTACAACCCTCCCACCCTCGCCGTGAATGAAGGATGGATACATATTACACAGTAAATCAATTAGATCCGTGTGAACCGATCTATACTTTTAACTGTCCATGCTGTAGAGTACTAACAGTTCTACCCAGATTGACGGTGGTCAGCCCCCATTAGTCAGCTACGGGCCTCTGTTACACACCCCATTTTCTTACCATACGCTCATTTGTTTTTTCCGAGGTCCCAAGTGTCATTCAGGCTACTTTAGTCAGCATTCTCTACCTCTTACCCCCTCATCCCCTCGACTCCGAGGCATGCTCCTCTTGAGCTGGATCCTCGCGAGGTGCGGCCCCATTGTTCAGTTTGTCGCCTCTGGTCCTGTCTTGTCTGCCGTTGTTTTGTTTCCCAACTCGTCGCCAGCCCTCTAGCCACTCCCCAAGTTTCTTCTGGGGATGAGAAGAACCAGGATTACTCTCCGATTTAACCCAGAGCTTCGCTAGGAAGAGCATAGAGTATTTTATTCCTTTGTCCCGTAGCGCTTTCTTGACCGCTATGAAACTGCGTCGTTGGGCCTGCACTTTGGCAGTGAAGTCTGGGAAAAACGTGACTGCAATGTTCTCCAACTGTAACGGTGGTCGAGCACGAGCTGTTTGGAGGATCACATCGCGGTCCTGAAAGTTAAACACTCTTGCTATGATGGGCCTCTGGGAAGCTCCCGGCTTTGGCTTACCTCCAGGGATTCGATGAGCCCGTTCAATGGAAAAATAAGCAGACAGGCGCTTTGGTTGAAGCTTAGTCGTTACCAAGTCTTCTACGAAGAGATCCGCCGCCTGCCCCTCCGCTCGCTCCGGTACCCCCAATATGCATATATTATTTCTTCGCGCCCTTCCTTCATGGTCGTCGAGGTGTCCTTCCATTTTTGCCTGCTGGTCTCGGAGTTGGGCCACTTGCTGTTTGAGGAGATCGGTGTCAGACGTTAATGTGACTGTGGCATCTTCAACGTCTTTCACTCTTGTATCCATTTTTCGCAGGTCAGCTCTTATGAGGGAGATCTCGATGTTGACTGTGTCAATGCGGGATTCTAGGGATGTCTGCACCCCCGCAATGGCCTCCATGACATCATGGAGGGTAAGGTCAGATTGAGGAGGCTGGGGGTGAGGGTCGTTTGTTCCTCCCTTGGCCGCAGTTTGTTTTCCTCACCCGTCTTGCCCCAGGCAAATTTAGCTAGTGTCTTTTGGGCCTGCGTTTTGGGTCCCCTGCCACTGCCCATTGTGGTGTATGGGCGCTTGCTGTGTCATTCCTTATACCAGTAATCGCCGCCGCCTGCCCAGGGAGAGGGGTATAATAGTATCCCTCCACGTCGGCCTGTCGGTTTTTCTGGTAAGATAGGCAGTGGTGTCCTACGGTAAGTGAGTGCTACTGAGTGCGGCCTCAGTTCCTTCAATCAGCAATCGAAGAGAGACGGGGAGGGGGATGCAGCGATCTCACCCCGATGACTTTGCCATGTTATCTGGTAATCTATTTCTGAAGACAAGATTGCAGCTCGGAAATAACAAAGGCAAATAGCAGAGATTTTGTCTTGGTGCTCTCGAAAAAAGATGAATTCTCTTTGGATTATGGTGAATGACATTGTGTCTAGAGTGAGGTTACTAGCTGTTTACAATGAAGTTCGCAAGTGTTCTAAGCTGAGGTCTTGGGTTATCTACCTTGCTACTTCCAGAACATTGTTTCTCCAAGCTAAGGGAACAATAAATGGAGTAGTAAGTTATGATGGTTAGCCCATGGACAGTGTCCAAGTATTTGACATGTGAAGTTAGATTCATGAAATTGTGTACCCGGGCTGACTACTGCTGCAAAGCTGAATAGTCGCATGTTCAGCGAGGCGGCATTTCAGTAGAACATGGGGTGATAGGTCTACTAGCCTTCCTCTAGGATGGCAAAAGTCCTAAGGACCCACAGCTGTGCTCTATGTGGAAGAGTTTTAAGGATGTATATAATCTGATTCAACAGCCTTCTAAGATGGCTTTTGTCACTCCCTCTTAATCCACAGTCGAAGCTACTACTGCTGGCATTGGGTGTCAATTGCATTGATGTCAAGTCAGCAAGAAAGCCCTTATGATTTGGGGAGAAACTTTCTTGAAATGGGAGTCTTGTCCCAATTAGAGAAGGCCTTAAAGATGTGTTGGGTCTTCACCTGCTTCAACAGTGTTAACGATCCTTCAGTGATTGGGATTTGAAGAGTTATTGGAAGAATAGCCTGATACAGTTGTCCTCTAGAGCAAGGATGGAGGCCAGAGAAAACAACTAGATTCTAATTGAAACCAAGTGGATGAGGGAAGAGAGGGAGAGAAAATGAACCGGTTTGTACCAGGAAGTAAAACCACATGAGGGAAGTGGATGGTATTGTGATGTCATGAGACCCTTCTTGAAGCTGTGTGTAAAGTTTAGGTTGGGAAACTTGCCATTGGTATCATCGGTATGGACATGCGAGGCTAGCATCAGTAACACCGGCGAACGTCCGATCTGTGGAGAACCATTAAGAAACAAGAATACTTCTGCTTCGACACCCCCTGTACCGGTCTACAAGGAGATTCTGGCTTGAGCCTGTCCTGAAGGCAGCCAGACACTACAGTGGTAATGTGTAGAGTGTCAGTGAATAAGACATTAGTAGTCGCTAGGTTCATAGTTACAGCATAGCGTACGCACGTAAATGTGGCTGTTATAAGATGTCTGGTACCCTGCATCCTTGGGGTGTGTCTCACGGTGTTGACATCACAGACACATCCCTTTAGTGGCATCCGACCTGCTGGAGATGCTAGTCTGAGAGTAGGATACCTGGATCCAGCATGCATTGATACTGTCTGATGAAACCTAGTGTTTGTTATTTGGTGCATTACAGTCAGTGCAGAATTATTTTTGTGTATTTTACTGTATATGGCTTTCTGTCCTTGTAAGAAGGTAGGATCTGAGTGCATGGTTACCCCCACTTTTTTCCTGGTGTTTTGCTGGTTTTTGACTAGTCTGACTGGGATCCTGCTAATCAGGACCCCAGTTTATCTGCTTTCTCCCTAAGTTGGTTATGTATGTACTTTGGTACAACTCCAGATTGGATACTGGTGTACCCTTATCAGTCCTTAGTATATGGTACACATGTACCCAGGGTATAGGCACCCCAGAGGCCTCGAATGGGCTGAAGCATGTATTATGCCACCCATGAGAGGCCATGCAAAATGGAACCTCAGGTCTGCTACTCCAGCCTGTGTAAGATAGTGCTTGCACCACTTACCTTAGATATAGGTTCACTTTATCTATAGGTCACTACACCTAAAACTTTATTAGTCACCCCTGTAGCATGCCTTAACAATCCTGAAGGCAGGGTGCTGCGTTTTACATGAGAGGGTGCTCCTTCATGATCGTGGCCCCTCTGCAGCTTTCGGAGACCATTCTCCTGAGTTGTCTGTGACACCCCCAGACATATAGATAGAGGTACATTATAACCTCGCAGTGAATGCTATCTCGAAAACGACTGCAACAAAGTATGTAGTGTTTGGTGTCAAACACCTTGGAATCATACCTCCACACCAGTAACTGGCATGGGAGGTATGATTGCTCCCCTCAGAACCGAGGTTCTCGGGGTACCTAAGTCTACCGGTACCAACTTTCTCGAGCCTTACAGCACAAAATGGATGCTGCCAGCCACAGACACGAGTCTGCCCTCCTGCTGCTGAGCCAAGCTCGAGCAGGGGAAGGCAGCACAATAGGCATCCTGTCACAGTGAGGTGTTACCACCTCCCAGACAGGATTTAGTGTATTGGGGCTGGGTAGGTGCACTGTCTCTGTGCCAGAAAGTCTGCACGACGGGCACACTTGGTGTCCCTGTGCATAGTCCAGCTCAAACCAGTTCTGGGAGCCATTTGCTTCTGTTCTGGCGCGAAACTGGACAAAGGACATGGGTGTAGCCACCCCTCTGTTCTGCCCCTCCCCTAGGAGGGTCCCCTAAATCTGTCCAACCCTCTCCCGTGGGTATAAAATGGGTTACCTGGCTACAGGACATTAGATTTTACGTGGACAAGAAACCACTACACTTCGACCGGCTGGACATGCTGGACTTCTCTGGACCTCCCTTGGGCTCGACTTTGTCTCCCCTTGCCGTCCAAAGCCTCGTCAAGTGTCCATGATCCATACAGGCTCTGTGCAGGACCCTGTGAAGCTCCAAGACATCAGGATAGCTCCCTTGGAGTGAAGGAGTCACTCTCCTGCATTTGCAGGCAACGTAACGCATCTAACCAGTTAGCTGATCCTGAGCTCCTGCATACTCCGAAGGCTCCAGCATCACAGGAGGTGGGTTTCTGAAGGTCTCCGAGGTCGAGCTGCCCTCTCACCGAGTTTGAGGTCCGAATCCCTCATGGGAACCGTATAACCCGAACCCCTGTGCACCGCGTTCACTTGCAGCTGCATATGCTTGTTGTTTTGCCACAATTCTGTGCATTGTAAATTGTATCCCTGACCCCAGCGCATCTTTTCTGCAACGGATTCCAGCATCCTCGCACTCTGTGCCCTGCTATCTGGTATCCTGTGAAACCGCCTGAGGTCCTGTGCCTCCGACCTGTGGGTCCACTTGAGGGCCAACACTGCTTTTATTGGGCTCCCCTGGTTGCTCCAGGCCTGCCCTGACTCCCCTTGCTGTGGTGAGTCTCCTGGTCCTTTCTGGGCCAAATCGACACTGAACTTGACCATCTTCGTTGGTTGCCGCTGCCAAGGCTTGTTGGTGCTCCCGCCGGACACGACCCCCTCAGCACTCGATATCCTTCATGGGACAGCTCAAATCTGCTCCTGGTCGTCCTAGATATCTCGTCTACCGAGCCCCTAGTCACTTCAACGTGACCTAGACTCTGTTCCCTCTGCTTTCAGGTTCCCTTCAACAAGAATCCACGTTTGGATACACCTGGACATTCTTCTTACTTCCAGCAGCAGCATTTCTTTGCAGACTTCCATAGAGAACGAAGAGGGTTTCCGACGCCACATTGTACCTATGCACCCGGCTCCGGTGGGATAGGTAACTCTGTTACAAAGGTATCCGCGGGTGGGGTGGCTCTCCAACCTCTTAAGTTCCAAGGGTTGTCTTCGTAATCTGCTGGGAATGGTCCTTATTCTTTAAATTTCCAACGCGACTTTCCCATTTAATTGTACGCAGCACCCGGTCGTGTTCTCACTCTGCACCCGTCCTCCGTGGGGTCCCTACTCACTCACCTTAGGTTTTTCCTTGGGGTCTCAGCAATTCTACAACCTCTAGAGTAGGTCTAGTCTCGAGTCGTGGTTCTTTTACCACTTATTTAGTATATGGTTTGGTCTCCCCCGGGAGCCCGCTGTGTATTGTGCGACTTACGATTGCTTATTTGCAGTTGTATTATTTGAATTGTGTTCTATCCTGGTGTAGAGGATACTAGAGAGTGTTATATATAATAAATACATATTTTTATAATAACTCTGTGGTTTCCCTTTCATTTAACTAATATTATACGGTTGCATTCTGGTAAAACAAGCTGCTTTACATTCCTTCAAGACTTAGCCTGAAGGCTGCTCTCCACAGCTACCACTAGGATAGCTTTCAATAAAGGTTGTCTTAAACCTATCATCCATAAGGGTCGATTGGACTGGTACAAGGTGCCCACTATAACTAGTGGACAGCACATATCAGGCCACCTTCTCACATATGCTGTCCACTAGTCAAGCCAAGCCTGGATCTAGGATGGTCCATCAGACCTTACTTGTCTGCACCGCAGTCCTTTCTCTGATTTCCTGAGACTTGCCATTGCCAAGGCTTGTTGGGTCCTTTCTGATCGCCGACACCGCAGCCCTCGACAGACTTCGTGGCACAGCTAGAAACCGGCTCCTGGACCTCCTGGCTGAAGAGTCAAGACACCCATCAACTCACCTGAAGCACCCGACATCTGTGGGCATTGGTCCATCCTGCCCTCGGTCACTGGATAGTGACCCAGACTCTGTCCCCTCTGCTTTCAGGTTCCTTCCATCCTAGATCCAGGCTTGGATCTCTTCGGACACTTCTCCTCTTCATGGCAGCGGCAGTTCTTTGCAGGCTTCCATTGAAATCGACGACGCGACCCGAAACCAAAAGACACCAATGAACCCGGCTTCCCTGGGTGAGGTAACTCGAGTACTCTGGTGCTCCCGTGGGTGCTAGCCCTAGAACTTCCTAAGTCCAAAAGGGTTTGGTCCAGACTTGATTAGAAGTTTCCCTAATCTTTCAAATTCCAACTGCGACATTGCCCATAGAAGATAATAGGAACCCGCGGTCGTGTTTCCACACTGCATACAGTCCCCGAGGGTCCCCTGTGTCACAACCTTGGGTGGTTCCTTGGGGTCCCAGCGATTCTACAGGCTCTAGGCCTTGTGTCTAGTTCAGTCGTGGTTCTTATACCACTTTATTGGTATATGGTTTGGTACGCCCCTAGGGCCCAAACATGTATTTGTGCTATTACTGTTGATTGCTCACTTGTAAACTAAGTACTTCGAACTCCAGCCTCATAAAGAGACTAGAGGGGTGTGTTTTATCTTAAATACATATATTTTAAATATATACCTGGTGTGGTCGTCCTTTCATTTGGTCATTCAAGAGGTTATAGACTGGTAAAACAAGCTGCTTTACATTCCTTCAAGACTCAGCCTGAAGGCTGCTCTCCATAGCTACCACTAGGATAGCTTTCAATAAAGGTTGTCTTAAACCTATCTACCATGAGGGGTTGTTTGGATTGATACAAGGTGCCCACTATAACTAGTGGACAAAATATACCAGGCCAACTTCTCACAGTCCTTTTATTATGAATAAAGATATTTGAGGAAGACGCTGATGTGTCTTTCATCTCGTATTTGACTACTACAGGAGTTGTAGCGGAATGTTTCAAAGACAACCTGTTACCAGCTGCGATCCCGCTCCTGGAAGGGACCTGACAGCATCTCCCTGTGAAGAATAAAGACTGGAGACCTCATCAGAGGTGCCCAGCGTCAGGGAGCTCTGGCTTCATTCACGCACAGGCTCCTCCCTGACCAACTTTCACCTCTGGCGGGAGGAGCCCTGGCGACATCTCTCTCATCATTTGCCACAGTGGGAACAGAGCGGAACTTTGGTTGGCTCCTTTGTAAGCAAAGTCCTGGAAGATTTTAATGCAGTTAAGAACTAGTTTAGCAGACTGTGGGCCACATGTACTGTTGTAAAATGCATACTAACTTTTTGTAACCGGCAATTTACGTTGTAACTAGACTAATAGATTGGTTCGCAAAATAATATCTCAGAGGGGTCACAGAACAACTAGCCTTATTATTATTCATTAGGCAGGCTGCAAATGGCAACTCCCTCTATTAGCTACCTTCACAAAGATGGTGGCCTGCAAGGGACAGCAGACCACCAATGCCCCGATTACTTACCGGTAATCTTCATTACTCCGAGTCCTAGTCTTCCTCGCCACAGTATTCACATATGAGCCTCCGGCTCCACACAGAACTCCAAGTAAAATTAAAAGAGCAGCGCTCTAGTCTCCCCTCCCTCCTCCAATATGGCCCCCAGTGTCTTCAGCCAATCCCATAAAGGGATACATACCAATCATCACGACCTGATAAACAAAGCCGCAGACATGAAGCCACCACCAGGGCCGGGAGGGAAGGGAAACTATACTGTGGCGAGGAAGACTAGGACTCGGAGTAATGAAGATTACCGGTAAGTAATCGGGGCATTACCTCCTCGTCCAGTCTTCCTCGCCACAGTATTCACATATGAGCCGATACCAAAGCAACCAGCTTCATGTAAGGAAAAAGACCACACCAAAGTGCAGTAAAAACAAAATTTCATATACAGAGGTACAGCAATCAAGACAACCTCTCAAGGCATCCCCGCAGTCAGAACAGAAGATGCAAATGAAACAGAACCCCCACCCCCAACCTGGAGGCGGTAATGGGACATGAATGTATGAGGCGAAGACCAAGTAGCAGCCCGGCAAACATCCTCCATGGACACCCCTTTGAAGGAGGCCCAAGACACAGCAACAGAGCGGGTGGAACGCCCCTGAACAGGAAGGGAGGGAACTTCAGAAACCGAAGCATACGCCAACAAAATGGCCTCCTTAATCCAGCGACTGATCGTCGAGAGGGAGGGTTTCAGTCCCAAACAAGTTGTCCACTTTGCAAAAGGAAGACGTGCAAGACAAATATATCAATAAAGCACGACGAACATCTAAGAGGTGCAACAGGGATTCCTCATCCGAGGAAGGATCAGGACAAAGACATGGAAGCACCACCTCAGAAGACCTGTGAAAATAAGAATCCACTTTCGGAATGAACGTAGGATGAGGGCGCAACACAACCCTGTCCGACAAAACCAACAAAAAAGGAGCAGAACGAAGGAAGGCACCCAACTCGCCCATACGTCTGGCAGAAGCAATCGCCACAAGAAACACCACCTTGAGTGTTAAAAACTTCAACCCCACCGACTCCAAAGGCTCGAAGGGAGCCAACTGCAAGGAGCGCAAAACCAAAGGCAGGTCTCAAGGTGGAGGACACATAATAGGACGGGGGCGTTGGAAAGAGAGAGACTTAAAAAGTCTAGCAACCAATGGTGAAACAGAAATCAAAGGGAGGACATGGAACGCCTGAATCGCAGCCCACTGAGCCCGAAGAGTCGAAATGGCCAAGCCCAGCACAAATCCATCATTCAAAAAATCCAAAACGCGAGCCGGATCCAAAGAAGCCATCGACAGATCGCGACACAGACACCAAGAAACAAAATTATCCCAGTGTTTCGCATAGGATTTAAGAGTAGAAGGTCTCCTGGATTGCTGAATGACCCCAGCCACAGCCAGTTCGCATCAGACGTGAGTCCCTTGCTCAATTTGCCACTGGATTCAAGCAAGCCTGGCTGAAGACGGCTGAAATGCCAGAAACCGGTCCTAGGAAGCTTGTTTCCGGTCCAGGGAAGACATGGCTTGGCAGTTCGGGCTGGACTGTTCCCATGAGGCACAGGGTCAGACTGATTTGCATATGGCCATGTCTGAACTGGGGTGGCAGAGTGGGCTAAAGAACGGTGATGGATTAAACCCAGATCAGTTGACTGGGGGTGAGTGCTTGCAATGTCCAACACTCCGTCCATCATTTCCTTTGGTTTTGCTTTGCTCGCCATAAGTTGGCAGGGTATGCTCAGACGTGAGTCCCTTGCTCAATTTGCCACTGGATTCAAGCAAGCCTGGCTGAAGACGGCTTAAATGCCAGAAACCGGTCCTAGGAAGCTTGTTTCCGGTCCAGGGAAGACATGGCTTGGCAGTACGGGCTGGACTGTTCTCATGAGGCACAGGGTCAGACTGATTTGCAAATGGCCATGTCTGAACTGGGGTGGCAGAGTGGGCTAAAGAACGGTGATGGATTAAACCCAGATCAGTTGACTGGGGGTGAGTGCTTGCAATGTTCAACACTCCGTTCATCATTTCCTTTGGTTTAGCTTTGTTCACCATAAGTTGGCAGGGTATGCTCAGACGTGAGTCCCTTGCTCACTTTGCCACTGGATTCAAGCAAGCCTGGCTGAAGACGGCTGAAATGCCAGAAACCGGTCCTAGGAAGCTTGTTTCCGGTCCAGGGAAGACATGGCTTGGCAGTTCGGGCTGGACTGTTCCCATGAGGCACAGGGTCAGACTGATTTGCATATGGCCATGTCTGAACTGGGGTGGCAGAGTGGGCTAAAGAACGGTGATGGATTAAACCCAGATCAGTTGACTGGGGGTGAGTGCTTGCAATGTTCAACACTCCGTCCATCATTTCCTTTGGTTTTGCTTTGTTCGCCATAAGTTGGCAGGGTATGCTCAGACGTGAGTCCCTTGCTCAATTTGCCACTGGATTCAAGCAAGCCTGGCTGAAGACGGCTGAAATGCCAGAAACCGGTCCTAGGAAGCTTGTTTCCGGTCCAGGGAAGACATGGCTTGGCAGTTCGGGCTGGACTGTTCCCATGAGGCACAGGGTCAGACTGATTTGCATATGGCCATGTCTGAACTGGGGTGGCAGAGTGGGCTAAAGAACGGTGATGGATTAAACCCAGATCAGTTGACTGGGGGTGAGTGCTTGCAATGTCCAACACTCCGTCCATCATTTCCTTTGGTTTTGCTTTGCTCGCCATAAGTTGGCAGGGTATGCTCAGACGTGAGTCCCTTGCTCACTTTGCCACTGGATTCAAGCAAGCCTGGCTGAAGACGGCTTAAATGCCAGAAACCGGTCCTAGGAAGCTTGTTTCCGGTCCAGGGAAGACATGGCTTGGCAGTACGGGCTGGACTGTTCTCATGAGGCACAGGGTCAGACTGATTTGCAAATGGCCATGTCTGAACTGGGGTGGCAGAGTGGGCTAAAGAACGGTGATGGATTAAACCCAGATCAGTTGACTGGGGGTGAGTGCTTGCAATGTTCAACACTCCGTTCATCATTTCCTTTGGTTTAGCTTTGTTCACCATAAGTTGGCAGGGTATGCTCAGACGTGAGTCCCTTGCTCACTTTGCCACTGGATTCAAGCAAGCCTGGCTGAAGACGGCTGAAATGCCAGAAACCGGTCCTAGGAAGCTTGTTTCCGGTCCAGGGAAGACATGGCTTGGCAGTTCGGGCTGGACTGTTCCCATGAGGCACAGGGTCAGACTGATTTGCATATGGCCATGTCTGAACTGGGGTGGCAGAGTGGGCTAAAGAACGGTGATGGATTAAACCCAGATCAGTTGACTGGGGGTGAGTGCTTGCAATGTTCAACACTCCGTCCATCATTTCCTTTGGTTTTGCTTTGTTCGCCATAAGTTGGCAGGGTATGCTCAGACGTGAGTCCCTTGCTCACTTTGCCACTGGGTTCAAGCAAGCCTGGCTGAAGACGGATGAAATGCCAGAAACCGGTCCTAGGAAGCTTGTTTCCGGTCCAGGGAAGACATGGCTTGGCAGTTCGGGCTGGACTGTTCCCATGAGGCACAGGGTCAGACTGATTTGCATATGGCCATATCTGAACTGGGGTGGCAGAGTGGGCTAAAGAACGGTGATGGATTAAACCCAGATCAGTTGACTGGGGGTGAGTGCTTGCAATGTTCAACACTCCGTTCATCATTTCCTTTGGTTTTGCTTTGTTCACCATAAGTTGGCAGGGTATGCTCAGACGTGAGTCCCTTGCTCACTTTGCCACTGGATTCAAGCAAGCCTGGCTGAAGACGGCTGAAATGCCAGAAACCGGTCCTAGGAAGCTTGTTTCCGGTCCAGGGAAGACATGGCTTGGCAGTTCGGGCTGGACTGTTCCCATGAGGCACAGGGTCAGACTGATTTGCATATGGCCATGTCTGAACTGGGGTGGCAGAGTGGGCTAAAGAACGGTGATGGATTAAACCCAGATCAGTTGACTGGGGGTGAGTGCTTGCAATGTTCAACACTCCGTCCATCATTTCCTTTGGTTTTGCTTTGTTCGCCATAAGTTGGCAGGGTATGCTCAGACGTGAGTCCCTTGCTCACTTTGCCACTGGGTTCAAGCAAGCCTGGCTGAAGACGGATGAAATGCCAGAAACCGGTCCTAGGAAGCTTGTTTCCGGTCCAGGGAAGACATGGCTTGGCAGTTCGGGCTGGACTGTTCCCATGAGGCACAGGGTCAGACTGATTTGCATATGGCCATATCTGAACTGGGGTGGCAGAGTGGGCTAAAGAACGGTGATGGATTAAACCCAGATCAGTTGACTGGGGGTGAGTGCTTGCAATGTTCAACACTCCGTCCATCATTTCCTTTGGTTTTGCTTTGTTCGCCATAAGTTGGCAGGGTATGCTCAGACGTGAGTCCCTTGCTCACTTTGCCACTGGGTTCAAGCAAGCCTGACTGAAGACGGCTGAAATGCCAGAAACCGGTCCTAGGAAGCTTGTTTCCGGTCCAGGGAAGACATGGCTTGGCAGTTCGGGCTGGACTGTTCCCATGAGGCACAGGGTCAGACTGATTTGCATATGGCCATGTCTGAACTGGGGTGGCAGAGTGGGCTAAAGAACGGTGATGGATTAAACCCAGATCAGTTGACTGGGGTGTGAGTGCTTGCAATGTTCAACACTCCGTCCATCATTTCCTTTGGTTTTGGTTTGTTCGCCATAAGTTGGCAGGGTATGCTCAGACGTGAGTCCCTTGCACACTTTGCCACTGGATTCAAGCAAGCCTGGCTGAAGACGGCTGAAATGCCAGAAACCGGTCCTAGGAAGCTTGTTTCCGGTCCAGGGAAGACATGGCTTGGCAGTTCGGGCTGGACTGTTCCCATGAGGCACAGGGTCAGACTGATTTGCATATGGCCATGTCTGAACTGGGGTGGCAGAGTGGGCTAAAGAACGGTGATGGATTAAACCCAGATCAGTTGATTGGGGGTGAGTGCTTGCAATGTTCAACACTCCGTCCATCATTTCCTTTGGTTTTGCTTTGTTCGCCATAAGTTGGCAGGGTATGCTCAGACGTGAGTCCCTTGCTCACTTTGCCACTGGATTCAAGCAAGCCTGGCTGAAGACGGCTGAAATGCCAGAAACTGGTCCTAGGAAGCTTGTTTCCGGTCCAGGGAAGACATGGCTTGGCAGTTCGGGCTGGTCTGTTCCCATGAGGCACAGGGTCAGATTGATTTGCATATGGCCATGTCTGAACTGGGGTGGCAGAGTGGGCTAAAGAACGGTGATGGATTAAACCCAGATCAGTTGACTGGGGGTGAGTGCTTGCAATGTTCAACACTCCGTCCATCATTTCCTTTGGTTTTGCTTTGTTCGCCATAAGTTGGCAGGGTATGCTCAGACGTGAGTCCCTTGCTCACTTTGCCACTGGATTCAAGCAAGCCTGGCTGAAGACGGCTGAAATGCCAGAAACTGGTCCTAGGAAGCTTGTTTCCGGTCCAGGGAAGACATGGCTTGGCAGTTCGGGCTGGTCTGTTCCCATGAGGCACAGGGTCAGATTGATTTGCATATGGCCATGTCTGAACTGGGGTGGCAGAGTGGGCTAAAGAACGGTGATGGATTAAACCCAGATCAGTTGACTGGGGGTGAGTGCTTGCAATGTTCAACACTCCGTCCATCATTTCCTTTGGTTTTGCTTATAGTGAAAATGCCATCAACGGTATTTTCACTACAGCAGGGTTGTCTGTTCCATAGACAGCATTTGGATACAATATTAAATGTGAACTCCACCTAGGAAACAGCTATACATTTAATTTTAAGAAATTTTGAATAATGTATTACAACCTGAATTCACTGGTGAAGTCAGACTTGTAAAATATATTTTGGAAAGATGACTTTTAACAATCACATTTGCCGTGCCTGAAGTCCCTTGAAGCTCAATCTGCATTTTGATCTCTCCCTTCAGACAGCTGGTAATTAATTAATATTCCAATAGGGAGAAATGAAGTGTGAAGATGCTCCCAGGACAGGGATAAAATGCCTTAGGTGTGGGGAGGAGTTGTTTTGCCCTTGACAGGATTTCCTGCGGGCTGGACCCAAGGACTTGACTAACTTCAAAGATGCCTACCCTGTCACAAGCAGATGTAGCTAACACCCATGCCTGCACCCTTCTAATCTCTAATGTCCCTCCAGTCAGACCGCTTCCATTACAGCGGGCCTCTTGCTGACATCCCTGTGTTAGATCCTGCTGGAATGTCAAGACCTGCTTGACAGGTCTGCTGGTGTTTTTCGTATGACATTTGAGGCACACTTCAAATGAGAGAAACAGAATGCCAGAACAATTTGGGCCTGATTTTCAAAGGTAAACATACACATTAGGGCAGCCCTATCTCTTTATGTGTGGAGCTCTCTGCCCCGACTGTGAAGTCTTCACACTTGTAAACTTACTAATAAAATGATGTTTTGTGAATACGGACAAATCATAAAAATGCAAAAACGTGTAAGTTTACCTTTGTGAATCAGGCTCTTTGTGTGTATCCACTGTCTGGTTCCCAAAAGCACAGCTTTGTTGTCCCAGACGTCTGTCTCTGAAGCTGTTGTGGATACAGGGACAGTCTAAAATAGGATTGTTACAATACCTTCTACTTGCATACTAGGTAGAATCTATCTTCTTGTCTCTTGTTTCCTCCCTCCCCTGTTACCTTACTTTACGCTTCGTTGCAATGTTATATTACGCCGCCTCTCCTAGTCGACAGTTGGAGATAATGGTAGGGGGGGACAGGCAGCAGGAGACACTCATGGCGCTTCACTCATTTTATTGATTACAGTTCCACAAGGACTTTGGTGTTAGATGTGGAATGACACTGGGATTACCATAGTACACTCTCCACCTGGGATTACCATAGTACACTCTCCACCTGGGATTACCATATTACACTCTCCACCTGGGATTATCATAGTACACTCTCCACCTGGGATTACCATAGTACACTCTCCACACAAACAAACACAGCCGTCAGAGCCCAAGTTTAGTGTGGCCAAAGACTTTGACCATCTTGAAAACACCTAAAGTGGGTAGGGTTATTCCCCGCAACTTTGACCCCATTAGGTAGGTTGTCATTGGGAGTCAGTCCCACCCACTAGCTCTTGGCAGGCAAACGTGGAACCTCCAGGCTCCCACTTCAGAACACTTTTGGATCTGCGTAGGCCTTGAAGGGTCACAAGGCTGATTTCTGTTTAAAGGACAGGGACACAACAAGCTACCTGAGGCCCCTCCCTCTCTCTCCTCTCTCAATGTATTGCTTATTTTTTTTATTTTTTACGTTATGTGTAATTGTTATCATTTTCTGTTACATTGTGGAACCTAATGTAAAGCGCTCTGATACCTTGGGGTCTAGCCAGCGCTATATAAAACTCTCTAAATACATAAATAAATAAATATGTGCCAGGGGCTTGAATTTAGGGTTATTGAGTGACTTTCGTCGTTCACCCTGACAAGGACTGTGATTATTACCTGAGGTGGTTTGGACCTACACCCACTTTGCACCCTAAACGTACCCTTCATCCTACTCAGACGCAAACATTCCCCTTTCTCTTTACCATATTCTAAGCATTGCCCTGATCTGAAGCATGATAAATGTGCAATCCTACACACACCCATATCCTAGGCGTTAATCTTTAAAATACCTTAATTGTAATCATAACATTAACCCTTGCCCTAACCCTCATCCTCTGGCTAACCAGTGGCCTAAAATCAAGCCAAATATTCATCCTAACCTACGCCATCATCGAAACTTTTACCTTTCAGCGACTGCAACCAAAATAGCTATTTATCCTTGATGCGAAAAAATAGTTATAGTGACTCTTGTGAATTTTTATTTGTAAACGCTCATTGTGGTGGGGTCTGTGGAAGAGTTTTCTCTGTTCTCAATTTGTTAAGCCTGGGCAAAGCACTACGCTACGCTCGTGTAGTTTGCGAAGTTTGCGCTACTTCGCACTACGCAAATTGCACGTAGCACAGTGCAAACATGCGTAGCATAGCGTTGCGTAGTGCAGCGGTCATTTTTTGCTTGCTCGCGGTCCTCAACATCAAGTTGGCGACCGCGAGCAAGCAAAATGACATCTCGGCAAGAGTTTTTCCTTGTTCGCGATCAGCAACATCAAGTTGCCGATCGCGAGCGTGGAAAATAAACATCCTGGCGAGATTCTCAACGCGGGGAGGTCAGGTTTCTCATTGCGAGTGGTCGCGTATGCTCGCGACCGCTCGCGATGAGAAACTACCAGTCCGCATTGAGAAAGCTGCCGCTCGAGTAAAAATCTACTCAAGCGGCATAAAACTACAGCTCGCACTGTGCAAGATGCCGTTTTCAATGATTGCACAGTGCCGGATGCTTGTCCGCACTGTGCAATCATTGAAAACGGCATCTTGCACAGTGCGAACAGGGCGCAGTTCGCGAAGTGCTACGCGTAGCTCGCGAAGTGCTACGCGTAGCTCGCGTAGTGCGAAGTGCACTTTGCGTAGCTTCGCGTAGTGCTACTTCGCGAACTACGCCCAGGCCTTAGTTAATTCCAGACATGCCCCCTGGCAGGGTATCTCCAAGCAGTGGTAGTGGTATGGCCATGCTGTACGTACACGTGAGTCTGTACATGTGTCCAAACACCCAGCATAGAAAACCCTCAAGTGTCGACTAAGGGCTGGGTTTAGTCCCTAGTGGCAGCCTGACGTCCATAAGGGTGGGCAGAGAGGTAATCTCCTCCCAGACCCCTCCGAAGGCACTGATAGATTGACTTCAGCTGCTGTCTTTGAAGCAGGGGCACCCCAAACTGTTTATCAGAAAGAACCTCCCAAAGGGGGAGCTTGTTTCTGAAAATCAATAAACCAATGGCCCCACACTCTGGGACTTTTCTCCAGGGTGGGTGGGGTGGGGGCATTATTTTGTTTTTGTGTGTGACCCTCAGGTTTTACCTGTCAGAGACGATCAGAAAAAAGACCACCCACTCTAAATTGAAAGGGCCGCTACTCTCCAGCCCCCAATCCTTGTGCCACTGAAGTAAGGTTTCTCACAGTAGAGCCACCAGGGGTGCAGCAGTCAGGCAGGCACCTGATGGTCTGCCTGACTTCAAATAGAGTGGCCGGAACCAGAGTTAGAAGGAGCGGGTACCTTGTCATGCTTGTGAGAGAGCGCCCTGTCCACCCAACTCTTAATCCGGCCCTAGCACATGCCCGGTGGTTTCAGGGGCAGTGAAGGAGAGATGTTAGAAGTTCATTCCGCATGTACATGCAAGTGTGTATGCCACCGTACTAACCTCTCATTTATAAACAACAGTATCTAAAACATTCCTGGTGATTTCAGGCTCTGTAAATACAAGGTGTTTCTAGTTGGTTCCACATGTACATGTGAGTCTGTACGTCTGTCCGAGCTCCCCACAGGACTAACTAATTGAAAGGCGCCTAAGACATGCCTGGTGATTTTAGGCTCTGTAAATACAAGGTGCTTCTAGTGTTTCCACATGTACATGTGAGTCTGTACGTCTGTCCGAGCTCCCCACAGGACTAACTACTTGAGTGGTGACTAAGACATGCCTGGTGATTTCAGGCTCTGTAAATAAGGGGTGTTGTAGTTGGTTCTACTTCTACATGTGCGTCTGTACGTCTGTCCAAATTCACCGCTGGACTAACTACTTGAGTAGCAACTAGAACATGCCTGCGATTTTAGGTTCTGTAAATAAGAGATGTTGTTGGTTCTACATGTACAAGTGCATCTGTACGGCTGTCCAAGCTCACCACTGGACTAACTCCTTGAGTGGTGACTCAGACACGCCCAGTGATTTCAGACTCTTTAAATACGAGATGTTTGTACTTGGCTTCACATGTACATGTGCGTCTGTCCAAGCTCACCACTGGACTAACTACTTGAAGGGCGACTAAGGCATGCCCAGTTCTTTCAAATCCGTGAAGAAGAGGTGTTGTAGTTTGTTCCACATGTACATGTGAGTCTGTATGACTGTCCAAGCTCACAACTGGACTAACTACTTGAGTAGCAACTAGGACCTGCCCATGATTTCAGGCTCTGTAAATAAGAGGTGTTGTAGTTGGTTCTACATGTACATGTGCATCTGTACGTCTGTCCCAACTCATCACTGGATGAACTATTTGAGTGGCGACTAGGACACGCCTGGTGATTTAAGGCTGTGTAAATAAGAGGTGTTGTGGTTGGTTTCACATGTACACGTGAGTATGTACGTCTGTCCAATCTCACCACTGGACATACTACATAAGTAGTGACTAAGACATGCCTGATGATTTCAGGCTGTGTGAATAGGAGGTGTTGTAGTTTGTTCCACATGCACATGTGAGTCTGTATATCTGTCCAAGCTCACTACTGGACTAACTACTTGAGTAGCAACTAGGACCTGCCCATGATTTCAGGCTCTGTAAACAAGAGGTGTTGTAGTTGGTTCTACATGTACATGTGCATCTGTACGTCTGTCCCAACTCATCACTGGATGAACTATTTGAGTGGCGACTAGGACACGCCTGGTGATTTGAGGCTGTGTAAATAAGAGGTGTTGTGGTTGGTTTCACATGTACACGTGAGTATGTACGTCTGTCCAAGCTCACCACTGGACTTACTACATGAGTGGTGACTAAGACATGCCTGATGATTTCAGGCTGTGTGAATAGGAGGTGTTGTAGTTTGTTCCACATGTACATGTGAGTCTTTATATCTGTCCAAGCTCACTATTGGACTAACTACTTGAGTGGCGACTAGGACATGCCTGGTCATTTGAGGCAGTGTAAATAAGAGGTGTTGTGGTTGGTTTCACATGTACACGTGAGTATGTACGTCTGTCCAATCTCACCACTGGACATACTACATGAGTAGTGACTAAGACATGCCTGATGATTTCAGGCTGTGTGAATAGGAGGTGTTGTAGTTTGTTCCACATGTACATGTGAGTCTGTATATCTGTCCAAGCTCACTACTGGACTAACTACTTGAGTAGCAACTAGGACCTGCCCATGATTTCAGGCTCTGTAAATAAGAGGTGTTGTAGTTGGTTCTACATGTACATGTGCATCTGTACGTCTGTCCCAACTCATCACTGGACAAACTATTTGAGTGTCGACTAGGACACGCCTGATGATTTTAGGCTGTGTAAATAAGAGGTGTTGTAGTTTGTTCCACAGTGCTCAGACTGCTCCTTTCTGCAGCCCCTTGGCCGGGAGCTTCTGCTTCACCTTGTGCACCACCTTCTGACACACTATGGCCACGACCCGAACATCACCGCTCTGATAAACAGCACCAGGATCCACGTTCTTCCAGCGATGAATCCCGATGGCTTCAAAGTTGCTGTCCCCGGGGACTGTGATGGGGAGCAAGGCAGGTAAAGCAGATTGCTGTTGAGCGGTGTAGCCTGGCTACACTGGGTTCCTGGAGGGTAGACAAAGCGCTGGAGTCCAATCTTCTAAAAGATGTCTGATCTGTTTCTTCATAGGAACAACTTTCATGGTGTGGACCTGAATCGGAACTTCCCAGACTTCTTTGCCAAGAACTCAGTGCCCCGCGAGCCTGAAACCCAAGCTGTGATGAAGTGGTTTCGTAGTGAGAACTTTGTATTGTCTGCGGTCCTTCACGGAGGAGCAATGGTGGTTGTCTACCCCTACAGCAATGACGAAGGAGGTATGTGGTTTCTTCTGAACAAGAGAGAATACTCAAAGCACAAAGGAGCATATTTACAAGCCGATATCGCCACCACAACCTCACCTTTCTTAATGTTGTGGTGGTGATAGGGGCTTTACCTTATTCATAAGGCGGCGTTAAGACACTTAACGTGGTTAAACGCCTCCTTGTGAATAAGGCACCCTTTCACGCTATACTTAAAGGGGCGGGCAATGGGTGTTGCGGTGGGCGTTCTGCCACAACACCCATTGATTTTGACGCTGCCCCATATTTACAAGGGTGGCGTAAATATGGAGCATCACCAAAATTAAGACTAGGGAGAACCTGGTCTTACCCTGGCGCAACAAGGAGAAATGTTTAATTTCTCCTCGTTTTTAGGTCTGGCGACTAGCGTTGCAGTGCGCAACACTGCTCGCGCAGTGCGAGACCTCTTGTAAGGGGGTTCTGAAAGCTGCTCACACGCTCGTGCGTGTGATCAGGCTTTCGCCACCCGCCATTGGCTTTCGCGTGTTTTCTTTTAAAAAACAGGCACGCGAATGGGCAATGGCGGGCGCATGTCCCGCCTTTGCAACGCCCATTCCCGTCGGTGGCCAGCACGCGCAGCAGCGCGCGTTCGCCTC
The DNA here is from genome assembly GCF_964204655.1 of Triturus cristatus. Classification (NCBI taxonomy): domain Eukaryota; kingdom Metazoa; phylum Chordata; class Amphibia; order Caudata; family Salamandridae; genus Triturus; species Triturus cristatus. The sequence continues at coordinate 1,187,873,772 of NC_140580.1, read as the reverse complement.
TCTGCAGCTGCCGCTCCTCCGTGGCCCTGCTCCTCTGTGCTCTGCGCTCGCACCACTGGTTTCTATAGGTGAGAGCAAAAACTCTTATGAAGGTAAAATGGGAAAATACATTTTTTTTTTCTTTTTAAAAAAAGTTTTTTATTGTCAAAAAGAAAAGATATTATAATTATACATTGCAGAATAGTACATATAACATTATAGCAAGTTGTATTATGGAAGAGAAGAGCGAAAATTCAGAATACAGTAGTATGTCATTAAATTAAATCATAAAACGGACATCAAATAGATGAGCAGATAGGTCGGCTTGAAAGTAGAAATAGAATCAAAATCACAATCGGAGATCATAGTCCATGATCAGCATTCTTAGTTAACTTAGACCGAAATGGGCAGTGATTTCATTTACATAGTTTCTTTGTTTGTTACAAACATAAAATAAAAAAATAAAAAAAAATAGCTTGGAATTTTATTAATCTAAGACCCCCCATATAGATCTGTATTTTAGGAGAGCCCAAACTCCCCTATTCTTAGCCAGAGCTTTCTCTCTTTCTCCGATTTCTCTGAGAGCTGACCACCATTCCATCTCTGTAGGAGGTTTGGTAGAAATCCATGCATATGGATAATATCTGCTGCGTGTTTGCCACATTTAGGGCAGTTCTGACGCGAGCCTTGCTGGGGGTAGAGCTTAAATCCCCAGTTAGAGACCATCGAGCAGGTGTATAATAGAGACAACATAATGTGCGAAATTGCTGACGCTGAAGATTAGTAGAGTGTACTGAGCGAGAAATATGATCAAAAGCCAACTTTAACCTATCGCATGTAATAGCCTCCCCCAGATTCTCACTCCATTTGACAGCTAATTTTTCGCATCCATCAACTCGATTTTCACAGAGAATTCGATATGCCCTACTGATGGTAGCCTTTAAATTCTGGCCATAAATAAGTTCCCACATAGTGGCCTCTTTAACCAACCGTATTCCCAGACTCCTAACCAAATGATCTTTAATTTGCAAGTACTTAAAAAAAAAGGTTTGTGGGATATTATATGTTATAGAAAGATTCTCAAATGACTTCAGGCCATTGCAGTCGAACAGTTGTCCCAGTGAATTTACCCCATATTTAGCCCATTGGAAGGCAATACTATCATGGTATATTCCGGGGAACATTGGATTACCCCAGAGAGGAAATCTACTATGGATTACAGGAAGAAAGAGTCTGGATTCAAAAATTTTCCAAATATATACCAAATCCCGTATCGTCTTAAACTTAACACGCTTAAAATAATTAGGATCGTGAATGCGATAGAGAAATAATTTGCTTTCGGCACCTAGAATCAGCCAATGCCAATATTCCACCAATTCGGGATGTAAGAAACTCCGTAGACGGTCTACAAAAGCCGAGAGATAATAATATTTAAAATCAGGTAAATCTAGCCCTCCCTGATTAAAAGGGAATTTCATTAATGCTACAGCTCTTCTTGCCTTCCGGTATCCCCAAATAAAGCTACTAAAAATTCCATCCAGTTTTTTAAAGAAAGCATTCGGGATACGTAATGGAATTGATCTAAACAAATAAATAAATTTAGGAAGAATATTCATTTTGATAAGATTACATCTGCCCAAGATGCTCAGAGGTAGCTTATGCCATGCTTTTATTTGTTTTTCAATTTTATTTAATAAAAACACATAATTCAGCGAGTGTATTAGTTTAATATTAGCAGAAATTTGGACCCCTAGATAGGTAGCCTTCACACAGACGCATTCAATCTGATCACGCGATTGAAAATTAAGCAAAACCTGGGTTTTGCTACGATTGAGCTTATAGCCGGAGAGTAGGCCAAACTTTTTTGCCTCCAGAGTTATTTGTTCTAAAGCCTCCTTAGGCTTGATAGTAACCATAGCGATATCGTCGGCATATGCCATCAGTTTAGGGAGGCGGTGCTCGATGCTCAGTGGGGAGATTGCTTTATTAGCCAGTAGTGTTCTAATGAACGGCTCAATATAGAGAGCAAATAAAAGAGGAGAGAGAGGGCAACCCTGCCTCGTGCCGCGCCTTATAGAGAAATAGTTAGTGTTGAAATTACAATAGAGCAATTTTGCCTTCGGATCTTTATACATAGCTGTTATCAATTTTAGAAACTTTTCTTTAACCCCAAACGCTAAAAGTGTCGCCCAAAGATCGTCCCAGGCAACCCGGTCAAATGCTTTTTCAGCATCCAAAAGAATCATTCCAAATTCGATTTTTAATTTCTCAGCAGCATCAAAAGCAGCTATTGTTGTATGAACATGGGCAGTTGTATCTCTCCCAAAAATAAAACCGTGTTGCTGAGGAGAAACCAGATTTGTCATCATTGGGGCTAACCGGGTGGCCAATATCTTGGCAAACACCTTTGCGTCTGTATTAATTAAAGAGATTGGGCGGTATGAAGCACGTTCTTCAGGATCTTTACCTTTTTTTAAAAAAAAGATGATATTAGCCGTATTCCAAGAAGATGGTGCTTGGCCCAAACTAGCAATTTGAGATATGACATTACATAGTATAGGAGCTAAGAGATTTTTAAAACGTTTATAGAATTCTGCTGGGAGAGCATCATCTCCTGCAGCTTTCCCTAGAGTAAGCCCTTCTATTGCATTAGAAACCTCCTCTTCTGTAACCGCTTGTTCTAAAAAGGTTGCATCTTCCTCCGTCAGATATGGGAGGTTGCTCTGATGTAGATAGCTAGTCATAACAGATGGATCCGGCGCCTCCTGGCCTATATCTGGAGAGTTTAATTGTTGGTAAAAAGAGAAAATTGGTTAGCTATCTGCACGGGATCCTTAAAAAGAACCCCGCCTTCCCCTTTTATAGCCTTAACCTTAATCTTTTGTTGGTTATCCCTAATTTGAAAAGCCAGAACTTTGCCAATCCTGTCCCCATACTCATATTGTAGTGTCTTATGCCTCATATAACAAGCCGCTACTTTTTCCATTAAAAAGCTATTAACAGCAGCCTTCTGCTCCAAAAGATGTCGATACAAGTGATCTTGCTCTGCCCTCCAGTAATAAACTGCATCAGCATGTTCTACTTCGGCCCTAATGAGCTCCTGAAAAGCATCCTTGATTTGACCGTTCATTTGTCTATTCTGCTTATAGATAAACTGCTGAATAGCTCCCCTTATATAAGCTTTAATCGCGTCCCACACAATCAAGGACGAAGCAGAACTCTTCATTCGTCACCAGATGTTTAGGAAACGTAAAAGTTCGAGCAGTTTTGGTAGAATTTTTAGCATAGAAAGAAAAAATTATGGGGTTATGATCAGAGGTCATTTTGGGACATAGCTCTAAATCTGCAAGTGGCAGCAGGGTTTCTGAAACCCAGGCCATATCTATTCTTGAATACTGACGATGCATTGCCAAATAATATGTATAACCGGGTTTATTTGAGTATAGGGTGCGCCAGACATCCTTTAAAGAATATAATCTAGCCAGTTCCAAGATGGAAGCTCTCACCTTCACCATTCTTGAAACTAGAGGTTAGCTAGTAGAGTCTATCATATAAGAGATAACACAATTGAAAACACCCATCAGTATCAGCTCCCCCTGCCAGGCAGCTAACTCAAGAGACAAATTATCGAATATGGTGGGATCGTCAGTATTCGGGCCATATAAGACACAAAAAACATAGGAAGCACCATTAATTTCGATTTGCGCAGTGGCCCATCTCCCTCTTTGATCTTCTAAAACTTTACGAAACTGGCAAGAGAGTGATTTAGAGATTAAGATAGCCGTTCCTCTGATCGATATACTTTGAGAAGTACATACAGCTATCTCTAAGCCAAAGTATTCCAAATGTCGGCGATCCTTATAGGCTAATTGCGTTTCCGTCAGTAGTACTACTTGGGGCTTATAAGTCTTAAGCTCTTCGCGAACTAGTTGCCTTTTAGACCTTGAATTTAAGCCAGCAACATTCCAGGCTAAACATCTAATTAATGCCATATCTACTTAATAAAAAAAATACTAAGAAAAGACACAGCAAAAAAAGAGAAAAATTCGCTACTGCTCTCCCGTATCCATATCAAAACAATCCGTAAAAATACTCCTCTTTTTGACTTTTTTCCCCTTTTTATTAACACCCACCCCACACTCAGACACATTACTCTGTCTTCTTTAAGACCATACTTTCTGTTCCCCACAGAAGGAATCATCCCCCACTAACCAGCTGCCGTTGGAATGGCAGCTATCATCTCAGCTACCCCAGGCCGAGCCCCCCATGAGCCCCCCTCGCCCGCCGCCCCCCAATATTAGTGCTGTTAAGCCATTTTCAGAAAAGTCTCAAAGTCCTAGTTCATAAGACTGAAACAGAGAAAAAAAAATATTTCCCCCCCCTTTTTCTTCCCCCCTTTTCTCTACTCCTTTCTCTTACTATCCCTTTCTTTTTTTCCCTTTTTTTTTTTTTTGAAGAATATGGAGTGGGGAAGAGAGAGATAGAGGTAAGCACCGGATCTCATAAGCCCTTATTTACCACTGGTACGGTGTATAGTTTGCCACTTGGTCAATGCCTTCTTGGCTTCAGTATCTGACAAAAAGAAAAAAGACTGACCATCTTTAACAACTTTCAGCTTAGCCGGCTCTTGTAAAAATACCTGGGCATCGATAGCCTTGAGCGGGTCAATTAACTGGCGCAGTCTCCATCTCCTTTCCATAGTTGCCTGGCTAAGGTCCGATCTGAAGAAAAATGACAGAGAATCCACATTGATCAGGATATTAGGCCGTGCTTTAAGAGATAGTGCTTGTCTCAACAAAAAATCTCCAAAAAAGATCAAAATTGGGCGAGGATATCGAGCATTGGTTCCTTGCATAGTAAAAGGAAATCGGTGAGCTCTCTGCACTTGACAATCCCAGTCCCAATCTGATAAGTCAGGGAAGGCCTTCTGGAGGAGTTGGACAATGAAGCCTCGCGGGTCCGACCCCTCCTTACCCTCAGGTATCCCAAACAGCCTTAGATTGTTACGTCTCTGCCTATTTTCCAGATCCTCGACCTTAGCCAAGCAACCATAAATCTGTTGTTCATGTAGCTGGGTGGCCTGTACTACAGTTGTGACTGACTCCTCCACCTCAGCAACCCTGCCTTGTAGCTCCTTCACATCCTTGGTAACATTAGCTATTGTGGTTGTAAGCTCATCAAGTGATAGTTTGATATTTAAATAATCCGCCCTCGCCTGTGTATAGTGTGCCTGTGCCTCCATGCGCTGCTCTTGTAAAGATTGTAAAATTAGAGCTAAAGAGGGCTCTAGCCCTGAGGTCGGATTTCCAGCGCTAGCTGCTGTTGTATCTATAGCTGCCGTCATCAGTGGCTGAGGATTACTAACATGAGCCTCTTGAGGAAGGGGGGGTTGATCATTGCTGTCTATGTTACCACTTTCAAGACCAATATTTGTAGTAGTTTGGGGTCTAGTTAAGCAGGTAGCAGACAAGCGTGAAATTATAGCACGAACATCCCCTTTAGCATGTACCCATTTCCTTAACGGGTTAGTTTCTAAGCCGCGGGATGAAGTAGTGCTTGTGCGAGCAGTCTTTTCTTGTAGATTGTTAGTTTTCTTATGTTTATTAATAGTTGTAAAAGTTTTGGCCCTTTTCTTTTGGCTAGGTGGATTGTGAATTCTGCCCGGTGCTATTTGTTGATCATCAGATGGGATGAGGTCCTCTGTTGAAGTGGCTATTAACTGTTGCTGAATGCTGGTTACTTGCAATGGTAGTTCCAAGGCAGGGATAGTGACCGATGTTAACCCATTACTACACAGATTTCTAGAATCGATGTACTCAACGCCACTAGGTAAATTAGCGCTTGTAGCTTGGTTGTCTCTAGCAGGTAATCCTGCTTGATTGAAATCCGGGCTAAATACTTCGCTGGTTTGAGTAGAGTCCTGCGGGCTGGCACAAGTACTTTCACCGTTACTTTGAATATTGCTAGGACGGCTGCCAGCAGGTATATGGTGAGAAGGCTGCTTCTCATTATGGTTTATTAAATCAGTTTGTAAGTCAGAGCAGCCTTCATGATTAGGCATAGCCATCTTCTCTCCTCTCCCAAAGTTTATCAAAGATACGCCATTTCCTGAATCTTTATCTTTTTCGCTAGTGATACTAGCATTAGGACGAGTAAGCAGTGCAGCAGGGGCAATGATATCCATTGTAGCAGCACATAGCCCCCCTTCCTCCAACAGGAGCGCTGCCTTTGCCGCCCCCACACCTCGAACTGCAGACCTACCAGACTTGGGGAGAGTAGTTTTCCCGCTAGATTCGGCATCTTCAGCGGGTAGTAGAGATGTCTGAGCGCCTGCAAGCCGAGCAGTCCGTGCACCTTTCGTCGCGTTCCTCGGGGGCGCCATACTCAGGCGCAGCCAGCCGATCGTCGATAGGATGGAGCAGGGGCCGCTGCCGATACCGAAGCCGATACTGATGTAGATGGCATTGCTGGTGGAGCGCAGGCGGTATGTGAACAGTTTCCTGATAGCCTGGATAGTTTTTCTGTTCAGAATGTGCATAGGAGAAAGGCAGAGAGCAGCCGAGAATCAGCTGGCAGCTCGGTAGAAATTGGCAGAGATCCCTTCGATGCAGGGAGCAGGGAGTAGGAAGTAGGGAGCAGAGGAATACAAACGTAAATATTTCGGCAGGGGGGTGCGTATTTTCGCAAAAGTACTTAGGAGCACCAAGCCATATCAGTTATCAAATATAATCCTTTAAGAGTAGATGAGAATATGCGGCTGCATGAGGGCGAGTCAGATCATTTAGGGGCTGGAGCCGTGGGCAGCGAGATGCAGCGGCACTAGTCCGCCATCTTCCTTCAAGTGGTGGCTACAGGATCTCCGGAAAATGCATATTGCTTACACCCCGATTTAACTGTTTTGCACCGCTCAGAAGTGCACAAAACTTGACATGTCGAACCTTAGATGACTACACTGTGCAGTTGACAAATTTTGATCCATTCACAGGAGGCAAAGTTATAGGCAGATCATAAAATGTCTTTTCAAAGTATATCTGATCCATAAGTACACAGTGGTGACTTGCCACTGTGTAATTTGAATAGAATGAGTAGGGATGGAGTAGGCACTTATTACTGTTCAATATTGGATGGAGTGTATAATATAATTGTGAGGTGAGTTTTTTTTCAGTTTTGTAATTCATATCGATTTCAGTGGTAATATTCATGTCCTAGTATTATGGAACTCAGATATCAATAACTTGCCCTGGTGACAGTGATTCCAAGAGTCTCTCACCCGGTCTCCGTAATGCCTTATGTTTGGGACAGGTATTCAAATCAGTAATAAATAAAGTAGCATTTCGAATCGGGCACTACTTTGAGGACAGAAAGAATTCAGAAAATTGTACTCTGAAGCTGAGATGATGGGCTGGGCTGATGATGACTTCAGGTTGATGGGAGGCATCTATAATGTGTGCTCACTGCCTATATTTGAAGAACCTAGATCATCCATGCAATGCAGGCGGGCCATATTTGTTATATAGTACACTGTCTAGAATGATGCATGATACTTGGGGAAGGGGGGGTAATTCCCGGGGATGCCACCAGGATCTGGAGACTTCCTGGAACTCTTGTCACTGGTTACCGATCTTTGGCATTCCTCTGTAAAATAGTCTGTGGATAGGGGCGTGGTCAGGCAGACCAAGATGGAGGACACACATTGCTAGAGCTCTTCACCATCCACCCTGCAATCTCCCTAAATCTGGACTCTGGCCCAGCATCGACACAAGCTCACCCTCCAATGTGACTGTGCCCACTGGCGCGAATAGGCACTGCAGATTAGGGTGCCCCGTGTGACTCTCTTGTATCTTGGGCAGCTGGAGAAGAGGTGGTGTGGGGTGAGACATCGTGGCCACAAGATGGCTGGGACCCGGTCTTTATGTTGAGCACAACCATGGGTCATTGCCTGACAGGGTTGCTTAAGGGGAAAAAATGCTAGCCTCACTGCGGCCACAGACCACTGATAACCAGTGAGCCGTTCAAGACCTGCGGGACCGTGCGCGAACACTGGAGGGAGGGCAGAATATCCTGAGGGGTGCTCCTGCAGGAGCAACATCCCAATCCTAGCCCTGCCGTAGGGAGGGGGTGACCTTTCTTGAGACCTGGGTCTGTTCCTTTGTCCTTGCCTCAGACATCACTTTTTTTTTCTTTTTCAGGTCGAGCGTAGCGGCATGTTGTAGTAGGGTATGCTGTGGAAGCTGCGTCCACTCTCTGCCCATATTTGACATTGGCTTTGTGTCATTGTCCTTCTTAAATGCTGGCTTCTGATTAGTAAATAGGCTTTTTAGTCCCTTATTGGTACTGCCTTGTCTCTATTTTTTATTTTTTTTGTCCTCATAAGCAAAGTTTTTTAGGAGTTTTGGAGGAGTCGGGGGCCCCTTTAAACACTCTGTATTCGATGCGCCAATACCTTAGAGTGTTACGTGGGGGCTATATCTAGTCATAACCTTTGGGGCCCCTTTTTGTCCATCTCCCAGCACAAGATTGTTGGAATTGGGGGGAGCTGGTCATAATGACTACTCAGTTCAAGGCCCTGCTTGAGATCTTTGTTGCCATTGCCTTAATCATTGGATACCCTGTTGTTTGCTTGACTGTAATGTTCCCAAATATTCCCAAAAATGTTATTCTTACTTTTTTCCCTTTTTTGTCTAATTTGTACACCCTTAGGATAGAAGCCAGCCATTCTCTGTGTGTTGGTGGTGTAGTTTTTACCCAATTAATACAGATCTCCCTTCTGGCGAGCAGAGTGAATAGGAAAAAGATATTTTCCTGATCCCTATTCAGTGAAGGGTAATTTGTGTTTTGTTGATTAATCACAAAAATAACTGTTTCCATGCTTACCGCTATGGGCTGTTCCAGCACCTCAGAAAAGGTCTTACCAATTTGTTTCCAGAATTCTTCCAGCTCAGCACAGTACCGGAACATGTGGAGGTCATCTGCTCTTTCTTCCCCACATTTAGGACACTTTTTTATCATGTTACTGTTGATTTTAGACAGGTTTTTGGGTGTCCAGTATGATCTGTGTATCGTGAACAGGTGGTTCTTCTTCAGTGGGGCTGATTTTACCACGCGCCCAAGAATTGCCACTGAGGTGTGCCAGAGATGAGGAATGTCCAAACTTAGAAAAGCTTTTCCCAGATTTCATTCGGGACTTTATATTCTGTTTCACCTGCTCTTATAAGGGCCCAATACCAAAATGATATCTCCTTTTTGAAGGAATTTGTATTTAACAACTTTTGTTCAATGTCGTTATCCCCTTGTAGACTTTCCTTAATGTCTTTTATCCAACTACTAAGTTGGTAGTATTTAAATCTTGCTAGTGAACCCGTAGTCTGTTTTTTGCAGGGTCTCCCATTCTATGATTTTGTTGTTTTCTATTAACTGTCCCCAATAGTTTATGTTTCCTTTTCTCATGGGGGTCACTAGACTGTCTTTTAGACACTCAGGGGTGCCTGGTGAATCCCAAATGGAAGCATTTTTGCTGTAGTAGGGAATTTTCAGAATCGTTCTTATTCTATACCAAGTTTTTGCAGCTGAATTCAAGGTCTTTAATTTAATCTTTTTGAAAAATTTTGGGTGACCGAATTTATAAAGGAAATGGTCTCCATCAGGGTCAACTAAGGCTTCCATATATGTAGGCCATGTTTCCCGCTTACCCAGAAGTCTCCTTATGTTCTTGAATTGGAAAGCTCTGCAGTATTCGAGTATATCTAGGCTCGTGATTCCTCCTTGTACCTTATTTCTTCTCAATTTTTTCCTTCCAATCCTTACCCCCTTGGCCACCCAAATAAAACTGGATATCTCCCTTTGCAGTTTTTTATCTGTTCCATCTTAAAATTCAACGGGATGGAGTTGAATAAATATGTGAATTTGGGTAGTATATTCATTTTAATCAGGTTAGATTTACCCAGGAAGGACAGTTGTAGACCCGACCAGGCCCTGAGGAGATTTCTTTTAACTTTGTGAATTCTAGCAAAATTCATGCTGGCTATCCCGTCTAAATCTTTTATGTATTCTATTCCTAAGTATTTTATTTTTTCCTCTACTAATGGGTTTCAAGAGTTTATATTCCACTCTAAAATCTCTGATTAACAAGGTATCCTGAAACTGCCCCAAACTGGTCTATAACTTTTTCTATCTTTGGAAGTGAACTATTTAAGTCACCGGTAAATATCATCAAGTCGTCGGCATATAATGCAACTTTCTTTTCCCAGCCTCGATGTTTAAAGGGTGTTATCCCCTCTTCCCTTCTCAAAAGGCAGGCTAAAGGCTCTATGTAAAGATTAAATAGTAACGGGGAGAGGGGGCACCCTTGTCTTGTGCCTCCTTTTATCTTTATATTTGTGGGGCCCAACCTCGTGGCGTGGGCCTCCATGACCATTAGCACCCCAACCTAACCCATACACCACCCCTGGTCCCTGGTTATAGCCGCCCGGCATCCCCACCCCATAGCCACCGAAGAACCCTGGCCACCATGTCCCGATGTCCCGATAGCCGGCCCGGGGCCCCAGCGAAACCTAGACCCTAAACGCGCCATGCCCGGCCGAGGGAGAGGGAACCCCCCCCAAGCAAGACAGGGAGGAGTAGTCTCTGTCACACCTCTGACCTCCTCTCAATAGAGGGTTTCGATCGCCCTCCGGGCCCCCAGGGAGCTGGCTCCCCGCATGCTGGGTGTCTGGAGTCCCTCCCACCCCAACTTGAAAGGATCAAAGAGCCGAGCAGCAGGAAATCCCGACACACCGCCCCCAGACGCCAAGACCCCTCTCTGTGAGGACGCCGGACTTCAAAGAGAAGAAGGCGTATAACAGGGGGTGCTGAGGCGACTGGGGCAGAGAAGACCTGGAACTAAGAGAGCCCTGCGGACCTGGTCGCGGCTCGATAAAACTGGAAAGAAGGACGCTACCTGATCCTTGGAAACCATCTGAGCCCTGCTGACGTCGTCGCGGCTCCCGAGAACACTAAGAACACCGGGGCCCTGCTGAGAGACTCGCGGCTCCCCCCGACCCTAAGATCATCGGAGCCCTGCTGAGAGACTCGCGGCTCCCCCTAACTCTAAGACCGGCTGAGCCTGCCGAGTGAATCGCAGCTCCCCGAAGATCCCCCGTTCGACAGTTCCTTCCCGCCGGAGCCCTGCGGACGTGGTCGCGGCTCGAGAATACACTGGTCCGGCTGGACCCAAGACTGTACCGTGTCCCCCGGCTCGAGGATTGAGAGCTGTGCGAAGGATACTCGGCATTGACTCTGAACCTAGAACTGTCCCGCTACCCCAACCCCCCTGTCAAGGAATTACCAAGCTTTTTGTATTGACCAAAGACTACCTTGCGGATCATAAAGATCCAAAGAATCTTAGATAAAGATCTCTGTCTACTGAAACCTACTGTGTGGTGTCCCTTTGTCAAGTAGTGCAAGCTCAGCGAGTGCGATCCTAAAGTACGAGACCCCTTCCTGAAAGGGCCTCCCCGCTGGTGCTCGGCCTGGTTCTGGGAGAGGTGGGTCACGGGTTGGTCAGGAACGTGTTCTGTAACCCGCCTGAGATCGCCCCTTCCAACAATATTATCTGTTAGACAGTCGTTAACCAGTACTTTAGCTGTTGGATTTTTGTATATGTTTATGATTGCACTCTCAAAGTTGTCCCCAAGATTGAATTTGGCTAGGGTGGCGTTCAGGAAGTACCAGCTGACCCTATCGAACGCTTTTGCAGCGTCGAAGGTTATCACTGCCAGTGGTATGGAATTATGGGTTGCGATGTCGATTGCACTAACTAGCTCGTGGGATAATTCATGAATTTGTCTGCCTTTGATGAACCCTTTTTGATTTGGGTGAATCAGAGACCCTGCCACATCACTAGTCTCTTAGCCAGTATCTGTGTGTAGATCTTGTAGTCTGAGTTTAAGAGTGAAATGGGACGGTAAGATTCACATTTGGCAGGGTCCTTTCCTGGTTTTAATAAGATGCTCACTATAGCGTCATTCCGTGAGACTGGAATGTTGTTTTTCCCAGAGAAGATATTATTTAAAAGGTCTGTTAGGGGAGATATTAAAACTTCCTTTAAGGTTGAGTATAGTTCATTTGGTAGCGCATCTGGGCCTGCCGCTTTTCCTTTTTTTAGGCCTTTTATTGCGTCCGAGCCTTCTTCTCTAGTAATCTCCTGGTTCAGGGCTATTCTCTGCTCGGGGGTTGTTACTGGGGTTGTTATCCCGTCTAGGAAGCTTTGTATTTGCTCTTTAGGTCTAGTAATTTCTTCCATATATAATTTATCAAAGAAATCCTTAAATTCTCGTCTAATTTCCATGTCTTCCGAGAAGCAGCCAGGCAGGGCTTCCTTCTGAATTTTCATAACCCTGTTACGTATTGATTCTGTTTTTATTTTCCAAGCCAGAATTCTCCCACATCCTTCGCCATATTCATATTGTGATAATTTACTGGCCTCCCATCTGTCTCTAACCTTTAAATCAAGAAAATCCGCTAGTTCTACTCTCTTCCTTTTCTTTTTTTCCTCTATTACTCCCTTTTCTTGTGCCGTTTTTGCTTTTGTGAGTTCTACATCCAATGTTACCAGATCCCTTTCAATTTGTTTAATAAAGGACTTATTCTCCTTGTTTCTATGCCCTGTGATGCTTATGATTCACCCCCTAATAAAAGCTTTATATGCATCCCAGGCTATCTGTTTTTGTACCTTCTTGATTTAGTTGAAAAAAAAGATCCGTCTCTTCAACCAGCTTATCGATGCAGGATTTGTCCGCAAATATAGCTCTGTTCACTGTCTATCTCTGATTACAAGGGGAGGTTTTTAAGTTGAGGCTGAGTTGCACAGCTGAATGGTCTGAAATGTGTTCTGGGATGTGTTCAACCTTATTTGTACAGCCAGCCAAACTCCTATCAATCAAAAAGAAATCAATTCTAGATGCATGCCCTAGCCTTTTATTCTGAAGGGTAAATCTATGATTTTTATTTCCCTTTTCTTTCCAGATATCTACAAGCCCCAAATCTCGAATGCACATCCCAATCCGTTCTCTCATTTTTGGTAAATTGGGAAGATTTTTTGCTGGATATCGATCTTCCTTGGGATTTAAAATTATGTTAAAATCCCCACCCATTATTATCGGGGCCTGTGCTGTCATTAAGTGTGAATATATTTTTTGCAGGGGCTCAGGATTGATTGCTTTCAAAGATTTTTTGAAAATTATTGCTACGTCCTTTATATTACAGTCTTGGTTTGTGCATACACAGTGATCCACCCATCTTTGATTTTTGCAAATCAACGCCCATTCTTCTTTTAACAAGTGAGTTTCCTGAAGTATGATTATTTCGCAGTCAATATTTTTTTATGTATTCCAGAATCTTTAATCTCCGTTTTTTTATCCTTAGCCCATTTGTATTCCAGGATAAGATGTTGAGCCTCTTTCTTTGGCCTTATTACTCGCGGCCGGCATCTTTTTCTTTAATCCTTTGTAATTTGCTTAGGGGAACCCTTTCTCCTCTTGGATTTGCTTTTAGGACATTTTTTTTCTTTTTTCCCCATTTTGCTCCCCACCTCGTGCTATGATTTTTTTCTTTTTCCAAGTTTTGTGATGTATGGCTTGGCATCTGACCTGTTCACAGGCTGGGGGCTCTATGGGAACAGGAGACTGCTGCTCCATGTAAGAAACTGGGGTATAGATTGGGAAGGGGAGAAGATGGCGGCCGACTGAGGAGCTCGGTCGGGAGCTCCATGCCCTCCGAACCACACCAAATGAACCGGGATATGGCCGTCGATAGAGAAGTTTTAAAGCAGGCTTAAAGACTGAATTAACGTGGATTAGGAGCAGATCCCCACCAAAAAATGAGTAACATACCAAAATACCTGCATTGACATCAGCGTTACGGACCAGCGGCCGTTCGGCGTCTGCATTGGTGTCGGTGTTGCACCTCTGCCACCGGTCGACATCGGCGTCGATCTCAGCGCCGCCTGTTATCGCGTGGATCGCCTGCGTGGGGGCCTCCTGAGGGGGGGGGGGTGTTTACCCGACCCTGGCGCAGGGGAGCACATTGGAAGTTTTGCCGCGCTGGTCCGCGGGAGCAGGAGGGCCGCCTGCAGAGTCTCCTTCCGGGGAAGAGCGGCGGTAGCAACTGAATCAGGGTATAGGAGGGGAAGAACGAGGTGCAGCTCCACCCATAGTAACCACAGTAGCACGGGCAGCTCACACTGTGGGAGAACAAATGGCATAATCATCATAGAGCGGAAGATTGAACGACAGCGCGAATATGAGCCGGTAAGTGTGCTAGGCTCTGGTTCTGAACTAAAGTCTGACAAAGAGCTAGCAGACACAGGGGCAGGGCAGGGAGAGACTTCTGTAGAGATGTTTCTGGGTTCTTCCCCAGGGTTATCTGGTAATCAAGGGGTAGTAGTGGCTGGGAACCTCGAAGGGATCAAAGCCCCCCCTACCACTAGTAGAGGCTTTAAGAGTGGATATATTGAAGGAGAGGGTTATTGCCTCAGGAGTAGACAATTGCCTGTTAATGGGAGTACAGCCTTCAGGACCTCCCTAGACATTAAAGACACCAAAATCAATAAAGTTAGTAAAGAGAAATCTTCAACACTGGCTAACGCACCGCCCAAAGTGGCAAGAAGTCACAATAGAAAATATATCTCAGGGCAGCCACAAGCCTCACTGTCCAGGGCAGGTCGCGCTAATCTAAGAACACCGGGTTTGGGCAAAATACAGAAAATCACCCCCTCCCTGAGATCCTACTTCAGGGTTCTGGATAAGGAGCCAGATTCATCCCCATTGGCAGTAGCTACTAAACCAAAAATTATAAGAATGGCAGAGAAAATTAAGGTTGGAAGCACAGAAACAGTGACGAGCAATAGATTCCAAGCTCTCTCTAATCAGGAACTAGAAACCGGAGGAGAAGCACTAGAAGGTGCTTGTTAGACCTGTCAGCCCTTTGGCAGTTTCCTCCTCATTTTTATTATTTTTGTCCCTTTCCCCCCTCCTCATTTTTTCTGTCTACCTAACTATTGGGTGCTGATGTAGAGGTTCTGGGTGTCTTTTCCACATCACCTGAGGGAAAGACGCAAGGTGCTCCTCTGAGGAAAATAGATGAGGAAGGTGAGAGGCACAAAATGGTGGCTCCAACTGTCACCTCAGCACCTGGGCCATGACTGCCATGAGAGGTTCCGGAACCTTCTGGGCCCCTCTGGCAAGTCAGGCCCAAGGTGATAAATAGAGGTGGCAGGGGGGCAGCCATTTTAGGTTAGTGTGAGGCAGCAGGCTAGTCAGGAGTAAGGCACGTGAGTGGGGAGGTGGCTGCGCTGGACAAGGAGTGGACAGATCTCAGGATTTGCCAGGGTATCTTCGTCAGTGTGTGGAAATATGGATTTTTCTGATCAGTTATGTCCCCTATCTTGGACCCCAACGGTTTCCTGTATGAATCACAAGTACATGTATGTTCCCTCCAGTTCCAGTTATGAAGACGCAAACACATGTGCGTCCACCGTCAACATGTCCTTTTTCAGACCCGCCATGAATGGGCCGGATATTCCATCCCTAAGTATGAAAGGCCACCGGCTTTATATGGTTCACTTATGCCATTTTACAGTCCAGGCAAGTAGGCCCTGATTCTGTCATCAAGCTTTTCTTGCCTTCTGCCTCTGAAAGCTCCAGTCTGAGCCTGCATCTGTGACCATGAACTTTGTCTCATTCCCTGCGCGGCTCACGGTGCCTGACATCAGCCTGTTGCCTGCCAAAAACTGTATTTCACCTTCGAAATTATCTGCTCCGCTCCCTGCCCAATGCATTCCTGTCTAGTAGTTTAAGTCAACATTCTTCCAGCTACCGAGCAAAGGCCCGGCTTCTCTGTCTTTATGCAAGTAATTCATAGCCCTATTATTATGGAAGACTTCTGCCCTCGCATCTAGTGTAGACACTTAGACGCTTGTACACGCACTAACAGTCAGTATAGTCAGTATAGAATAAGATTCTACTCTAAGAGACCTCTCTTTTGGATAACATAGTTCTTTAAACATAGGATGTTAGATATGATTTGGGATTAGGTTGACTTGACCCTCCAGACTTCTGTCGCCACATGTAGAGCTAAATGTCAAGTCCCCTTCACCCCCTAGTTGCACGTCAATCATACGTCATGCTGCTGCGCGCGCATTTCTGCCAAGTATTTCTGCTGACATTGCGAAATTCTTTCATGGAACCACCCTATTATGACATCATACCTGATGACGTTCTTTAGTTACACCCAGTTACGCCCACTTTTGCTACGCATGTATGTTTTATCTTTACTATCAATTGTTACGCCTCCTGCATTTACTTCACTGTAATGCCTATTGTATAAAAGTGATTACTTATCAATAAAGTATGTACTTCACTTCCTGAACCTCCGTGGTGATGGAACTTGGAGTCCACGATTCGAATCGTCCATTGGAATAAAGCCCATTCCGAACCTCTAATACCACGGATTTTGCCTCTTATTTTACTGAGCTATTTTTATTATGTTTCTGTATCAAATTAAGTCCCGGTAATTAAATTATTTACCACATGAATGGCGCCCGAATAGGGACACTTTCTCATCTCACGCGCCGGTGGTGCGTTGCAGGCCCGGTCTCCTGCCACAGCTGGACGGACAACAACGCGTACCAGCAGGATTTCCTTTATCTCCCTCCGGTCAAGCGGGGGCGACTGAGGCTGCGATCAACACCCAGACGAGGCGGTGAGAAGTGCGAAGTATCCCGACCAGAGCCTAGCTAAGAGAGCAAGATCCGAGGTATACAGAGGCCCACCAAGTTCCGAAGTTCCGAAGTTCCGAGGTTTCCGATGTTCCGAAGTTTCCGAAGTTTTCGAGTCGAGTCCAGTCCAGTTCAGTTCAGTTCCGTTCCGAGGCCTTCCGTTCCGAGCTACCCGGTGAGTACCATTACTGGGGAGGCGTTCTGACGTGCACATAGGTTGTGCCGGTCAAGACGGGTTTGGGTACACAAATCCGGTCTGCACTGTTTTAGCAGTGTATCTGTACTGTTTAGCAGTATATCTAGTATATCAAGTATATAAATTCAGAATAATTCAGTTAATGCCGAGGATTATGTTTAGTGATTAAGTTTTCTTAGATCGTCATCATCATTGTTGCTCATTTAAATGTTAAATGTTAAATGTGTTAATACGTCCTGCATATTGTGGTGTGAATGACTGTTCATTATTGTGTTTATTGTATTAAGTTTGTTCAAGATCAAGTATCAGATCAGTTCTCAATATGCCGCTCTTTTCGAAATTAAGACAGATCACAACTAGAAAAGGGGTACTCGAAGAAGCTGTTCCTATTCCTCCTAGGGACACTCCAGGGTACTTCATGTATCATAAACACGGCTTAGACGCTATATTATTTCTTGATTTATGGGTAGACTACACCAAGGAATTACCAGAAAGTCAGAGGTGGCCCGCAGCTGGGACCTGGGATGCAGAGTGCATCATGAAAGTAGAGGAAGAGTTATGGAAAAGGAAAGCTTGACAGTCACAGAAAGACGCCGTTGAGTTATGGCGTAAAGAATCTCATAGACGTACAGAAAAAGCACTCAGACAGGAGGAGAAAAATAAGGAGAATTCAAATAAAGTCCGAGAAAATCTATTAATTGAAGAAGGTACACGAGTGAAATCAGAACAAGTAGACAGACAAAGAAATGCCCTTATGAATGGTATGTATCCCCTTCTGGCCGAGGGATTACCTAAGGCTACTCCGGAGATACCAAAAGACTTGCCACCCCCATTGTTTCCAATAAAAATGCATCCTAAGGGGCATCCTAGAACCGCAGAAGATGTTTTTCTTTCCTCATATTTAGATGACGCAGCTCCCGAGTATGCTAACCCCGCCCCACATAGACCGTCTGCCGGGGAGGTTCAACGCCAAGATCCTGTATCTGTACCTCTACAACAACAAATCCTGACACAAGTTCCGGCAAGCACATCTGTTTCTACATCTGTTCCTACAGCTGCTTCTACAGCTGTGTCCACACCTATAGTTGCTGTATCGCGTTCAACGAATCCTTTCACGCCCGATACCCCAGACGGGGCTACCGTAGGTGCTACCAACATTTTTTCTACGCCACCCAGAATAAATAAACTTACTTTTCAAGAATCAGCACATCCACGTACGCCCAAACTCATAAATTCCCGCACGCTTAAGGAACTTCTTGTAGATTGTAGATATGACCCTGTGCCCGGCAAAGAGGACGAAATGATCCTGGCATCATTACGTATCAGACGAGCTGCGGTGTATTTAGGGAAGCTACCAGGAATGACTATGCATCTAGACAATATATATCATTTTGTCCAAACAGGGCGAGATTCTGAATGTATTAACAGAGCTATGGAATACCAGAAAGTGGAGATACAGGGGGAACTGTTACGTTTCCTCATAAATTGTGTGATCAGAAATCAAGACCGACCGGGGGTAGATCCGGAAACAATGCAAACTCTTACCAGATGGAGCCAGAATATATCAGAAGGGAAACATGATAGGCAAACATGTATAATAGCCATGTGCCGAAAGATCCGTAAAGAAATAGAACGCATACACGAAGAGAGATTAGCGGTAGACCAGTTTGAACAAAACGAGGAGGAGGAAGGATCAGGACTGCCCACAGGACAGTCAGAAACCATAGCCTATGTAGGTAGAGGAAGATCTTGTAATAGTACTAGATGTTTCACTGACCCGATACGTCCGATATGTCCAGATAATAACAGGAATTTCCAAACACCTATAATAAATATAAGGTCCCCCGAGCATTCGTTCCAAGCCGCTGACAAATTACTCCGAGAACGAAGGGGTTATCATTTACTCGATTCTATGGATGAACAAGAATTAGCCAGGTCAGCCGTTCATTGGGTTGACAGTCCCGGAAAATATGGTGATGATACAGTAGCACACACATTTTTGAACCTCACCCCAGATGAACAGCGTTTAGCTGGGATTTATATGATTCAACAACTTCTTATACTATATAAAAGCCAACATTCAGATCCTGGTCCTTTACCTGATATATTGACTGAATTACTCACGAATAGATGGAGAGGTTCAGGTACTAAGCTAATTAGAGAAATACTAGAATCAAGAAAGCAGTACATTCTTTTTGTATGCCCAGAACATGTCTCACTGCCCATCAAGGAAAGAACGACGTATTACATGGACAGACAGAATCCCTTACGAGAAGTACACCCAATAAAAGGCGAGGACAATCAGTTTAAACGTGTATTTGTATATACGCCCATATCGAAAATAGAATTGTTAGAAATGAAGAAAGTGGTACCCAGTCATGACAAAGACCCAGCGGGTTTTCACCGAGAAATTAAAGACATGTTACTCATGGGAGAGTATACCTATCCCGACATTATGACAATATTAAAGGTATTAATGCCTGCTGGCATTTATGAAAAACTCAAGGAAAAAGAGTGGGAGGTGGGAGACCAAAAGATAGACTGGACAGCATTAGAAGCAGAAGAAAAGGCCCGAACTGCAGGAGCAGGGCTTGGGGATAAAACTAAAGCACTACCAGGTTTACTAGTACAGGTACTGCCACGTTTATTAACTACGAAAAAGGAGTAACACCCCATCACAAATGTTACAAATGTTACAGTATCATCACAATAGAATTAGAGAGGAACAAGAACATGAGCAAAGACGCATGAAAGACACAAAAATGAAAATGCTAGTCTCCCAGACAGTTCCAGCTGAAGGTCATAAAAAGGGTACGACACAGTCCGGTGATTCAGCAGGACCTGTAAAAGGGACATGCAACTATTGTAAACAACCAGGTCATTACATACACGATTGCCCAGTCCTGAAGCGTAATATCGCCACAGGTAAAACACAGGAAAGACCACGGCCACCTAGACAGGATCAGAATGAACAAGGAGCCCCGCAGCATGCACAGTCCATGCCAGCTCCACAACAGTCTATACAGTTTGTGCCAGCTGCACCAGCGCTGCCTGTTGCTGCCACACAAACCACGACACGACAGCTGTACCAGACCGCACAGTACGACTATCCTGATTATCAACGATACGCATGAAGCAGCCTAGAGAGGGAAGTTGACTTACCCCTTATCGAGGTCCCTGTAGACCAAGAAGGACCTTATGTACATAGTGAACTATTAGGCCAAGATAGAAACTTTTTACTTGATACAGGGGCAAGTCGAACAACTATAAAACGTAGTGAAGTTCCAGGGGCACCCCTCTCAGGCTCACAGAATATTTCCCTTGGTTTTTCAGGAAAACCTATTGTTAATGAAGTATCACAGCCTCTTCCACTTACGATTGGACCCTTGACCCGAACTACAGATTTATTGCTTACTAAATCATGTCCAGAAAACTTGTTAGGTATAAAAACACTGAAAGCTCTAGGAGCTATAATATGTTGTTCTCCGGAAGGAGTAAGATTGTTTTTACGTGATTTCAAAGGTCACTATGTGTCTCGAGACATGGATCCCCGACTGCAGACTTTACCTACACAGTTATGGGCACAAGGCCCTACTGATGTTGGTTGCATGAATATTACGCCATATCGAGTTACACTAAAGGCAGGAGTGGTACTACCACGAATGCGACAATACAAGTTACCACCAGATGCTGTAGTGGCTTTACTGCAAATCATTGACGAGCTCATTGCCCAAGGAGTGGTTGTGGAAACAGACTCCAATGTATGTAATTCCCCGATAATTCCGATTCTTAAACGAACAGATCCAAAGGCCCCGCCAGTATATCGATTGGTTATTGATCTGCGCGAATTGAACAAATGCATTGCGCCACAATTCCCTGTGGTCCCAGATATCTCGTCATTACTGACAGCTATTGATTCCGAAGCAACATTCTTTACTGTAATTGATCTCAAGAATGCCTTCTTCAGCGTCCCAATAGATCCGGAAAGCCAATACTTGTTCGGATTTAGTTTAAATGGACGTAGCTTTAAATTCACACGCGCACCTCAAGGATTTACAGAAAGCCCCAGCATCTATAGCCAAGCACTGAAACGAGAACTCGACAGTATCCACATGCCAGTCAACACTGCCCTGCTTCAATATGTCGATGATCTGCTGATCACCGCTAGAAGCGAACCTGAATGTGAGAAAGCATCACTGACAGTTTTACAATTTCTAGCCGAAAAGGGGCACAAGCTGTCCCCTTCTAAGCTGCAATTCTGTGTCCAGCGAGTTGTTTATCTTGGACACTCGCTGTCCAAGGAGGGAAGGCAGCTTACACCCGACCGCATTCAGTTAATAGCTAACATGCCAATACCCAAGACACAAAAGGAGGTGCGGGCTTTCATAGGCCTCACTTCATATTGTAGGCAGTGGATCCCTCAGTATGCATTTCTAGCAAAACCACTCATTCAATTGACAACACAGGAGGCAGCCACATCGACTGTTCTCCCCTGGACTCAGGAACATGCACAAGCTTTTGAAAGCCTAAAGAAAGCCTTATGCCAAGCACCGGTTTTAGCAACACCATGTTACAATAAACAGTTTACACTCTTTGTTACAGAGCGCGAAGGTACTGCCTTGTCAGTACTGACACAGGAACAAGCAGGATCACACAAACCATGTGCTTATTTTTCTAGTACATTAGATCCCGTAGCTCAGGCTTTGCCCGCGTGCCTAAAATCAGTGGCAGCAACAGCTTTAGCAATCAGACAAAGCGATGCCATAGTGTTAGGACATCCATTGACAGTACAAGTACCACATGCAGTAGAGGTTCTTGTGAATCGAACGCAAACACAACACTTGACTATTGCGCGACTCACTGGTTACGAATTAACATTGTTTCAGCCACATATAGAAATTAGACGTTGTAACACATTGAATCCTGCCACACTTTTACCTGTAATCGGAACAGACCCACTAGCTCATGATTGTATTGAAGTTATTACAATCACGACGAAACCCAGACAAGACTTGACAGATGTCCCATTGTCAGACCCAGACCTGACGTTGTATGTAGATGGTTCATGTATGAGAACAGGTACAGGAGAGTTAGTGGCCGCTTATGCAGTCACAACAGACACTGAAATCATTGAAACAAATTGCATAAATACCTTGTCCGCTCAAGCAGCAGAGCTCATCGCTCTGACACAAGCCTGTATTCAAGCCACAAATAAAAAAGTCAACATATACACTGATTCACGTTATGCATTCGGAGTTGTACATGACTTCGGCGTGCTGTGGCGAGAGAGAGGTTATTTAACTTCTCACGGTGCCCACATTCAGCACGGACCCCTCATTCATGCCTTATTAGATGCAATACATCTACCCACTGCAATATCAATTATGAAATGTAAAGCTCATACGAAAGTTACTGATATCATTTCTCAAGGCAATGATCTAGCTGACAAAACAGCTAAACAGACTGCTCAAACTCAAACATCCGACATGACAAAGACAATAGTCCCGACGCCAACACATTGTATGACGGTTAAGGATCCCGCTCTTGACGTAATTGACATACAGACACATGCTACACCAGACGAAATAAAGAAATGGACTGAATTAGGAGGGATCCAAACGGATCAGGGATGGATGACGAAGGAAAAATCTGTGTGGTTCCTTCCTGATTCAATGGTCCAAGTCATTATTAACACTGTACATAGTCCAGCGCATCTAGGAGAAAAAGCTATGCTAGACAGCATTCAACACATTTGGTTCAACAAACATTTACGAGCAGCAGCTAAACAAAAAGTTCGTACCTGTATGATCTGTTGTCAGTTTAACCCAGGAAAAAGCATTCCCGTAGAACAGGGTGGATTTCAGCCTCCTGATCACCCTTTTGAAGTCCTCCAGATGGATTATATCCAGATGGAACGATGTCGAGGATTCAAATATGTTCTCGTAGTTGTCTGTGCTCTTTCCCGTTGGACAGAGGCATACCCGGTTTCAGATTACACTGCCCCGACTACTGCCAAACAGTTAGTTCGAGAATTCTTCCCACGGTACGGTTTACCACGTGTTGTCTACTCAGATAACGGCCAGCCGTTTTCATCCGAACTAATGAAACACGTTTCACTTTTGTTAGGCTATCAGTGGAAATTTCACTGTGTCCGACACCCCGAGGCAGCAGGTCTCGTGGAAAGACATAATCAGACCCTGAAAATTAGATTGTCCAAAATATGCAGGGAGAAAGGTGTCGACTGGGTAGTAGCGTTACCAGTTGCACTCTTTTACATGAGAATGGTAGCACACTCTCGAACAGGGCTATCCCCGTATGAGGTGATCTTTGGCAGACCACCAAATATGTGGGGGACGCCTATACCACGCAAAATAACTGATATTGACTGTAATATGCTGACAGATTACTTGGCTTCCTTGATGTCTGCACTACAATCTTGTCGTTCACAGGTAGCTGCAGCTTTTCCCGACAACACCGAGGTGAAACCACATGACGTAATTCCAGGGGATTTAGTTCTAGTGAGGAACTTTGATCGGAAGTCCCAACTGGATCCTAGGTGGAAGTCGCCTCAGCTCGTACTGCTAACGACGAGGACAGCCGTGAAGATCGAAGGTCGAATAGGCTGGATACATTCAAGTCATATCAAGAAATTTCATGGACTGTCGTCAGACGTAAACGACACACCTTGCGTGTCTTCCCCGATTGACTCAAAACTTCCTTTGGTTGAACTGAGTAACCACGAACAATACAAACTAAAACTTAGGTCTAACCAGTCAGGCAATTTGATTGTTTAAGTCCTCTCCAAGGTGAATCGGTCGAATTTGTCTCTGACATGTATCCCTTAGACCTGTATAGAGAAAGAAACAGAAGGATAAAACTGAAACGACATGCGTACTGTAAATCACTGCGTAGTCATTGCACAGTGACGTTATTAATTTTGTTTTTCTTAAGTCTTTTAATAATTACTGCAAGTATATTGTTGCACATATATTATCCTATTTCTAGACATGTTTATAATGTTACTGCTGAACATTCTTTTAGTGAATTACCT
Source organism: Triturus cristatus (assembly GCF_964204655.1). Taxonomy (NCBI): domain Eukaryota; kingdom Metazoa; phylum Chordata; class Amphibia; order Caudata; family Salamandridae; genus Triturus; species Triturus cristatus. The sequence goes on along the minus strand of NC_140580.1, from coordinate 1,187,849,793 downwards.
CCGCATGAGTTGTCTTATAGATTTGCGCTGCGCAATAACACGTTTATCAGTATGTTACATCATTCCCATCAGGTTAGCAATGCTACAAATTGTTGGATATGTGGCCGACTCCCTCCCTATCGGAATTATAAAGGAATTCTACCTCTCTTTCCATACCCGTTCACACACAACGGCTCCTGTGGAGCATGGTTTAGTTTAATTAATTCCCTAGATTCGAATTCTGCAGTTTATCAAGACAACTGGGTATGGGGAAATTTGAACTTAGTTTTACTTAAAGTCTGCTACCCTAACAAGGAGGGACTTCCCAAAAGAACAGGAACTGATCTAGAAAATGAAGTGTATGGATTAGGTAATTTTACGCTTAATCTTATGATCCTAAATGTCGAATCCGAAGCTACTCCAATTTTGCCCGCTATGTCAATATTTCCAGTAAAAGGTGAATTATGTGTAAGAAAGAATGGTTCCATACATATGGGCCATAGTAGATGCACCACTGTAATAGAATTTAGTGATCAAGGCAAGTCTACATTTAGAGCTTCCCGCCATTCCTATTTCATATGTGGTCAGACGGCATATGTACATTTGCCTCTAGATTGGGATGGTACCTGCTACATCGGATTCCTTTTGCCACCTGTTTTCCTAGCTCCTCCTGATTATCACAGAAATACTCATTTAGTACACAATAGAGAAAGGAGAGATCTCCCAATAGTCGATTACACTGAAACAGCATGGGAAAAATACACAGATTTCAATAAAGGTCTCTTTCCCTATATAGGTACCGTTACTAATAGTAAGCTGATACGTAGATTAACTAGAACCCTTGAAGCAGTAGTGAACGAAACTATTTCCGCCTTAGGCAATTTAACAGAAGAGCAGTCTGCTATGCGGATTGTTGTGCTTCAAAATCGTCTTGTCCTTGACGTCATCCTGGCCGATAGGGGCGGAGCTTGTAGGGTCATCGGATCAAGTTGTTGCATTTTCATACCAGAAAATTCGCCATCTGTATATAAAGCCATAACTCGCCTTCATAAGATTGTAAGCCAGATACACCAGAATCCAGGCACCTGGACTTGGTCCGGTTGGTTTTGGAGTGTATTATCTACCTTTGGATGGAGGGTCCTATCCTTCCTAGGTATTGGCTTTCTCATACTATTCAGTTGCTGTCTATGTCTACAATGTGGACCAGCGATCTGTGGTCTGTGTGCCACATCGTGTATTCCACCACCAAGATTTCATTCATCCCAGAAGAAAAAAGAAGAACAAATGATGCTATATGAACAGATCAACGGATTGATGAAGATTGATATCTCTTAACGGGCAAGTAGGGGACAAGGAGGGAATGTGGAAATATGGATTTTTCTGATCAGTTATGTCCCCTATCTTGGACCCCAACGGTTTCCTGTATGAATCACAAGTACATGTATGTTCCCTCCAGTTCCAGTTATGAAGACGCAAACACATGTGCGTCCACCGTCAACATGTCCTTTTTCAGACCCGCCATGAATGGGCCGGATATTCCATCCCTAAGTATGAAAGGCCACCGGCTTTATATGGTTCACTTATGCCATTTTACAGTCCAGGCAAGTAGGCCCTGATTCTGTCATCAAGCTTTTCTTGCCTTCTGCCTCTGAAAGCTCCAGTCTGAGCCTGCATCTGTGACCATGAACTTTGTCTCATTCCCTGCGCGGCTCACGGTGCCTGACATCAGCCTGTTGCCTGCCAAAAACTGTATTTCACCTTCGAAATTATCTGCTCCGCTCCCTGCCCAATGCATTCCTGTCTAGTAGTTTAAGTCAACATTCTTCCAGCTACCGAGCAAAGGCCCGGCTTCTCTGTCTTTATGCAAGTAATTCATAGCCCTATTATTATGGAAGACTTCTGCCCTCGCATCTAGTGTAGACACTTAGACGCTTGTACACGCACTAACAGTCAGTATAGTCAGTATAGAATAAGATTCTACTCTAAGAGACCTCTCTTTTGGATAACATAGTTCTTTAAACATAGGATGTTAGATATGATTTGAGATTAGGTTGACTTGACCCTCCAGACTTCTGTCGCCACATGTAGAGCTAAATGTCAAGTCCCCTTCACCCCCTAGTTGCACGTCAATCATACGTCATGCTGCTGCGCGCGCATTTCTGCCAAGTATTTCTGCTGACATTGCGAAATTCTTTCATGGAACCACCCTATTATGACATCATACCTGATGACGTTCTTTAGTTACACCCAGTTACGCCCACTTTTGCTACGCATGTATGTTTTATCTTTACTATCAATTGTTACGCCTCCTGCATTTACTTCACTGTAATGCCTATTGTATAAAAGTGATTACTTATCAATAAAGTATGTACTTCACTTCCTGAACCTCCGTGGTGATGGAACTTGGAGTCCACGATTCGAATCGTCCATTGGAATAAAGCCCATTCCGAACCTCTAATACCACGGATTTTGCCTCTTATTTTACTGAGCTATTTTTATTATGTTTCTGTATCAAATTAAGTCCCGGTAATTAAATTATTTACCACAAGTGACACCACCCTCAACCACCTGACCGGTCCCTGAACGCAGCCGGGACTTGGAGATCCCCGTACCAGAGAAGGTCTCAAGGTGGTTTGAACCCCTGATTCACTGGACCTGGGAGTGAAGCAACGCCTGGAGCCGCCTACTCCCCGAATCCATTGTTACCTGGGATTGCAGGACTGGCTGGTTGTGGCCAAACCCCTTTGACCGATAGAAGAGGTGATCGTGCCCAAGCCCCAAGAGTCTATCTGGCCTCTGTCTGTCCCCGTGTGGGATTCGGCACCCGTTAACTACCCCCCCTTTTCTTTTGTCCTGGGGTGTATGGAGTGGGACGCAGCCGCAACAGGAGGACTGGGCCATATTGTCCAACTTGCCCGAAGCCTCATTACCCCGTAATCTAACCAGGTCGAGTCCCTACCTGAAATGGACCCCATCGCCATGGTCGAGTGGCCGGTGGTCCGCTGAATGGACTTGCGGAGCCCGGGGGCGTGAAGAGGTGAGGGGCCAGGAGTCAGCGACTCCGTTGAAGCTCCGGCGAGAGTTACTTCAGGAAACCGTAGCGGAGGGGGCGGGCCTGGCCTGGAGGCCGCCGTCCTCGGATCACGTGAGGAGGGGCCGAAGCGCCGCCCTTCGCTAAGAAGAGTGAGGAAGTCTGCGCCCTGTGTTGGTGTTCAGGGGGGAGTACAAGGAACATCCAGGGCCCCAACTCAAGTTACCGCGACTGGCTGGTAGCGAAGCCGTAGCGGAGGGAGCACTGGTCCCACAGTTGTGAGGGACAACCTGTAGAAGCTCCCGGAGGTTTGCCGTACAAAAGGGGAAGGATTCCTCGCTAAGGAGCAGACCCGACGCTCACGGTGTGAGGGGACAGCAGCTCTCATACCGGTAGAACACCGGAAGCGGAGGACATCGAGACTGGACCGTAAGCTGGGCCTGGTAAAGAGGGGAGGGGGAGAGCGAGTTCTGTGAGGTTCACAGCTGACTGCAGGGGGCGTCATAAATATTCCTGCTAACTTTATTTTCTTGAAAGCCAAGACCCCTAGGGGACAAACACAGACCTCGAGGAGATTAGAGCCTAAGTAGTTTTGTAAAGAAATGCACGGTTGGAATGGTTATTAATCTCTAGTTGCCAGGACTGTTACCATGGCTACCATGAAAGGCATTAGAAACTGTTATTTAATTAAGTTGTTGTGAGACATCCTAGAGGGTCCAGGTGTCGTACAAAGGCCCAGGGAAGTAGTAGTGGGGTGCCAAGTTGGAAATAACATACCCGGTGGAGAGGTCAAGTCATACTGAGAAATGCCAGACTGAAATGTGACAGGGGGTTAAGCTTTTGTTGTTGAAAACACTGTTTGAAAAGTTTATTGTGTACTGTAAGACCTTGTGTGCCTCGACATATAGGGGAATGTTAATTTGGAAATGTACTGAAATGTTAATAGGAAATTGATTATCTGAGCCTAACAAGGAAGAGAGGTGTTAAAGTCTTTTTAATAAAGCTTTACATTTAATCAGTGTAGAGTCCTTTTTGGGTGAGGCTGCGCCAGATTGCAAGCTGGGTAGGATGCAAGCATGAGAAGCCAGAGGGAGGTGTAAGCCTGTTGACCTGAGCCAAGCTACCCCCAGGACATAGGTCCAACAGATTGGTGCTCAGCGGTGGGATCCTTATTCAGTGCTTGCATCCGCTTGGTAGCAGTTTTGCGCGCGTCACCACCTACACTTGATTGTTTTGATTGGAGTTTTCTCCAGCTTGTTTTCCTAATTGGGGGTTTTTAAAATTGTCCTGTGTATATTTCCCCTCTTGGGAAAGTCTTCCAGAGTAACGTTCTTGTTGACTGTGTTGGGGTCCTATCTGGTAGGATGGAATTCGAATTGGGTAGGCTGGAGGAGTATACAGTGGCCCAATTGAAGGAATTCTGCCAGGAACGGGGGGTATTCTTCAAGCAGGGGGCGAAGAAGACAGAGCTCCAGGCAAGCTTAAGAGCCTGGGTTATGGCCCACCCTAGCGGGAAACGGGAGGAAGAACCAGGACTAGATCTCCTAGAAGAACCGGAAGTCCTTCTTCCCCCTGGGAGCGGTAATATGGACGTTGGGTCCAGGGCCCCATCAAGGGTGGGAAGTAGCGCCTCAGGGGGGAGCTTGTCCTCTGCTGACCTAGTTGACCGAAGGGAAGAGAGGCAGCTTAGAATGGATCTGGCCCGGTTGGAAAAGGAGAGGGAGGAGAGGAGGTTCCTCCATGAGCTTCACTTAAAAGAGTTAGAGCTCAAAGCCCTTCAACTTGGAACCCCCAGCAGTCCTAATGGTGGCAGCATACCGAGAGAGATCCCGAGAGAGTCCAGGCCCTACCTGCCCAAAGATGTAGTTGCTAGCTATGGTATAGGGGATGACATTGTAAAATGGCTGGCTGCCTATGAGGTTTCTCTAAGAGCCCATGGTGTCCCCGAAGCTCAGTGGGGGGGTGGCCTGTATAGGTATATGCCTCCAGTGGGGAGGGATGCCTTGTTAGCGCTAGAACAGCCAGACCAGACCAGGTACCCCGTCATGAAGGTAGCCCTAGTAAGGAAATTTGGGCTGACTCCTGAAAAATTCAGGCAGAGGTTTCGGGGCAGTCAGAAGTTGTCCACCCAGAATTGGGTGGACTTCTTGGACTATGCTAGGAAGGCCTTAGAGGGCTGGGTGCAGGGCAAGGACTATGAGGGACTGTACAATTTAATTTTAAAGGAGCACCTCCTCGAGAAAAGTTTTCCAGAGCTGCGTCAGCACCTGGTAGACAGCAAGCTAACTAATCCCAGGAAGCTTGCAGAGGCGGCGGATATCTGGGCAAGTACCCGGGTATCTTCAAAAGGGACTGGAGGGAGTTTCCAAGGGGCTGGACAGGGCGCCCCCCAAAAGAAAGAGGGGGGAGATAAAAAGAGGGAGTTCTCTAAAGGCCCCCAAAAGAGTTCACCCGGGAAGGGAGTAGGATTCCCTCCTAAGGTTGGCCCCCACAAACCCCCTGATCCTGACCGTGGTCAGCAGCCTAGGGTTGTCCGATGTTATGAGTGTGGTGAGGTTGGGCACTATAAGGGGGATGCCAAGTGTCCCAAGAGACCACACCCTCCCATTGGAGGAAAGACCCCTGGGGTGGCGAGTGTAGTGCTCGGGGAGGAGTTGCCCCTAGATAAGGGAGGTTAGTGGGCAGGGCTAACCTTAGTGTCCTTAGGGGATTGTGAGATGGTTCCTAAGACCCAGATGCCCTCGAATACTACTAAGTACAGGCAATGGGTCACCATCAATGCCCAGAGGGTGGAGGCTCTGAGGGACACAGGAGCCAGCATGACTATGGTAAGGAGTCAGCTGGTGTCCCCGGGGCAGGTGGTTCCCAATGTAGTCCACCCGGTTGTGATGGCTGACAACCGAGAGGGTCACTATCCGGTGGCCCAGGTTCCCTTTGAGTGGGGAGGGGTTGCGGGTCCTCTACGAGTTGCGATCAGCCCTGCCATGCCGGTCGACTGCCTGTTGGGAAACGACCTTGAACACTCGGCATGGAAGGAGGTTGAGTTCAGGGCCCACATGGAAATGTTGGGAACCCCTGAGTGGACGTGTGCCCACACTCGGTCCGTGACTACCCGAAGAGGGGATCCACAGAGGTTAGAGCCTGGGACAAAGGCTCAACCAGCTGCCGGAAAGGGTAGACGGGGACGGGGGAAGCCTGCCCCGGCATCTGACCCTCCAAAGGTGGATGGGGCAACTGAGGTGGTCCCGGAGTCTACGGAGGGGGATGTAACGTCCCTGGAGGGCTTACCTACCCCTGCAGACTGGCAGGTGGAGGGAGGACCTACTAGGGAACAGTTTTGTCGGGCCCAGAAGGAGTGCCCTACCCTTGAGGGTTTACGGCGGCAGGCCGAAGCCCAGGCAGCGGGTAACGATTCGGGGAACTTCCACATATATTGGGAAGATGGACTCCTGGATAGCGAACCCAAGGCTCCGGTGCATGGTTCATCCCGGGCCTTGGTAGTTCCCCAGCGTTACCGAGCCTTCCTATTGGGACTGGCTCACGAAATACCCTTGGCAGGACACTTGGGACAAGACAAGACCTTTGCTCGACTTGTCCCTCATTTTTACTGGCCTCAGATGAGGATTGCGTCCGATACTTTTTGTAGGACGTGTGTAACCTGCCAAGCTAGTGGGAAGACAGGGGTGAAGCTGAAGGCTCCCCTGGAACCACTGCCTGTCGTTGGTACCCCCTTTGAAAGGGTGGGCATCGACATTGTCGGGCCATTGGATCCACCAATGTCGGCCGGTCACAGGTTTATCCTGGTTCTGGTGGATCATGCCACACGGTACCCAGAGGCTATCCCTCTGAGGACCATTACTGCACCTGCGGTGGCACGGGCCCTTATGGGAATTTTTACCCGGATGGGATTCCCCAAGGAAGTGGTGTCGGACAGAGGTACCAACTTCATGTCGGCCTACATGCGGGCCATGTGGAAAGAGTGTGGAGTTACTTACCGGTTCTCCACTCCTTATCACCCCCAGACTAATGGTCTGGTGGAAAGGTTTAACAAAACCTTGAAGGGCATGATCCGGAGTCTGCCCGAGAGCCTGCGGAGGAAATGGGACGTCCTCCTACCTTGTTTGCTGTTTTCGTACAGGGAGGTACCACAGAAGGGAGTGGGCTTCAGCCCCTTCGAGCTGTTGTACGGGCACCCCGTGCGTGGACCCCTCAGCCTGGTGAAGGATGGATGGGAAAAGACTCCCAGAAAACTTCCCCCGGATGTGGTGAGCTACATGCTGGCCGTTCGTAGCCAAATGGCTAGGTTGTGGAAGCAAGCTTCGGAAAACCTAGAAGCCAGCCAAACGGTCATGAAGGAATGGTATGACCGAAACGCTCACCCGGTGGAGCTGGAGCCTGGCCAGAAGGTGTGGGTGATGGAACCTGGAGAGCTTAGCGCCCTCCAGGATTGTTGGTCAGGTCCCTTTGAGGTGGTTGAGAAGAAGGGCAAGGTTACCTACGTGGTAGATCTTAAGACCCCCAGGCAGCCCCATCGGGTGCTCCATGTCAACCGCCTCAAGCCTCACCAAGACAGACCCGAGGTCACGTTAATGATGGTGACTGACGGGTCAGAGGAAGAGGAAAGCGAACCTCTTCCCGATCTGTTTGCGTCCCAAGAGAAGGATGGGTCGGTGGAGGGAGTGATCCTTTCACCATCCCTAACTCCTGAACAACGGAAGGACTGTCGCCAGGTACTGGAGCAGTTTGCTTCCTTGTTCTCCCTTATCCCGGGAAGGACTCATCTGTGTACCCATGACGTGGACACAGGGGACAGCCCACCTGTGAAGTCAAAGTCCTACCGACTGTCGGATAAGGTGAAGGCTAGCATCCATGGGGAAGTTACCAAGATGCTAGAGCTAGGAGTGATTGAGCCTTCAAGTAGTCCCTGGTCCAGTCCGGTGGTACTGGTACCCAAAGCTGCCCCACCGGGCACTACCCCAGAACTCCGGTTCTGTGTGGATTACAGGGGACTGAATTCAGTGACTAAGACAGATGCTCATCCTATCCCGAGGGCGGATGAGCTCATTGACCGGTTGGGAGCTGCCCAATATCTCAGTACCTTTGACCTTACATCCGGGTACTGGCAGATTTCCCTGACGGATGGAGCCAAGGAAAGGTCAGCCTTCTCCACACCCGAGGGTCACTACCAGGTCTGTGTGATGCCCTTTGGGCTCAAGAACGCCCCTGCTACGTTCCAGCGGTTGGTGAACCAGGTCCTCTCTGGAATGGAAGCCTTTTCAGTTGCGTACCTGGATGACATCGCTGTCTTCAGCCGCAGCTGGGAGGACCATTTGTGTCACCTTCAGGCTGTTCTTCAGGCTTTGCAGCAGGCAGGTCTGACGATCAAAGCCAGTAAGTGCCAGATCGGGCAGGGGTCGGTAGTGTACCTCGGTCACTTGGTGGGTCGGGGCAAGGTGCAACCCCTCCAGGCCAAGATCGAAACCATCATGGCCTGGGAACCCCCCAAGACTCAGACAGAGGTCCGGGCCTTCTTGGGCCTCACTGGCTACTACCGACGCTTTGTCAAGGGATACGGTACGATTGTAGCCCCCTTGACTGAGCTCACTTCCAAAAAGCACCCTCGACGGGTAATCTGGACCGAGGGATGTCAACAAGCCTTTGACACTTTGAAAAAGGCCATGTGTGCGGCACCTGTTCTCAGGGCCCCTGACTTCGCTAAGGAGTTCATCGTCCAGACAGATGCGTCGGAGCACGGTATCGGGGCAGTGCTGTCGCAACTCAATGACGAGGGTCTAGATCAACCGGTGGTTTTCCTGTCCAGGAGACTACTCCCCCGGGAACAGAGGTGGAGTGCAATTGAGAGGGAGGCTTTTGCGGTGGTGTGGGCTCTGAAGAAGCTGCGGCCATACCTGTTTGGCTCGCACTTCTTGGTTCAGACCGACCACCGGCCCCTCAGGTGGCTGATGCAAATGAGGGGCGAGAATCCCAAGCTGTTGAGGTGGTCCATTTCCCTACAGGGAATGGACTTTAGGGTGGAACATCGCCCAGGAGTGGACCACGCCAATGCTGACGGTCTATCCAGGTATTTCCGCCTTAGTGAAGAGGACTCCCAAGGGGTTGGGTAGCTCTCCCCACTTTCAGCTGGGGGGGACGCGTGTTAGACCTGTCAGCCCTTTGGCAGTTTCCTCCTCATTTTTATTATTTTTGTCCCTTTCCCCCCTCCTCATTTTTTCTGTCTACCTAACTATTGGGTGCTGATGTAGAGGTTCTGGGTGTCTTTTCCACATCACCTGAGGGAAAGACGCAAGGTGCTCCTCTGAGGAAAATAGATGAGGAAGGTGAGAGGCACAAAATGGTGGCTCCAACTGTCACCTCAGCACCTGGGCCATGACTGCCATGAGAGGTTCCGGAACCTTCTGGGCCCCTCTGGCAAGTCAGGCCCAAGGTGATAAATAGAGGTGGCAGGGGGGCAGCCATTTTAGGTTAGTGTGAGGCAGCAGGCTAGTCAGGAGTAAGGCACGTGAGTGGGGAGGTGGCTGCGCTGGACAAGGAGTGGACAGATCTCAGGATTTGCCAGGGTATCTTCGTCAGTGACACCACCCTCAACCACCTGACCGGTCCCTGAACGCAGCCGGGACTTGGAGATCCCCGTACCAGAGAAGGTCTCAAGGTGGTTTGAACCCCTGATTCACTGGACCTGGGAGTGAAGCAACGCCTGGGGCCGCCTACTCCCCGAATCCATTGTTACCTGGGATTGCAAGACTGGCTGGTTGTGGCCAAACCCCTTTGACCGATAGAAGAGGTGATCGTGCCCAAGCCCCAAGAGTCTATCTGGCCTCTGTCTGTCCCCGTGTGGGATTCGGCACCCGTTAACTACCCCCCCATTTTCTTTTGTCCTGGGGTGTGAGGAGTGGGACGCAGCCGCAACAGGAGGACAAGGCCATATTGTCCAACTTGCCCGAAGCCTCATTACCCCGTAATCTAACCAGGTCGAGTCCCTACCTGAAATGGACCCCATCACCATGGTCGAGTGGCCGGTGGTCCGCTGAATGGACTTGCGGAGCCCGGGGGCGTGAAGAGGTGAGGGGCCGGGAGTCAGCGACTCCGTTGAAGCTCCGGCGAGAGTTACTTCAGGAAACCGTAGCGGAGGGGGCGGGCCTGGCCTGGAGGCCGCCGTCCTCGGATCACGTGAGGAGGGGCCGAAGCGCCGCCCTTCGCTAAGAAGAGTGAGGAAGTCTGCGCCCTGTGTTGGTGTTCAGGGGGGAGTACAAGGAACATCCAGGGCCCCAACTCAAGTTACCGCGACTGGCTGGTAGCGAAGCCGTAGCGGAGGGAGCACTGGTCCCACAGTTGTGAGGGACAACCTGTAGAAGCTCCCGGAGGTTTGCCGTACAAAAGGGGAAGGATTCCTCACTAAGGAGCAGACCCGACGCTCACGGTGTGAGGGGACAGCAGCTCTCATACCGGTAGAACACCGGGAGCGGAGGACATCGAGACTGGACCGTAAGCTGGGCCTGGTAAAGAGGGGAGGGGGATAGCGAGTTCTGTGAGGTTCACAGCTGACTGCAGGGGGCGTCATAAATATTCCTGCTAACTTTATTTTCTTGAAAGCCAAGACCCCTAGGGGACAAACACAGACCTCGAGGAGATTAGAGCCTAAGTAGTTTTGTAAAGAAATGCACGGTTGGAATGGTTATTAATCTCTAGTTGCCAGGACTGTTACCATGGCTACCATGAAAGGCATTAGAAACTGTTATTTAATTAAGTTGTTGTGAGACATCCTAGAGGGTCCAGGTGTCGTACAAAGGCCCAGGGAAGTAGTAGTAGGGTGCCAAGTTGGAAATAACATACCCGGTGGAGAGGTCAAGTCATACTGAGAAATGCCAGACTGAAATGTGACAGGGGGTTAAGCTTTTGTTGTTGAAAACACTGTTTGAAAAGTTTATTGTGTACTGTAAGACCTTGTGTGCCTCGACATATAGGGGAATGTTAATTTGGAAATGTACTGAAATGTTAATAGGAAATTGATTATCTGAGCCTAACAAGGAAGAGAGGTGTTAAAGTCTTTTTAATAAAGCTTTACATTTAATCAGTGTAGAGTCCTTTTTGGGTGAGGCTGCGCCAGATTGCAAGCTGGGTAGGATGCAAGCATGAGAAGCCAGAGGGAGGTGTAAGCCTGTTGACCTGAGCCAAGCTACCCCCAGGACATAGGTCCAACAGTGCTGCAAAAGGAGTTGCAGCCGAGGAGTGGGCAGGAAATAACCCAGACATCAGTCAAAACCCAGTAGCCTCTGTAAGTCGTCATTCAGAAAACATCCTAGAGGAGATGATGAAGGAAATGAGAATTAACTTTGCGATTTCAGAGAGAAATCAAACAAAAATACAAGAAGCCTGTGAAGTACTTGATCAAAAAATAAATACACTCATCGATAGAGTGACGCAGGTGGAGGTAGAAGTAGAGCTACTGAGCAAGAAAACTGAGACCAATCGTGAGGAGATAACTAGATTGAAAACTAAAGAAACGGAGATCAGCGAGAGGATGGAATCCCTGGAAAATCACGCTAGGAGGAACAATCTTAAAATCCTAAATGTGCCTGAAGGTATTGAAGGGGAAGATATAAAAGGGTTCATGATTCAGCTACTAGAGGAGAAAATCCCCTGGACTAAATCAGTTAACCTTGCAGAAGATATCCAAAGAATACATCGAGATCCTTTTAGGAAAGGGAAACCGAGGAAAAACCCCAGAAAAAAATGAGAGATGCGAAGGAGGTTGAAGGCCTCATAGAACAAATTAAATCACAAAGGAAAGATCACTCCTAAACCATAAGATATAAACCATGACTAGATCTTCAATACCAATAGACGGCAAACATTGTAAATACTGGCGAAGGGCAAGGAGCTCAAAAAGGGCAGTAAATCTGCCCAGGAAAAAGAAGAAAAGGGAGGCTTCTCCAGGGAAGGGGGGGGGGGGCTTTCGTAAAATATGTCTCTATTTGTTAATGCCCATAAGGACTGGACCTTTTACTGGTCATGCTACATAGTCTGCTTTATCATGGCTAAGAGCGCACTTTTGTTTATTTTTTTTAATTTGCTGCGCGGTCCGCTTTAACTTTAGAGGCCGTGCTTGTTCATTTATTTAATTTGCAACGCGGTCCGCTTGGTTATATAATTATTGCTGTAATAATAAATTGTTCTGAAACAGAAGTGGCGGAGCGCAGAGTCAAGCCAAGGAGGCTAACGCCGCACTCTGCCACTTCCTCGTAAAAATGCCCCTAAGGGGGGGATTTACAATTTTTCACGTAGCGCACTGCACCAGCCGCAAATGCTGCTCTGTGTGAAAAGGACGGAGGAGGAGATCGGCCAATTCACTATTATAAGGCACTCACCTCCCCTCTCCTTTGCACCGCCGCTGAAATCACACAAAAACTGCGTAAAATCTTAGTAAGTCTCGCTCTAAGCATTTCCCTGTCAAGAGGTCTGCAGTGGAGGCTCCGAACAGCACTGATTTGTTAGGGGGGGATTTACGAAGATTATGCGCCCTGTTTCCATCACATAAGTGATGCAAATCGGCGCAAAATCTTTTTTCTCCAATTTACTTTCCAGTGATGAACTTGTTTAGCGCTGAAAATAATGGAAATGTGATGCAAAGCCGCGTATGGCGCTGCTTTACATAACGTAGCACCATGATGACGTACCAAGGATGGAGCATGGGCGTTCCCATGAAACCACCCAAAGTCACTCCTAACCCAATTTACTAAATAAAGAAGATTGGGTTTGGCGTGAGAAAACTGCGCCCTTTTAAAGTAGGCGCGAGGCAGGAGAAACGCTTGTCTCTGCTGCTTTGACCCCCTAACACTCAAGCATTGCCACACATTTGTATTTGTGGGTTACAAAGCCATCCAGACGCTTTTCTCCTTTTCTTTTGCAGGACCAACAGGAGAAATCCAGTATGCGGACGAAGATGTGTTTAAGCATTTGGCAAAGACATACTCCTTCGCCCACCCAGAAATACAGAAGGGCAACTTGTGTGGTGAAACCTTCCCAAAGGGCATAGTAAAGGGAGCCAAATGGTACTCTATTGTAGGTAAGATATCCTTCCGTCTTCTGTGGAGTTGTGGCTGTGAAGTGTTGTGGAATAAGCTGAGTATGTGCTCGAAGGCCCTTTGGTGAGTAGTGCGGGGCTCCTGGAAGGATGAGCTCTGAGAGGATCACCCCTCCCGCCCCTGAACCATTAGAAGACGAGCATGTACAGGCTCTTCTCAAAGATGGCAGGTCTTGAATCACTCTCGGAGGAGCAGGCAGTGGGTTTGGAGACCAAGCTTCATTCCAATGTCTTATCTCTTATGAGTAATGGTGACGGAGCACCCCAGAATAAATGGAAGGAAGCTTTGTAGGCTATTGTCACCTGGTCACAGGCGCATTCACAAAGAGAGTGTTGGTCAACAGTCCTCTGAATGGCTCGGGATTAGATGTGCTCCTGCCCTTGCACAATTCTAGAAAGCTTGTTTGTAACTGGACTGATGGCTGAAGGATTCACCGGACTTCATTTGTATACGCTGCACAAGATGGTGGTCTATTTCGTGGTGGATGGGTGATGTGCATCAGGTACTTGCCAGCCTGTATGTACACACTCTAGTGTACCCTTCCCAAAATCTGTGTGCCTAATGATTACGTAAAATAGTATGCCTGGTCACTTTGTTTTAGAACTTAAAAGAGTTCCAGAGTGAAAAACAACCCTCCCCATTTCCTGAATGTGGCCCCTCACCTGTCAATCACCCTCTAGGCAAGGCAAACACAAATCACATCTTTGCTCACCCAAAACTGTCCTCATTGTGGGCATTGGCAAGGAGCACCTGGAAGTTGGAATTTTCTCCTCCGCCCCCGGAGGACCCTCGTCTTAGACTGTGGAGGGTGTTTGTGGCTACCGGCACCATTTGGTCTCCGGGGCCATTTTGTATCCTTTGGTACTGCTGCCCTCTGACCGGCACAGAGCCCAGCTGCCTGGCAGTGGTTGCCGGCGAAACTTGTGCCTCTGACGCTACTTGTGTAGCCTGCTCACAGCAAAACTTTTGGTGGTCGGCACACTATTTGGAGGGCCACGCTGGGCTGCTCCCGCCAGCGCGGCAGACAAGTGGCAACTCTCTACCCACCAGCGACGTATTAGAGAGCTTGAATGCAAGACTCGAGGGGCAGATTGCCAAGAGCACCTCTTGAAGTGGAGGGCTGGCTTGATCCGACAGCTCGCTGTCAGTTTTTGCCCCGAGGTTTCAAGCGGCCACCGAGACCAGTGGAGAACAATTTGCCTGGACCCTCAAAATGGCGGTCGACATAGCCGACTCAGGCAACTTCGCGCCTTACGCTAGTGGTAAGACCACCGACCCTCAGTCCCTCACCCGCCAGCAGATAACCCCCCTGATCGCCGACCACTTACCACATCCCTCTCAGCATAGCCTAAGGACCGTCCTGGGTCTATACTACCTCACTCTGCCTGACCCTAACATAGCCACTACCTCCGAGGCTTGATTCCACTTAACAAGAAGCCTAAGCTGATGTTGCTCAACTTGCCTGGCCTCATTTTCTACCGTAACAGCTATGCCAGGTTGTTATACACAGGGCTGCCACCGCTTAGCCTGAGGACCGTCCTTGTTCGATACTACCTCACTCTGCCTGTCCCTAAGATGGCCGCTTCCTACGAAGCCTGACTCCACAAAATAAGTAGCCTGAACTGATTTAGCTCAACTCGATTGGCCACAAATTTTACCGTAACAGTTACGCCAGGTTGTTACACACAGGGCTGCCACCACGTAGCCTATGGACCGTCCTTGCTCTATACTACCTCACTCTGCCTGACCCTAGATGACCGCTACCTAAGAGGCTTGATCCCTCAGAATAAGTAGCCTAAATTGATTTTGCTCATCTCGCCGGGCCCCAACAGTTACGCCAGGTTATTACCCCCGAGTAGGGATCAGCACAGAGGGATCACTCCCGCAACCTCCTTCAGTGCCTCATCAACCCTCAAAATTCAAGCTCCTCCTCAACCCTAAAATTCCCCCACCTCTCTCCAGCATGGCAGGTCCCTGCCTAACCGCTACGGCGGACAACTCTTACACTGTGGTCTATCCTCCTAATCTCTCCAAAACCGCCACTAAATCCTTCAAACACTCCATCCTGAAAAGTCATCCCGAGACCCTGATCTTGGACCTGCGATTTAGCTCAGACAAGGGCACAGTCATTAATGAACACATCTTCTACTCCAGGAAAACATGGCTATGGCGCAAAGCCATTCTCGAACCTCCTTAACGTGCACGAAGCCAGGGACATTCCTTATGACAATAAACTCACGATCGCACCTTCATGTAATCGAAGGGCTGACTTCACCATCACTTTATACAAAAACAGCCCAAAGACCTCAATAAATTTGCGGACCTCTTCTCCCTCCTCAAAAACTATGTGCACGACCCTCCTCCGTCTACGCCCCCCCCGCTCCCGCCAAGGGTGCCTAGCCTCTCACAAATCACCCTTCCTAGGGTTCACGACACAGGTCGTCCCAGCCCCACCACCATGCCACCAGCGCATGCAAACCGATGCATGCCCAAACCTCTGACCCCCTGCCTTCAAGTTATTCCCTCTCTCATGGCTATTGAAACTCCCTCTAGGGCTCATGCCAACAGAAGCATCCTCAAACCTCTAACCTCCCATCTGCAAAATCTCCCCTCCTTTTGGGATATGGAAACTCCCGCAACGGTTCATGACACTGGTCAACCTAGCCTCACTACCAGGCCACCAGCACAGTCCCTCAGACTTGCTCCCATACCATCGGCCCCCTGCTCGCAAGAGCCTCCCACTTATAGTGATATTGACACTCTCCACCGCAGAGTTGCTGAACTAACCCTGAGCGTCCACAACTCCATTCTGGATCTAAAGAACCTCCTGCACCTCACCGAACTCTCCCTATAGAATCTCAAGCTCTCGCAGAACACTTCTCCACCCCCTACTTCCAATCCCCTCCTGCACCCATTACCGCTATCCCTGAAACACCTGCGCCCTCGCAATCAGCCTTGCCACCTCTCTGAGGAGGAAACTCTGGCCCTTCTCCTTACTCACAAACCTGTCCCTGTTATGCCTAGCCTAGACCTCATGGATGAAGAAGTTGTAGACCTCATCATTAGCTACGAATCTGCCCTGATAACCCCATGTCCAGCAGATCTGAATGACAAACACCCTATCTGCACGGTTGCAACCAACCCTAACAGATCAGCTACCCTCTGCGACAGAGGAGTGATCAATAGCAACCTAACGTTTGTACACATCTCCGCCCCAACTCATGACACACATTCCGACCCCCACTATCCAGCCTCCTAATTAACTGCCGCTCAGCAGTAAATGCCTCTGATATCGCCGATCTCATACTGAGCCATAAATCGGACTTAGCGATCTTGACGGAATCCTGGCTCAATGTTTCTTCATCGCCCTGCCTAGACCTCTTAGTCCCGCCCAATTACAACATCGTAAGGCTGGACAGACAATCCAACAAAAAATAGGGAGCCATTGCCTGCATCTACCGCTCCAGCCTCCTCATTGTCGAACTTCTGGCTAATCCTACAGACTCCTGTGAATACCTTGCACTTTCTATATGCAACAACACCACCCAACTGTGCAGACTGCAAATCTTTTACCACCCCCTGGCATGAATGACATCTTCACTGACCACCTTATGGAAATTATCACAGCCAAGGCTTCTCCAAACTCCAATGACATTTTCCTTGGCGACTTCAACTTGCACTGGAACGACCCTAAGGACCCGCAGGGCAACGCCATCAGAGACTTCTTGGCCGACCAAGCCCTTACCCAAGCCTGCTCCCTCCCAACCCACTTGAAACGCACTCGAAACGCGCCACTCTAGACTGGATCATCTCCAAGGAATCAGCAGTCAAGCTTATCTCTATAGCCCCATGCGATTGGTCTGACCACAACGCTATCACCTTCCTTCTGCCTGGCACTCGGAAGATTTGGTCACCTCAACCCGTGATTCCCAAACGCTGGGTTAGAGACACCAAGAACCTTGATCACGGGAAACTGGCTGCCCGCTGTTAGACTAACTCCCCCCCCCCCTCATGCCACCCTGGTCAAGAACCTCACTGATCATTATTCCACAACCATATCCAACTTTCTCGACGACCTTGCACCGCTAAAACTTAAAAGAACCCAGATCATAGACAGGAACCCCTGGTTCAACGGATCCCTCAACAATGAGAGTAGATCCGTCCGGCAGACTGAACGCAACTGGAAACAGCACCCGTCAGCAGCCCATCTAAAACTTCTCCGCCAGTCCAGAAATGCATACAATAGGAAAATCCGCAGCTCAAAAAAAGAATTCTTTAGAACAGAACTAGAGAACGCCAAGAATAGACTGCGCAAGCTATTCAAACCGGTCAAACACCAATGTAACAAACTGGCTAAAACCTCCAAAGAAACCCCTAAAGCGCTAATAACATGCGAGGAATTTTCCTCCTTCTTCTGTGACAAAATCTCTGCCCTAGGAAACGAACTTAAATCGGCAACATACTCTCAAACCACCCTGGTTCTACCTCTTCTCTCCGCGCTGCCCTCCTAGACTTCACCCAAAAACCTAGCGCACTGGTCCAATTTCAAAGTTTAAAACGAACATTCTGTCTCAAAAATTCTATCTTCATTAAACCCGAACAATCATTACAACGATCCTCTCCCCTCTAACTGCCTAGCCGCCGCCTCTCAAGGTATCATCCCCTCTTGGACTGCAATAATCAACGCATCCCTCCTACAGGGCTCGATACCTGACTCTCTTAAAGCCGGCCAAGGTGTCCCTATCTTAAACCTACACTGGATCCTGCATCCCCTGACAACTATAGACCGATATCGAACATCCCTCTCCTAGCAAACGTTCTTTAGAAATTTGTGCAACAGCAGCTGAGCCAACACATCATCAACTTCCACCTACTAGATGACTTCCAAACCGGTTTCAGACCTGGACACAGCATGGAAACCACCCTCCTCCACATCGTGGATGATGCCCTCCAAGCCCTTGACCACGGCAAAACCTGTCTCCTAATCCTCCTAGACCTATTCTTGGCATTCAATACGGTCAACCACGAAACGCTCCTGGATCGCCTCAAACTCCGGATGGGATTGGATGGCACCGCTCTTGAATGGTTTAGGTCCTTCCTTCAGAATCGGTCACAAAGAATCCTAATGAACGGTAACGTATCCGCTCCCTCTCCAATCACGGTTGGAGTCCCCCAAGGATCAACCCTGTCTCCTACCCTCCTCAATCTTTATCTTGAACCGCTCACAGAGGTGCTACGCACCACCAACATCGCCTATCACATGTATGCCGATGACACACAGATATACATTAAAATCTCTTCTCCTGAGGACATTCTCTCCCTGAATGAGGCCTTGAAGCTGACTTGCATTGGCTCACCTCTAACCAGCTCAAACGTAACGTAAAAAAAACGGAATTTCTCCTCATCTCCCCAACCAAAACCAACCCTGACATTCAAGAATGGATCACGGTTATCACAATGTTAATCTGCCCTCCTACCATCGTGGACTCTGCTAAATCCCTTGGAATAACCCTTGACTGCAGCTTGAATATGCGTGGCCATATCAACTCGATAGCCAAAACCGCCAGATTCCACCTGAGCTACCTAAGACACCTGAAACCTTTCCTCGACACTCCCGACCTAAAAATGTCAATCCAGGCGCTGGTCATCTCCAGACTAGAATATGGATGCTCTACCCTCGCAGGTCTACCCAAGAACTCTCTGGCCCCACTGAAAGCCTGACTCAACGCCGTCGCCAGACTTCTAACAGGTTGAAAGAAATTCGACCATATCTCTCCCCACTTGAAAGCTCTAAAATGGCTTCCTCTTGAAGCCAGAATCCAACTTAAGCTGGCTTGCATCACCCACAAGGCTTCATACTCCAATTCCCCAGCATTTCTTGCCCAGAAACTCGTGATTTCCGGAGGAGCCAGAAATTCCCAGTTTGCCAGAGACCTCTTGCTCCAACCGGCATGCTTCTGGCAAAAAAATTATTGGGCCTTCTCTGGGGCCGCCCCAAGAATTTAGAACTCACTCCTGCTCGCCAACAGAAGACTTCCCTCTCTGGCACGCTTCAAAAATAAGGCCAAACCTTTCTTAATGGGCAAATTCCTCCCCTAACGCTGGCATTACATTCACCTCTGTGACCTTTTTCCGCCCACTATTACGGCATTATCCATGGTCCTTCCAGATGATTCCTACCTGACACTGAGACTGCTTTTCTTCTTTTTTCTTCTTTTTTTAAATGTATTTACCTGTATTATCCTACAGGTATCCTGGGATTGAAGCTGCCTGTTTTTTTTTGTTTTTTTTGTATAATGTATCCTCCTGTTTTTATCCCAACTGTATCCACCCCTCCTAAGTCCTCTGTTTTACCACATGTCAATCTTGTAAAGCGCTCTGATACCCTCACGGGTCTGGTTCGTGCTCTATAAAACTCTAAATAAATAAAATTAATTTAGGTAGCAACAGCAGGAAAAGGGCTCCCTTCGAATTAGAGGATCCCTGGTAGTGTTGGGTGGTAAATTCAGCTCCGCCGGCAGAGTTCACAGAATTTTGCCCACTCCATGTTACCCTTGTAATGCGGAGTTCTGGCAAAACTCCACCAGCCGCTGCGTGGCAGAGGTTTTTCTTGTGTGCAGCTCACCAACGGTAAGTTCTTGAGCGATATTTGGTGTACCCTAGTGAGATTTCCTCAACACATGGTGGTCGCGACTGTTCACAGTCAGTAAGCTGCAGCTCGAGTACAAAATCTACGCAAGGGGCAGCAATGAAGCAGTTTGTGCTGATTTTGTAACGTGGAACAACCTCCCAGGGCCAGCAGCGTGACGTGCTTATTCCGCCTGTGTGCAGAACTCCACGGAATCTCACTGAGTTTTCATGTAACTCTGCAGCCCCTTTGATTGTCCTAGGCGGTGCACTTTAGACATCAAAAGAGGATAAATACTGGCCTCCTCATCTGGTACATGGTGGCTCACATACCCATTAAAGTAAGAAGATCTTTGTACCAGGAATGGTTGTCTTCCTCCCATGAGCTGTCGATAATTCCATATTTGTCAGTACCACTGGGTTCACTGCTACAGGAAATCTTGAGCGCGATCAGTAGATTCCAAGATAAGTGGAATTAAAAGTACCCTTGGGTCATGTGGTGGGAAATGGTCCACTGTTTTGCCAGCTGTATCTATCCAAAAGATAGAGTTAGAGGCAATTTACTGGGCTCTGCTCTCTAGTAACCAAGGCGGTTTTATTTAGTAGACACTGGTGACTGGACACTGCATCACCAAGGGCATCACCGGTCCCGAGGACGCTCTCAATGGTGGCATCTTGTTCTCTGTCTGGTGTGTTTTGGGATTATGCATTTTTGGAATCGTAGTTGTTACCTTTATAATCCAAGGACCTGGGCCCTTTTAAGTTGTGAATCGAAAAACTGGAATTGGTGGTGTTTTTAAGGTATAGGCGCCAAAAGGAAAATCACATATTTATATGTCCTAGACTAAGTAAATGACGGTGCTATAAGGTGAGAAGTACCACCCTTCTTCCCAGAATCATGGGCCTAGACCCAGTCAAAACAAATAGCAATCCCTAGCACACGTACTAGTAATAAATGTTTTAGAAATATTACGTGTTTTCACAAAAAACAATTTCAAACACATTAATAAAAGAATGAGTTAGTCTTTTTTCACTCTTCTTGATCGTTGTTTATTGGTTTCTATTCTTCACAGTAGTTCCAGTCAGCCAACACGTGTTTCGTCGCAACAGGGGAATGTAGTCCCGCGACTTTTTCAAGGCTGTGTTTACAGAAAGAATAAAAAGAACTAACGTATGTCCTGAATATAAGCGCATCAGAGCATTTAACAATAAAACACCAACAGGTGGAACTAACCAAGGAAAAGTGAAGAGCTAGCCAATATTCAAATACACAATATACTTAAGATATTTGTTGAATACGGCCTAACAGTATAGCTAAAAAGCTAGAAGAATCAACTATGACCCTAATTGAGATGGAGAGAGTTAGAAAGTGCTTTCTGTGCATAAGATCGGACCCTCAATGACTCATTTGTGTAATAACACAAAAGAGGACCCATAATAAAACATTTTAGAAGAAGCAAAAAATATATATAGAGTGAGGTAACTGTGGCTGGTATTTCAAAAACTCCTAGCCCGGTGAACAAACGGAATCGTGAAGACGGTGCAAACCACGTGCTTTATAAAAAGTGTATTTAACGTGAAAGCGGGCGTAACAAACATAAACCATATCTACCTCTTTCCTGCTTGAATAATGATTCTAGAAACAGTAATTGACCACAAATTAGAAATAAGCAGAGGACAAGGAACGTTAACGTAAACTGAGCTTAAAATTATTAACTTCATAATAAAGTAATATGTGACCTACTTATAAGGCGGTGATAATTCCAAACCGCCAAATGGTGTCTGTTGTGGTGGCGTCACTTGGCAGCAAAGTAAAACTGCTATCAATTCATAAATGGTTTCCCATTCAGTACTGTAAATAAATTAAAATTCCGAAATCAGGCAACTATTCCTATATGCCGTGGGTCATGCAAAACCAACATAACAGTTCTAGGGCACGTAACAAGATATATGGTGACAAGGAATACAAATTAAACCTTTTAAGTTGTGACACAATTTTTTCAAACTTACTTTTTTTCAATTCTTATTGAAAAAGAATACAAGAGAAGGAATGAAAAGATTGAATGACAGAGACGTTTCCTCAATGAGCCACATCTTTCGATAAAGAAAGCCTTGCCTCTCTTCTAACCTAGAACGTTACCCCCATCCACCGAGGTTGCATTCCATGATATCCATGGGTTGCTAATGAGGTAAGGAGTGTTCATCCAGTCATGACAATGTGCTTTACATTTGCTTCTCCAAACAATCTCAGGCCTTACGCATCAGCCTCTCAGACTTTTTTTTGAAGTCCATCTTGCCACTATCTGCAGTTCTTTACCACCCGTTTTGCAGTCCACCACATATTCTTTCTGCTGTATTGGTCTCCCCGATGCCTTTCGCGCTCGACAGGGCCTTTTTGGGGAATACTGACCCTAATTCATCTAGGGAACAGACTGAGGACAAACTGAATAAGCATACCCTACAAACGCTGGCTTCATAAACATCCACCGACAGTTCAGTATGGTACAGTTGTGCTCATGATAAGCTGTTTACACAGCTATCCAACTTTACTGACCTGTATACTACTGCCAAACAATGTACCTTTTGTTTCACATTTCTCTCCTGAAACTCATGATTTCCTCTATCAATTAATGTATCCTATGACTGTGGATTCCTATGAGTAATGGGAAGCCCCGATCAATAAACGTGTCCTATGGCTGTTGATTCTGTTGATTCCTATGAGTAATGGGAAGCCCGATCAATAAACGTGTCCTATGGCTGTTGGTTCCCATGAGTAATAGGAAGCCCCGATCAATAAACGAGTCCTATGGCTGTTGATTCCTATGAGTAATGGGAAGCCCTGATCAATAAACGTGTCCTATGGCTGTTGATTCTGTTTATTCCTATGAGTAATGGAAAGCCCCGATCCATAAACGTGTCCTATGGCTGTTGGTTCCCAGGAGTAATGGGAAGCCCCAATCAATAAACATGTCCTATGGCTGTTGATTCCTATGAGTAATGGGAAGCCCCGATCCATAAACGTGTCCTATGGCAGTTGGTTCCCAGGAGTAATGGGAAGTCCCGATCCATAAACATGTCCTATGGCTGTTGGTTCCAAGCAGTAATGGGAAGCCCCGATCAATAAACGTGTCCTATGGCTGTTGATTCCTTTGAGTAATGGGAAGCCCCGATCAATAAACGTGTCCTATGGCTGTTGGTTCCCAGGAGTAATGGAAGCCCCGATCCATAAACGTGTCCTATGGCTGTTGATTCTGTTGATTCCTATGAGTAATGGGAAGCCCTGATCAATAAACGCGTCCTATGGCTGTTGATTCTGTTGATTCCAATGAGTAATGGAATGCCACGATCAATAAACGTGTCCTATGGCAGTTGGTTCCTATGAGTAATGGAATCCCCGATCAATAAACGTGTTGTATGGCTGTTGGTTCCTATGAGTAATGGAAGCCCCGATCCATAAACGTGTCCTATGGCTGTTGATTCTGTTGATTCCTATGAGTAATGGGAAGCCCTGATCAATAAACTCGTCCTATGGCTGTTGATTCCTATGAGTAATGGTAAGCCCTGATCAATAAACGTGTCGTATGGCTGTTGGTTCCCATGAGTATTGTGAAGACCCCATCAATAAACGTGTCGTATGGCTGTTGGTTCCCAGGAGTAATGGGAAGCCCCGATCAATAAACGTATTGTATGGTTGTTGGTTCCCATGAGTAATGGAAAGCCCCAATCAATAAACGTGTCCTATGGCTGTTGATTCCTATGAGTAATGGGAAGCCCTGATCAATAAACGTGTCCTATGGCTGTTGATTCCTATGAGTAATGGGAATCCCCGATCAATAAACATGTTGTATGGCTGTTGGTTCCCAGGAGTAATGGGAAGCCCCGATCAATAAACGTGTCATATGGCTGTTGGTTCCCAGGAGTAATGGGAAGCCCCGATCAATAAAAGTGTCGTATGGCTGTTGGTTCCCATGAGTAATGGAAAGCCCCGATCAATAAACGTGTCATATGGCTGTTGGTTCCCAGGAGTAATAGGAAGCCCTGATCAATAAACGTGTTGTATGGCTGTTGCTTCTCATGAGTATCGTGAAGACCCCATCAATAAACGTGTCGTATGGCTGTTGGTTCCCAGGAGTAATGGGAAGCCCCGATCAATAAAGGTATCGTATGGTTGTTGGTTCCCATGAGTAATGGGAATCCCGATCAATAAACGTGTCGTATGGCTGTTGGTTCCCATGAGTATCGTGAAGACCCCATTAATAAACGTGTCGTATGGCTGTTGGTTCCCAGGAGTAATGGGAAGCCCGATCAATAAACGTATCCTATGGTTGTTGGTTCCCATGAGTAATGGAAAGCCCCAATCAATAAACTTGTCCTATGGCTGTTAATTCCTATGAGTAATGGGAAGCCCTGATCAATAAACATGTCCTATGGCTGTTGATTCCTATGAGTAATGGGAAGCCCCGATCAATAAACATGTCGTATGGCTGTTGGTTCCCAGGAGTAATGGGAAGCCCCGATCAATAAACGTGTCATATGGCTGTTGGTTCCCAGGAGTAATGGGAAGCCCCGATCAATAAAAGTGTCGTATGGCTGTTGGTTCCCATGAGTAATGGAAAGCCCTGATCAATAAACGTGTCATATGGCTGTTGGTTCCCAGGAGTAATAGGAAGCCCTGATCAATAAACGTGTTGTATGTCTGTTGCTTCTCATGAGTATCGTGAAGACCCCATCAATAAACGTGTCGTATGGCTGTTGGTTCCCAGGAGTAATGGGAAGCCCCGATCAATAAAGGTATCGTATGGTTGTTGGTTCCCATGAGTAATGGGAATCCCGATCAATAAACGTGTTGTATGGCTGTTGGTTCACATGAGTATTGTGAAGACCCCATCAATAAATGTGTCGTATAGCTGTTGGTGTCCAGGAGTAATGGGAAGCCCCGATCAATAAAGGTGTCGTATAGCTGTTGGTTCCCAGGAGTAATGGGAAGCCCCGATCAATAAAGGTGTCGTATGGCTGTTGGTTCCCAGGAGCAATGGGAAGCCCCGATCAATAAACGTGTCATATGGCTGTTGGTTCCCAGGAGCAATGGGAAGCCCCGATCAATAAAGGTGTCGTATGGCTGTTGGTTCCCAGGAGTAATGGGAAGCCCCGATCAATAAAGGTGTCGTATGGCTGTTGGTTCCCAGGAGCAATGGGAAGCCCCGATCAATAAACGTGTCATATGGCTGTTGGTTCCCAGGAGCAATGGGAAGCCCCGATCAATAAAGGTGTCGTATGGCTGTTGGTTCCCAGGAGTAATGGGAAGCCCCGATCAATAAAGGTGTCGTATGGCTGTTGGTTCCCAGGAGCAATGGGAAGCCCCGATCAATAAACGTGTCGCATGGCTGTCCATTCCCCTGCATGTTCAATGCTGTCACTGGGGAGTGGGTGGCGCCGCCTTCAATAGGCAGTTGGCGCCTGTCCTGGCTCTACAGCTCCCAGAATCCATTGGTCCCAAGGGATGGAAGGAAGTTCAGGCTCAACCCAGGATTTGATGCACTCTAAAGCCCCTTCACTTCCTGGGGTCGGGGCTTGACAATCGAGATATTTTCCTGGCTGAGTTCCTGTTCGTGTTGGGTTTGTGTCCCCTGCTGCCTGGAGGGGCTCTGCGTTTGGCCGAGCTGGTTTTGCATCCCAGGACGGAGGAAACCCCTGTTCCGGAGTCCTCCTTCACCTCTTGCCTCCATCAGCAGAGAAGACCGCTGAAGTACTGTCTGCTCAAGCCGGGGGTGAAGCGCAGGAGCGCTCCCCCCACCGGGACTGCTTCGCCAAGCCCAGCCTCGTTGTTAGTTACAGCGGGAGAGCGGGGGTGGTCTGTCGTACTCCCGACGCTGTGCTGGGCAGAAGCTTGTCCTTTCTTCTGTGTCTGTGTTTAGCCACTGGCTGCAAGGGGGGCCGGTCCCAGCTCGCACTCCAAACAGACCAATGGCAGCTGTCAGGGTTTTGCCATCGTGTGGCTCACCCCTTCCTGAATACTACAGTGGGGAGCTAAATCAAGGCTTTGCTCCTTCGCTGCGTGTTTCTCTTGTTAGCTAAGACTCACCCTCAGGCGCAGTCCACGTGCCTTTCTGATGAGTATGACTCCTTCTCTCTGGCCTCATGGGTGATCATTTCTTGTCCAGATGACAGCTCTTTCTGCAGATGTGTATGTGAGTATGTGTGTATGTGAGTATGTGTAGTAGTACTGAACCCTCCAGGTAATAGCAGTGGATGTTGGTCCCCGTACTGCATCTCACATATCTCCCTTCTTTTATGTACACAGCACATTCCTGAGGGGTGGCTTCTGAAGATACACCAAGACAGTAGCCATAAATAGATATAAGAAGACGCCAGCCTGAGCAGCATCATTTATTCTTTTATCCACTCCCCTTTTCCCCGGAGTGGTCCCTCCCATAGCAGTGTGATAGCCCTCCATGGGAGTTTACCTGCAGGGGAGTAGGCAGGCTTTCTTCTACCCATCGTCCCCACTGGATAGCTTCCAAAGGGTACTGGCAGTTCGTTGTTTGGCGTTCTGACGGAGATCGATGCTTTAACTGTTTGTTTCAGAAAGATCGAGAGACCACCAAGGGCCACCCAAATAGGCTTGTTTGCGTTGCCGATTAGAAGACTTGAACCCGTAGATACCGTGGGGGTCAGAGCCCATGTCTCCTGCAGGCAAATAATGTTGTACCTGTTTAAAAAATCACGCCCCTGATTGGAGCGAAGTGTTGAGGCCAGCCCGGCCACGTTCCAGGAGATGATGGAGAGTCGATCTTTCAAAGCCAAATTCTCGGTCTGGGGGGGTACGGTGATCGGCCTGGCTGAGGGTTCCTGTGGGCTACGGGACATAATGGTGATTTTTTTTCTGCTAGGATTTGGGTGCAAGAATATCCCCTCTTGGTTCTGGACTTGCCATCCGATGATCCGATCCTTTTCACCACAAAGGACCGTTAAGGGGTTTGTAGTCAGCGATGAGCTTCCTAACCATTCGTGGGTTGCGCCCCAAGCTCCCTTCAATGTGCATCGTCTGGGTGGAGATCTATGGTCCTCAATTAAGACATGTGGATATTTCCGTGGTCGAAGTAGTATCTAGTTCTATGCCCCATTCATCAAAGGTTGAGGCCTCTGTACGTATAGCATCAGTTGTTGCTGTTGAGTCCCATTGTATGATGGTCGATTCAAGTGCCCTTGTACCAGGGATGTAGGCATATTTTACCGAGTATAGTTCTGCTGTGGTTAGATGTGACAGCGACGGTATGTGATGAAGTAGTTTTAGCTGGTTCCCACTGTTGAGGATATCGGCGGGGCCACTGGAAGATTAGTGAGGGATAAATATTAGGCCAGCCGGGTTATTTTCTGCCGTTTTGTTTTGCCAATCCGTGTTGGGACAGGGGTAAGAAGATTCTCTGGGTTGCTGGTTTTGAAGTACATGGGTTTCAAATTCTGGCAGGCCAGCATCCTTATTATCGCTTAGTGTTGGAGTCCGAGGCTAAGTTTTTGACTAGAACACCCTTGTTTATAGTGCAGGGAACTGCAGATTCTAGTGAGATGCTGAGTATTTCCTGAGTTAGGGCGGGCTGGGACCTCATGTGAGGTCCTGGAGTGATTGTCATCCCTCGTGGCTTTGGCCATGGTGGTCATTCGAGAGCCTCGGGCTGATTTGAATAATCGTCTGCGATGTGCCCACAGGCGCTGGGGGCTGGATAGGAATATTGACTGCCCTTTCCCTCTTTGAAGGGGCCGGTGCATCAGCACTCGAGGGGAGGCCAGAGATCGTTGTTATGGGAAAAAGGGGGTGGTGATGGACAGAGTTTCTGAATGATGCAGAATACTCTTACCAAGTCAAGAGATCATGGTTTTAATCCATCACCGTTTTTTAGCTCACTGCACCATCCCAGCTCAGAACCTGGCTACATGCAAATTAGTCTGTACCTGTCCCAGTGCATGATGGGAACAGGGCAAACCAATCTACCAAGCCAATTCTATACTGGGAAGGAAACAAGCATCCGGGGAACGGTTTCTGGCATCACATCCTTCGTCGGCCCGGCTTGCCTGAATCCTGATGGTGCAATGAGCAAGGGACTCACGTCTGAGCATACCCTCCCACACTGAGTGTGGATAAAATCGACTCTGTCCATCACCACCCCCTTTTTCCCAAATCGATTTTATCCACACTCAGTGTGGGAGGGTATGCTCAGACGTGAGTCCCTTGCTCATTGCACCATCAGGTCCCCGGAAGCTTGTTTCCTTCCCAGTATAAGAATTGGCTTGGTAGTTTGGTTTGCCCTGTTCCCATCATGCACTGGGACAGGTACAGACTAATTTGCATGTAGCCAGGTTCTGAGCTGGGATGGTGCAGTGAGCTAAAAAACGGTGATGGATTAAAACCATGATCTCTTGACTTGGTAAGAGTATTCTGCATCATTCAGAAACTCTGTCCATCACCACCCCCTTTTTCCCAAATCGATTTTATCCACACTCAGTGTGGGAGGGTATGCTCAGACGTGAGTCCCTTGCTCATTGCACCATCAGGATTCAGGCATGAGACCTGTAAACATGATAGAACATCGGCGTCTACCCCAAATTATTTTGGGCCCGATTCACAGAACTAACTTAAGACAAAATCCTAAACTTACTACCATTTTGGTATTCACAGAAGGCACTTACTCATTTCGGTATTCACAGAAGTTAGGACTCCTAAACGCCTTCTGTGAATACCGAAAGTCTTAAAATTAGAATTTTTCTCAGTTTAGTATGGTTAGGACTCCTAACTTTAGGACTCCTAAATGCCTTCTGTGAATACCGAAAGTCTTAAAATAAGGATTTTTCTCAATTTAGTAGTAGTAAAGTTAGGACTTCTAACTTTAGGACTCCTAAATGCCTTCTGTGAATACCGAAAGCCTTAAAATTAGGATTTTTCTCAGTTTAGTAGTAGTAAAGTTAGGAGTCCTAACTTTAGGACTCCTATACTGAGAAAAATCCTAATTTTAAGGCTTTCGGTATTCACAGAAGGCATTTAGGAGTCCTAAAGTTTGAACTCCTAACTTCTGTGAATACCGAAATGAGTAAGTGCCTTCTGTGAATACCAAAATGGGAGTAAGTTTAGGATTTTGTCTTAAGTTAGTTCTGTGAATCGGGCCCAAGTTGTTTCCAGCTGGTCTTTACAGGATTCACACACATCTAATGACCCAATTCGGCCTCCTCAGCCCACCCATGTCCAACAAGATTCCAAAGCCCAGTCCTGTTTGTCACTAGAAACTCTTTGCTCAAATGCATCTGCAAAAGACCTGTAGCGCCACAGGCCTCAGAACCACCAGAGGGATTGATTTTCTAAAGTTAGTATTGGTGATTAGACTCACTATTAATTCATATATGATCGATACCTTTAATGTATATTTTATTTTTCACAAAACAGAACCACAATAATCCTGACTCTGTGGGTTGGGTGAAAGATCTCCTGGCCCGTGTTCTGCAAGGCAGGCGCTCTGGAATACTCCAAATTTTGAACCTATAAAACAGGGGTTTTAGATTGGTCTTGTAAAGAATCAAACTGAAACCTAACTTCATCTACAGGGGAAGAGTAGAGGCACTTTACAGTGGTTAAAGGGGAGACTCAAAAACAAATGTTCTTTTCTTCTGACTGCTTCCTTCACATATAACGCGAATGTCAGCACCGTCTTTGGCTGCACTTACCCCCTGAGCGTCACAGGTCCTAGTGGTTTTTAATGAAGCCGTCCTCTAGGTCTGGTGTAAGTCCTCTCAGTGCACACATACTGTGGCTTCAGAGAGCAGAACTCTTGTAGTTCACCATCGCAGCACTTGTTGCCCAAAAATCGACCCCTAGATAATCAGAAGCAGAGGCACTCTCCAAGAGTGTATCTCCAAGGGAAAGAACATTCTGAACACTTGTGAGGCTGAGAGGCCATGTATATGTTTTGTGACTCAAGGAGTATGAAACGGCGGATGTCACAAACATCCTTAAAAGCATTAAGTAGTTTAGCCAAGGAGCAGTATCTGCTCTTGGATTATCACACTCGTTGACTCCTAGTTAAAACATCAAAAGACACCCCTCAAGCACAGAACACCCCTCTTCCGATTCTGCTATATGCGGATGACGCAGTTCTTTTAGCAAATACCCCCCATAGCACTCAAAAATCTTATTCCCGATAATACTGATTTTACGTCCGATCTCGACCTCAAGGTAAATAAATATAAGACCTTTATTTTAGCTATGGGAGGTGCCAATGGGAAACCCCCAAGTTTTTATCTTGATGGGGAAAAATAGAACAAGTTCCAAGATTTACCTATCTAGGGGTGGTCTTTGACTCAAAACAATCCTGTAAATCGGGAGTCGGCAGGGCGCTCGAACCAAGATGGCCACCGCACCTTGAGCTCCGTCCTCACCTGCTTCGCCGACGAGATTATTCCGACGATAGGGGCATAGTTGGACTTCTTTTTTTGCCCCCAGCTGTTCCGTTGTGGTTGCTGCAGCGTTTGGCTCAATGTCAGAGGTCTGGTGCCTCCGTGGGAAGTGCGGTAGGCGGTTCTTAGCTTCTCCTCACAGAGGGCTCCTGCTCTCCTCAGCATTCTCCAGCAGCCTTCCACGCAGAGGAGGCGGACTTAACCCACTGGGCACCTCCTCTCTTTAGAAGCCTCAGCCCTTCTAAAAGGGGTTTTCGTTCTGTCTCTTGTTTGCCACAACTTTGCTTTTTTGGGAAGGATTAAAGGGATTTTTGTCCTTTTTCTCTATACTGCAGCCTATTGTTACTGTGCATTAAGTCATTTTGGAGCTGATTTTTCTGAATACTGTACTGTTTTTTAATATTCTGCCAAAGCTCCTTACTACATTGCAGTCTTCTGGTATTTGTAGTGTAATTAACTTTTTTTCCCTTCCTATTGTTTGCTCCCTGTGTACCAGTATGGAGTCCAAAATGGGTCCAAATAAACGCAAACAAGCTCTCTCACCTCCTCCTCCCAAAGCCAAAGCTATTGACTCCTAAGAGGATTCATTGGCAAAATTTGGAGGAAATTCAAGCTATTCATACCAACACAGTCACCATCTCCTCACGTATAAAAAATATTCACAGAGATATGGCTTCCTTATCGACGAGAGTTGCTGACAATGAGATTAGAATTTGTGATAATACTGCAGCCATTACATCTATGGCTCCACTTCCTACTCAGGTTGCTTCTCTCCAACGTTCCCTACTTGATTTGGAAAATAGAAATAGACAATACAATTTACGTATATTTAATGTTCTTGAAGGAGTTGAAGGTCAGAGTTATCGTCTTTTGATGGAAAATCTTCTCCCTAAACTCTGAAATATTAACTTTCCAGAGCGCTTTGAGATTGATAAAGCCCACAGAATACCTTCAATTCGTAAACCCCATCAAGTCAACCACGACAAATCATTTTTAAAGTTCTGAGGCATTACCATCTTCTTATACGAAAGGCTGTCCGAGAGATCCCTTCTCTCCTAATTGAAGAAAACAAAGTCTTCATTCATCAGGACTTTGCAAAAGAGACTGTTCAAATACGACGCCAATTTTCAGATCTGCGCCCTCATTTGCGAGAAGCTGGCTACAAATATGGTCTTTTTGACCCTGCGGTCATGCGCATCTGGAAAAATGACATTTCGAAGTCTTTCGCAGCTCCTGCTGATTTAATAAGATTCTTGGATCAACATCATCCTGTTCTCATGGACTCTCAGCCTGCCGGATCTGCGGGCTGATGATAATAATATTTTTTGTACCCCCTCACTGTAGGTTGTTACTCACTTTCTTTGCAGGCGCATATTAATGGTGGTTTTTCTTGCTTCGTACCTCCGTCTTCAATGTTCTATTGGTATTTGGTCTTGGTGACTGACCTCGCTTCGTGCTGTTTGTCTTGTTTTGTCTTTTTTATATGGGCTCCTGTCTTTCTCCTGTTACTTTTCCAACTTATAGAACAATATGTCTGGACCACAAAAGTTCATTGTTGCTTCGTTAATTGTGAAGGGTCTCAGACACCCAGTTAAGGCAACGTAACATTTTTGAATATTTACACAAGTCTAAGGTAGATATTTGTTTTGTTCAAGAAACTCATGTTAATGACAAGATATTGCACACTATGTCGGTTGGTTAGGGCTTATAGTTTCCTCTCCTGCTGCAAAACGTAAAAATGGAGTAGCCATATTTTTCTCACACAAAGCTCGTGTGCAGATTTTGTCGCATCCCCATGACGCAGATGGTAGATTTGTTGCTGGTCAAGTTCGCATTGACAAACTCTCTTTAAATTTGGTTAGTAATTATGCTCCTACCTCTGATGACCCTGCCTTTTGGTCCTATGTCTGTAGTGAAGTACTTAAAATTGGCAATGCGTCCCTTATAATGGGTGGTGATTTTAATCTTATCAGAGATCCTTTGTTGAACCGGTCTTCTGTTTTTAAGTTCCGGCCTAGCAAGGCTTTCTTTGCTCTAAAATCCTACCTTTCTGTTACCAAATTGGTCGATTTTTGGAGATTGGAACACCCTACTGACAAAGATTTTACTTTTTATTTTAATGCTCCTTCCTCTTTTTCTAGAATTGATTACTTATTGTCCACATGTAATTTATGTCACATGATCAGTGAATCAGTTATACACCCTATTAAAGTCTCAGACCATGCTTTAATCTCTTTTTCTTGATCTATTTCCGATCCCCAAATTCCTAATAAAAGATGGAGAATGAACTCAGAAATAGTTCTTAATCCCACCAATTCTAAAAAATGGCCTCAGCTATTACTGATAATTTTTTGAATAATAAGTCTTGTGATACCTCCAAAAGTATACATTGGGATACTTTTAAATCTTCTATCCGTGGAGTTCAATTTCTATTATGGCACACGAAAATAAATCTTTTTACACCCATCTCAATGAATTAGAGATACAGATTGCAGCAGTGGAACGACTTTTTATTACATCTAGAGATCCACAATTTAAATCCCAACTTCAGAAATACCGATACAAATATAATTGTATTCTTAGTAAACAAGCAGGTCTACTTGTTTCAAAATAAAATCAAATTTTTATTTGAATTCCAATAAATCGGGTCGCCTGCTAGCTAACTATCTGCGCCTCAAGCGTGACTGACTTCAAATTCCAGCCATCAAACCGAATAATGGTACATTGGTGATGGAGGTTGATGATATACTGAAAGAGTTCCTTTCCTTCTACTCTCTTATATCACGAACCTCTTACACCTAAAAACAGTGTTATCAGTGATTTTCTTAATTCCTGCCGATTGCCTCTGATTTCTGATAATGATAGAGCTACCTTAGATAACCCTATTGACATTAAAGATTTTTTTGTGGCAATTAATGCCCCTCTCATGGTGTTGTTTTGAAAGATACTACCATTAAACTTTCTGCTTACGCTGATGATGTCTTATTATATGTTACTGACCCTCTTACCTCTATACCTGTTATCCTTGATATTATTCATAAATATGCTGAGAGTTCTGGTTACTACCTGAATACTAATAAGACAGAATTTTTCCATTAAATGCCTTTTGTAATTCTACAATGTTGGAGAATACTGATATAATTTAGTTTTCAAAAAAACTCAAATATTTAGGGATCATTTTTACTGGTTCGGTTAAAGATACAGTTGAAAACAATTGTTCTGCTATTTTAACTAATACCAAAGAGAAACTTGATAGATGGTCTAATGTACATCTAAACCGGTGGGGACGCATTGCAGCAATTAAAATGTCTATAACTCCACAAATTCTATATCTATTCTCTATGTTACCCTTCTCCTTCCCGTCCACTTTTTATGCTAAACTACATAAGTTATTTAATAAATTTATATGTTTTACTCATTTGGTGTTTTTCAAGCTACTTACAATCTGCCCTTGTCTGAGCTACCCAAATATACATTGCTATGTAACATGATTCTTAATGCTTACCCGCAACTACTTTCTATGACTCTTAAATTGCATGAGGAGTAAAAACTGAATGAGTACAAGCGAGAGGTGAAGATGATGCATGTGATATAATTTGTGGTTATTGTAATCTGTTTCCATTCAAGT
Source organism: Triturus cristatus (assembly GCF_964204655.1). NCBI lineage: Eukaryota > Metazoa > Chordata > Amphibia > Caudata > Salamandridae > Triturus > Triturus cristatus. Next base: position 1,187,815,985 of record NC_140580.1, on the reverse strand, counting down.
AGTTTTATACCTATAACATGTCAGACAAAATATTTAACATCTACCAAGACATAATGTACAACATATTCATAATGCATCAACATGTTTTGCAACATATTAATTCCCCGGCATGCATCATTGTTGAGATGTATTAAGACCACATTCTAAGTAACGGTCCTTTTCAAACATTTCATGTCTACCCTTTCATGAAACCCACTTGGTGTTATGGTCTTCAGTCTGTGCATCTAATAATGTTCTCTTTGTAACAAAATTCTTTTAAGATCTTCCTCTCTTCGTAGTGTAATAATTTCTTCCAAAATCTGAAATCTTATCTGGTGTGTATTGCGTCTCGGTTCCTTCCAGTGTGTCGCTACTGAAGCTTTCTGATTCAAACAGCGAATACTACTTGTATCTTCAGCAAAGAGAATCGATGCTTTCGTTTTTTGGCTACAATCCCTTTCCACATGGGTATTTTATAAGGTAGATGCACGTGCTGTATCATATGTTTAATGCAAGTCTTTCTCCTATAGATGGACAGCTGACAAAGTGGCCTTCCATAATGCTGTCACACAATGTACGCATTCGAACATTGGTGTGATCCTTGTGTTTGAGTTACTAAGGTAGCTTGTGACAGCCCACTTCTGATTCTGCGATGATTATAATATGAATGTGGTACACCCGGCTCTTTAAGACATGCTTTCTTCATTCCTGCATCATGATTAATCGGTGTCCGGTTTATCAGAATGATCTTTTTGATCTCATCACTTTGTTGAGAGTGTTTATTTACTGAGGCCAATTTGCCTCCATTGCATCTTGTTGTTTATCCTTCAGTGATTCTTTTCTCTGGATACCTGCAATCCTTTGTTGTTCTCTTTTCAATGTGTCTTCCCTGCATCCCCAGTAGTACATTTTTCTAGCATGTTTTCCTCCAATGCTATAAATATTCCCCCGGCTCAGATATAATCCTTTTAATTCACATAACATGGCAACAAGGGAGGTTTTCGATAAGGCTTGCAGGATGGGGACTACATGCATGAAATAGATCGTATTGGTCTGTCTCTTTACTATGATTATAATGTAATGAACCATTCAGTTCACTTCAACCTAACTTCTGCATCTAAGTAATACAACGCTTGCTGTTGTATATTGCTTGTGAATTTAAGCCTTTCATGGTTCTCAGTCAGATTCATGATATGATCTTCTAGAATCTTCCTTGGTCCTGGCCAGACTACAAACAAGTCACCAGTATATCTCGGGAAGATCTTTCCATGCTGCATTTCCTGAAATATATCTTCGTGAATATGTTCTCATATGCTGGGGCTGCAGACAAACCCATGGAGGTTCCTGTCGTCTGTAAGAAGAATCTGTTCTGGGACCTGAAAATAATTGTGGTGCAGTATGCACTGCATGCTTTCTAGCAAGAAAGCAATGTTTGCATCCAGGACAGTTGTTCTTAACAGGTAAATCCTCCTGGCCTCAAAACCCTCCTCGTGTGGTACTGAACAATATAGAGACGCAACCTCCAATGTACACAACCAGGTTTCTTCATCTTCAGTGGCAGGAACTTGATTCAGATGATGTAAAAAATCTGCCCTATTACGAACATGTGATCAGCTTCTGTTGCTATTGTCTGAAGGAAAGTGCCTACGTATTTTCCTAGTGGTCCATGTATTGAAACAATTCCTAATAGTTCTCCCGGTAGTCACTATATACGTTTCTGTATATTTTATGCAACATATATAATGCTGGAATCCTTGGATGTGCAGTTGTCAAGAATTGCTTGGTGTTTGCAATATGCAACATCATTCCAATTCTCCGTCCAATAGCTCTTACTTCTCCATTGAAGTCCAACGTTGGATCTCCTTCCAGTGGATGGTATGTATTTCTATCCTCTGCCTGTTTCCTTACAAGTTGATCATAATATCTTGTGTCCATAACCACCACAACCCCACCTTTCCCCCATACTTTTATATTGATTTTATTGTATTTTGCAGTTTTTTTTCACTGTCGATTCATACAGATCCAGTACCTTCTGGCAAATACAATATGCTCAGTTGAGTTTCTAAACTCTCCATACATGTCTGCCTCCCTTTCTCTAAGTAGTTCTGGAAGAGTAGAAAAGGAATGCTTTGGTTTCCTCATAAACCTATACTGTTCAATCTTAGTATCATACAGTGTAGTGCTTCCAGGTGCAACAAATGAAGTACCTTTTTGTATTACTCTCTCTTCGAATGTGATTAATCTGTGCTTTGAAATATTTATTATAAGTTCTCCATGTTGCTTCTCTGCTGTTTTCTTTTCTACTCATCGGGTGGGCTACCTATCTAACAAAATTAACCCGTAAGTTAACACCCTTACCACCAAACCCCTTTTCTCTGCACTTTGAGTCTGAAATCCTAACAGTACTCGCCCCAACCAAAAATCCCCCCAAAGATTTTGCAACTTTATGGGTTTGTTTGGAAAACATGTGTAAGTAACATACGAAACAGGGTGCATGTCACGGCTCCAGACCCAATCCTCGGGAGCGACCTCGACTCTCCCTCAGGGTACCACCAGATTCGTTTAGTAACGGAATACTAGTAATTACCCTTAAGGGAGAGAAGAGACAGCTCAGGACCACCAAGGTGAAGGACAGACACAGTATACTCAGGTACTGCAGACTTATTGGGTGTTAGCACTAAGTCCTATCAGGAGGCAAACAAAGTGATAACAGGTTAACTCTGACAGAAATTATTTCTATATAATGTATAAACCCCCAAAATGTATGTCCCTTCTCAGGTTGTGTACCCCACTAGACTCACCATCTTCAGCAACAAGGATGCGTAGAAATGAGAGTAAAATTCCACTCGGGAATTTGCATAAATGTTCAGTGTAGAATACACCAGAAGTCAGGAAACACTCCAACAGGGATTCGAGCGTAAACTGACTCAAACAAAAATCAAAATGGCCACTCACGAGGGAAAATGATCCTTACACCGTAGTCCCAGGATATTGAGAGAGGATCTTCTCAAATATTGAAAGAGTAACCTTGTATGTTCAGATCATCCATGAAAAGTACAATGCTGGTGTAAGAAAACCGGTAACACCGCTGTGAGGGAAGGCAACACCCTCAAGAAAGTTTCTGCCACCACAGAGGGAAGCGGCCAGGTTCATAAATGTCCAGGACAAACAACAAGGCAGCAGCGTGGGGAGCGATAACGCTGCAGCGAGCGAAGCGGCAAAATGAAAACTTCCAATATAAATGCCGCTAAAAAAATAAACAATGGCAATCAGGCATAAACAAAAATAGTAGTGTGCACGCGCAGCACTATAAACAAAAGACGAGACAGGACAATAAGAAGGTTCCCAAAACTCGTCAGCAAAAATGAGAAAACAAAAAGACAAATCAAATGCGCAACAAAACAAATCACCTCGAGAGTGTGCAGTCCAATCCAGGGATCCAAAAATGTTAAGAAGGAGGTCCAAATGGGAAACGAGGATCCAAACAAACACCAAGGCAAGGTTAGAAGGGTGTGGTCCTACAGGAAGTTAGTTGCCAAGCACCTGTACTTGGGAGCAGGCTTCTTTTATGTCTTAGGTCATGTGACAGGTCATGTGACAGGTCATGTGACAGGGTCTAGGAGAGTACGCAACCATCTCCCTAATGAAGCATTCTGGTTCTTGTAGTATCTTATTACTTCAATCAGAGGTAATGCTAATTCGTAACAATTCTCCCCCCTAAAGGTCTTCACACAGGTCTAGGTTTGGAAGGATAAAGTGCATGAAACTTCCTTACTAACGAGAGGGCATGTACATTTGCAGCTGGTTCCCATGTTCTATCTTCAGGGCCGTATCCCACCCAATCCACTAAATATTGCAATTTTCCTCGATATCTTTGAGAGTCTATTATACGTTTCACTTCGAACTCTTCCTCGCCATTTATGGTAATAGGAGGGGGTGAAGGTTCAGGACATGAAGGGTTCACATATTGTTCAAGTGGCGAGGTGTGGAAGACTGGGTGGATTTGTATTTCTGGTGGTAAATTTAATTTTACGGCTACGGGGTTGATAATTTTCAGCACAGTAAAAGGCCCAATATACCTAGGTTGTCATTTTCTAGGACCTGGTAATTTCAGATTTTTTGTAGCTAGCCAGACTTGTTCCCCTATCTTGTAATCAGGAGCAGGTTGTCTATGAGTATCTGCTTGTTTTTTTTCATTCTCAGTTGGGCTTCTGTCAGTTCATGTTTAGCTTGAGTCCAGATACGTGTGAGTTGTGCATGATGTTCTGAAACAGCAGGGATTTGTGAGATGGAAGGGGGTAAGTAGAGGGGCAAGAATTTAGGATGGTAACCATAGGAGAAAAAGAAAGGAGAGATCTTGGAGAAGGAGTGATTCGAGTTATTGTAAGCGAATTCTGTTAACGGGAGTGCCTGTAACCAATCCCCTGTCACTGTGCTTAGAAGGCACCTAAGATATTGTTCTAGTGTCTGGTTAGTTCTTTCTGTTTGCCCGTCTGTTTGCGAGGAAAGCCGATGATCCATGGGAAGTGCTATGAATACCCCCTGCCAGAATTTCGACACGAATTGCGGGCCTCTATCTGACACTACCATAGAAGATAACCCATGTAGCCGTATGATAGGTGTTATGAATACTCCTACCAGGTCTTTGGCAGTAGGTAGTTTTTTGAGGGGAATGAAGTGTGGCATTTTAGACAACATATCTACTACGGCTAAGATAGTAGTGCAACCTCGTGACGCAGGTAAATCAGTAATAAAATCCATACTAATGGAAGACCATGGAGTATGAGGTATGGGTAAGGGATGCAAAAGACCAGCAGGTGCACAATGTATTGCCTTTTGCCTTGCACATACAGGGCAAGCTTTAACAAATTCATGTATTTCTTGATGCATGTTCTGCCACCAAAACCATCTCTTGCACATTTGTAGAGTCTTCTCACTTCCTGGATGTCCTGCTAAGGGTAGAGCATGACAACATTTAATGATTTTGACTTGCAGTTCTTTAGGAGGGATATATAGGTGATTATCACGAAATTAGAGACCGTTCTCTATTTTGTTCAAGGGGCTGGCCAACCACTCATCTGCGTTAAGTGCCTGGTACATATTAATCAGTTCTTCATAAAATTATTCCTCTGTAAGGGTCTTTTTTACTCCTATTGCAACTATCTTATCAGGGGAAATTATGAGTGGTGGGGTGTCAACTACAATCTTGTTTTCTTTTCCTAATCGTGATAATGCATCCCCTCGTCCTTGTTGTGCCCCTGGTCGGAAGGTAATGACAAAATCGTATTCACAAAAGAAAGAGACCCATCTCATCTGCCTGGGAGTAAGGGCCTTAGCTGATTTAAAAAACGGAAGATTTCTGTGATCTGAATAGATAGTGATAACATGAGGGGATCCCAAGAGATAATGTCTCCATTCCTGGAACGCTAACTTTATTGCCAAAAGTTCTCGTTCCCCAAGAGTGTAATTCTGTCCAGCAGGAGAAAAAGTCTTGAAAAATAAGCCACTGGATGGAGAGTTCCTGTCTTGATATCTCTTTGTAATAAAACTCCTCCTGTTGCGTATTGAGATGCATCTACTTCAACATAATAAGGCTGTGTTTCATCTGCATGTTTCATAATAGGAGCGGAAGTAAATTTGTCTTTTAAAGCTTGGAATGCCTGTTCTGCTGTTGTATCCCATTCAAAAGTTACTCCTTTCTTTAATAGCCTGGTTATTGGAGCATTGAGGTTTGAAAAATGGTCTATAAAGCGCCTATAGAAATGAGCGAATCCTACAAAGGATTGTACCTCCCTCACAGAAGTAGGGCTAGACCACTTGGTAATAGCAGACACCTTAGCAGGGTCCATGTGAATAACCTCCGGATAGATTACAAACCCAAGGAATTCAACTTTCTGGGTGTGAAAGACGCACTTATCCAATTTGGCAAAAAGATGGTTCTCATATAATCGTTGGAGAATTAGCTTAACCCCTTCGATGCGGCGCCGATTCCCGCTCAGCGCTGACCGTTTCTTGCGCGGGCGTGGTCATGACGGAACGGTTCCGTCATGAGCACAGCTCAACCGACGCTCATGACGGAACCGTTCCGTCATGAGCGCCGAAGGGGTTAACATGTTTGACTTATGTGGTAAATTTTAATTACCTAGACTTAATTTCTGCGGTAAAATACAATACGAATAACTCAGTAAAAATAAGAGGCAGAATCCGTGGTATTCGAGGGTATAATAGGGTATTTATTCCTTACAAAGGAATGATGGTTCGAACCAGGCAATCGAGTTCCGTCACCACGAAGGTTCAGGAAGGGATCAGCAATACATTATTGACAAGTTGTCATATTTATATTGAAGTGCATTACAGTAAAGACAGATACAGGAGGCGTAACAACTGATAAGAATACACATACGTAATAGAAAAGGCGTTACAATAAGCGTGCATAGAGGCGTATACTAAAAACGTCATTATGATGATGACACAAATGGGTGGATCCATAAGAGAATCCTGCAATTCAGCGAAAATACATGGCAGAGATGCGCGCGCAGCCGCATGACGTGTGATTGACGTGTAACTAAAGGGTGAAGGGAACTTGACATTTAGCCCTACATGAGGAGACAGAAGTCTGGGGTGTCAGGACAACCTAGTCCTAAATCATATCTAATATCTTGTGTTTAAAGAACTATATTATCTAGAAGGAAAGGTCTTCTCGGACAGATCCTATTCTATACCGACTGCTAGTGCGTGTACAAGCGTCTAAGTGTCTACATGAGAAGCGAGGGGGCATGGGCCTACCATGGTAACGAGAATCATGAATTACTTGCACAGAGACAGTAAGGCCGGGCCCTTTGCTCTGCAGCTAGAGGGATGTTTACCTAAGCTACTTAGACAGGAATGCATTTCTTGAGGAGCGGAACAGATAACTTGAAGGCTGAATACAGTTTTGGCAGGCAACAGGCCGGGCTTAGGCACCGTTAGCCGCGCAAGAAGTAAGACAAAGTTCATGGATACATATGCAGGTCCAGGCTGGAGCATTCAGAGGCAGAAGCAGGAAAAGCTCGATGGCAGAATTCAGGGCCTACCTTGCCAGAGCTGGAAAACGTGAAAAGTATACCATATAAAGACGGTGGCAAGGCATACTTAGGAACGGAATATCTGTCCCATTCATGGCAGATATGAAAGAGTACATATTAACGTTGGACACAATTGTATTTGTGTCTTCATAGCTTGAAGTGGAGGGAACATACATGTACTTGTAGCATGTACATGGAGCCGTTGGGGTCTAGATAGGGGACACAACTGACCATAAAAATTCATATTTCCTCATTCCCTCCTTGTCCCCTACGGACCCTTATGAAATATCGATCCTCAGGAATCCATCAATCTGTTCATGTAATATCATTTGCTCTTCTTTCTTCTTCCGGGATCTTGAACGAAAACTTGAACGTGGAATACACGATGTGGCACACAGGCCGCAAATCGCTGGTCCACATTGTAGACACAGGCAACAACTGAATACTATGAGAAGGCCAATACCTAGGAAGGATAGGACTTTCCATCCCCAGGCTGACAATACACTCCAGAACCAACCGGACCATGTCCAGGTGCCTGCATTCTGATGTATCTGGTTTGCAATCTTGTGAAGACGAGTTATGGCTTTATATACGGATGGCGCGTTTTCTGGGATGAAAACACAGCAACTTGATCCGATGACCCTACAAGCTCCGCCCCTATCTGCTAGGATGACATCAAGGACAAGACGATTTTGAAGAACAACAATCCGCATCGCAGACTGCTCCTCTGTTAAGTTGCCTAGGGCAGAGGTAGTTTCATTCACTACTGCTTCAAGGGTTCTAGTTAATCTACGTATCAGTTTACTGTTTGAGACAACACCTATGTAAGGAAAGAGACCTTTATTGAAGTCTGTATATTGTTCCCATGCTGTTTCGGTGTAGTCAACAATCGGGATATCTCTCTGGGGCCTATGGTGTACTAGATTGGTATTTCTATGATAATCAGGAGGGGCGAGGAAAACAGGTGGCAAAAGGAATGCAATGTAACAGGTACCATCCCAGTCTGGAGGTAGACGTATATATGCGGTATGACCACATATGAAGTAGGAATGACGGGAAGCTCTAAATGTAGACTTGCCTTTATCACTGAATTCGATCACAGTAGTACATTTACTATGACCCAGGTGTACTGAACCATTCTTTCTTACACAGAATTCACCTTTGACTGGTAATACTGACATAGCAGGCAAGACTAGTGTAGCTTCAGATTCAACATTTAGAATCATGAGGTTAAGTGTAAAATTACCTAATCCATATACTTCATTTTCTAGATCAGTTCCTGTTCTTTTGGGAAGTCCCTCCTGGTTAGGATAACAGGCTTTAAGCAAAACTAAGTTCAGGTTTCCCCATACCCAGTTGCTCTGGTATACTACAGTGTTTGAATCTAGAGAGTTAATCAAACTAAGCCATGCTCCACAGGAACCATTGTGTGTGAACGGATATGGAAAGAGAGGCAGAACTCCTTTGTATTTCTGATAGGGAGGGAGTCGGCCACATATCCAACAATTTGTAGCATTGCTGGTCTGATGGGAATGATGTAACATACTAATGAATGTGTTGTTGCGCAGCGCAAATCTATAGGACAACTCATGTGGAGGTAGTTCACTAAAAGAATGTTCGGCAGTAACATTGTAAGCACGCTTGAAAATAGGATAGTACATATGTAACAGTATACTTGCAATAATAATAAAAAGATTTAGGAAAAACATAATCAACAATGTCACTATACAGTGACTATGAAGTGATTTGCAGTATGCATGTTTCTTGAGCTGCTTCTGTCTATTTTTCTCTCTCATTCGGTCTAGAGGATACATGTCAAAGACTTAATTCAACCGATTCACCTTGGAGAGGACTTAAACAATCGAATTGTCTGACTTGCTAGACCTTAGTTTCAGTTTATAGTTCTCTTTTTCTGATTTTTCAACCAGGGGGAGTTTTGAGTCAGTCGGTGAGGGAATGCAGGGCTGAACGTTTAAATCCGATGGTAGTCCATGAAATTTCTTGATATGACTCGAGTGTAACCACCCCTTGCGACCCTCAATCTTCACGGCTGTCCTTGTGGTGAGAAGAACGAGCTTGGGTGACTGCCAACGAGGCTCCAGCGGGCTCCTCCTGTCGAAGTTTCTTACAAGCACTAGGTCTCCAGGAACCACTTCATGGGGCTTTACCTCGGTGTTGTCGGGAAAGGCTGCAGCTACCTGTGAACGGCAAGATTGTAGTGCAGACATCAAGGAAGCAAGGTAATCTGTCAGCATATTACAATCAACATCAGTTATTTTACGAGGTATGGGCGTCCCCCACATATTTGGTGGCCTACCGAAGACCACCTCGTACGGGGATAGCCCTGTGCGAGAATGTGCTACCATTCTCATGAAAAATAGTGCAACCGGTAAGGCTACTATCCAGTCGACACCTTTCTCTCTACAGATTTTGGAGAGTCGTATTTTCAGGGTCTGATTATGGCGTTCCACGAGACCTGCTGCCTCGGGATGTCGGACACAATGGAATTTCCATTGATAGCCTAACAAGAGTGAAATGTGTTTCATTAGCTCGGATGAGAACGGCTGGCCATTATCTGAGTACACGATACGGGGCAAACCATACCGTGGGAAGAATTCACGAACTAATTGTTTGGCAGTAGTCGGGGCAGTGTAATCTGAAACGGGATACGCCTCTGTCCAACGGGAAAGAGCGCATACAACTACGAGGACATATTTGAATCCTCGACATCGTTCCATCTGGATATAATCCATCTGGAGGACTTCAAAAGGATGATCGGGAGGTTGAAATCCACCCTGCTCTACAGGTACACCTTTACCTGGGTTGAACTGACAACAAATCATACAAGTTCGGACTTTCTGTTTGGCTGCGGCTCGTAAGTTCTTGTTGAACCAAATGTGTTGAATACTGTCTAACATAGCTTTTTCTCCTAGATGTGCTGGACTATGTATTGTGTTAATGATAACTTGAACCATTGAGTCGGGGAGAAACCATATAGATTTTCCCTTCGTCATCCATCCCTGATCTGTTTGGATCCCTCCTAATTCAGTCCATTTCTTTATTTCCTCTGGTGTAGCATGTGTCTGTATGTCAATTACATCAAGAGCGGGATCCTTAACTGTCATGCAGTGTGTCGGCGTCGGAACTATTGTCTTTGTCAAGTCAGTTGCATGAGTCTGATTCTGTGCTGTTTGCTTAGCTGTTCGGTCTGCTAGGTCGTTACCCTGGGAAATAATATCGGTGACTTTTGTATGAGCTTTACACTTCATGATGGATATTGAAATAGGTAGATGTATTGCATCTAATAGAGCTTGAATGAGGGAACCGTGTTGAATGTGGGCACCGTGAGAAGTCAAATAACCTCTCTCTCGCCAAAGGACTCCGAAGTCGTGTACGACTCCGAAAGCATAACGTGAATCTGTGTATATGTTAACTTTTCTATTCTTGGCTTGAATACAGGCTTGTGTCAGAGCAATAAGTTCTGCTGCTTGAGCTGATAATGTGTCGATACAATTTGTTTCAATGGCTTCGGTGTCTGTCGTGACTGCATAGGCGGCCACTAACTTTCCTGTACTTGTTCTCATACATAAACCATCTACATAAAGTGTCAGGTCTGGATCTGGTAATGGGACATCTGTCAAATCTTGTCTGGGTTTCGTCGTAATAGTAATGACTTCAATACAATCATGTGCCAGTGGGTCTGTTCCACTTAATGGCAAAAGTGTGGCAGGATTTAATGTACTACAACGTCTGATTTCTATGTGTGGCTGGAACAATGTGAGTTCGTAACCTGTCAGTCGTGCTATAGTCAAGTGTTGTGTCTGTGTCCGGTTCAAGAGAACCTCTACTGCGTGTGGTACTTGTACTGTCAATTGATGTCCTAATACTATGGAATCGCTTTGCCTAATCGCTAGAGCTGTCGCCGCGACTGATTTCAGGCACGCAGGAAGAGCTTGAGCTACGGGATCTAAGGTGCTAGAAAAGTAAGCACATGGCTTGTGTGATCCTGCTTGTTCCTGAGTGAGTACTGACAAGGCAGTACCTTCACGTTCTGTAACAAAGAGTGTAAAAGGCTTACTATAACATGGTGTCGCTAAAACAGGTGCTTGGCATAAAGCTTTCTTTAAGTCTTCAAAAGCTTGTGTATGTTCTGGAGTCCAAGGAAGGACAGTCGATGTCGCTGCCTCCTGGGTTGTCAACTGAATGAGTGGTTTAGCTAAGAATGCATATTGGGGGATCCACTGCCTGCAGTACGAAGTGAGGCCTATGAAGGCCCGTACCTCCTTTTGTGTCTTGGGTGGTGGCATGTTTACAATTAACTGGATGCGATCAGGTGTGAGCTGTCTCCCCCATTTGGACAGCAAGTGCCCTAGGTACACAACTTGCTGGGCACAAAATTGCAGCTTTGAAGGGGACACCTTGTGCCCCTTGTCGGCTAAGAAATGTAAAACCGTCAGTGATGCTTTTTCACATTCGGGTTCGCTTCGGGCGGTGATCAGCAGATCATCGACATACTGAAGCAGTGCAGTGTTAACAGGCATGTGTATACTGTCAAGTTGTCTTTTCAGTGCTTGGCTGTAGATGCTAGGACTTTCTGTAAATCCTTGAGGTGCGCGTGCGAATTTAAAACTTCGTCCATTTAAACTGAATCCGAACAAATATTGGCTTTCCGGATCGATTGGGACGCTGAAGAAGGCGTTCTTGAGGTCAATTACAGTAAAGAACGTTGCCTCTGAATCAATAGCTGTCAGTAATGAAGAAATATCCGGGACCACGGGATATTGTGGTATAATGCATTTATTTAATTCGCGTAGATCAATAACTAATCGATATACTGGGGGTGCTTTTGGGTCAGTTCGTTTAAGAATCGGAATAATCGGAGAATTACATATATTGGAGTCGGTTTCTACAACCACTCCTTGTGAGATGAGCTCGTCAATGATTTGCAGTAAAGCCACTACAGCATCTGGAGGTAATTTGTATTGTCGCATTCGTGGTAATACCACTCCTGTTTTGAGTGTGACTCGATATGGTGTAATGTGCATACAACCTACATCAGTGGGGCCTTGTGCCCATAAGTGTGCAGGTAGATTCTGTAACCGGTGATCCATGTCTCTAGACACGTAGTGACCTTTAAAGTCACGCAAAAATAGTCGTACTCCGTCCGGAGAACAACATATTATAGCTCCTAGAGCTTTCAATGTTTTTATACCTAACAAGTTTTCTGGACATGATTTCGTAAGCAATAGATCTGTAGTCCGTGTTAATGGACCAACTGTAAATGCAAGTGGTTGTGATACTTCGTTAATAGTGGGCTTTCCTGAAAAACCAAGGGAAATATTTTGTGAGCCTGAGAGGGGTGCCCCTGGGACTTCATCGTGACTTATAGTTGTTCTGCTTGCCCCTGTATCGAGTAGAAATTTTCTGTCTTTCCCTAATACTTGACTCTGCACATAGGGACCCTCTTGATCTACAGGAACCTCAATAAGGGGTAAGCCAACTTCCCTCTCTAGGCTATTTCATGTGTATCGCTGATACTCTGGATAGTCATTTTGTGCATACTGGTACATCTGTTGTGTCGTATTCTGTGTTGCAGCAATAGGCTGTGGCTGTTGTTGTGGTACGGTCTGTTGTGCAGCTTGCATAGGCTGTACATTCTGAGGTGCTTGTTGTTGGATCTGATCCTGTCTAGGCAGACGTGGTCTCTCCTTGGTTTTACCCGTAGCGATATTATGTTTCAGAACTGCACAATCGTTTATATAATGACCTGGCTGTTTACAATAGTTGCATGTCCCTTTAACGGGAACCGCTGAGTTACTGGACTGTGTCGCACCCTTTTTATGACCGTCAGCTGGAACTGACTGGGCGACGAGCATTTTCATTTTCGTGTCTTTCATACGCCTTGTTTCGTGTTCTTGTTCTTCTCTAATTCTATTCTGGTGATACTGTAACATTTGTAACATTTGTGGAGGAGTGTTAGCTTGCCAAGTGCTCTCGACTTTCAATACTCTGTTTTTAACCTGCGGCAAAGAATTCTCGACTAGTTTTGTTACAAAAAGATGTGGATATGACTCACTATTTGCTTTCAGGCCGCTATTAATACCAAAACATTTTTCAAATCGGGAATAAAAATCACTGGTGTCTTCTTCGGGTTTCTGTTTACAGGCTGAGATTGCTCCCCAATCTTCCTTTTTCGTAGTTAATAAACGTGGCAATACTTGTACTAATAGACCTGGCAATGCTTTTGTTTTGTCCCCAAGCCCTACGCCTGCAGTTCGGTTATTTTCTTCATTTTCTAATGCGGTCCAATCAATCTTTTGGTCTCCCACCTCCCATTCTTTTTCCTTGAGTTTCTCATAAATACCGGCAGGCAATAATACTTTCAATATTTTCATAATGTCAGGATAGGTATAATCACCCATGAGTAACATGTCCTTTAGTTCACGGTGGAAACCTGCTGGATCTTTGTCATGGCTGGGCACTAATTTTTTCATTTCCAATAGTTCTATTTTGGTTATGGGCGTGTACACAAACACGCGTCTAAACGTATTGTCATCATTCCTGACTGGGTGTACTTCGCGTAAGGGATTCTGTCTGTCTATGTAATATTGGTTTCTCTCCATGGAAGGAGCTGGATCATGTTCTGGGCCCAAAAAGGCACTATATCTATGTCGGTATTCTAGAATTACTTTAATTAGATCGGTACCTAGACCTCTCCATTTATTCGTGAGTAGTTCTATCAATATATCAGGTAGGGGACCAGGATCGGAGTGTCGGCCTTTATATATTATAAGGAGATGTTGTATCATGTATATACTAGCCAAACGTTGTTCGTCTGGGGCGAGATTCAGAAACGTGTTTGCTAGCGCATCATCACTATATTTTACAGGGCTGTCAGCCCATTGTACTGCTGACCTGGCTAATTCTTGTTCATCCATAGAATCGAGCACATGGTACCCCCTTCGTTCTCGAAGTAATTTATCGGTAGCCTGGAATAAGTGTTCAGAGGTCCTTGGATTTGTAATAACTGTTTGAAAAATTCTGTTACATTCTGGACGTATCGGACGTATTGTTTTATTAAAGGATCTTCCTTTTCCTACATAAGCTATCCTTTGTCTAGCTGGTAATTCAAATTGTCCTGTGTTCATTTCTGACTGTTCCTCCTCCTCTTCCTCTGATTCAGTTTTATCTGCTTCTACTCTGTTTTCATGTATTCGTCCTACTTCTTTTCTGATCCTTCGGCACATTGCTTCTATACACTTCTGTTTATCATGTCTCCCGTCTGTTATATTCTGACCCCATCTGGTAAGTGCTTGCATTTCCTCCGAATCTACCTCTGGCCTATCTCTATTTCTGATCAAACAGTTTATAAAAAAACGTAACAGTAATTTTTGTATGTCTACTTTCTGGTATTCCATGGCTTCGGCAATACTTTCAGGACCTTGCCCTGATTGGATAAAGCGGTATATTTTGTCTAGATGTTCAACCATTCCTGGTAACGTCATTAAATAGTTTGCAGCTCGTCGCAAACGTACTGAAGACAGCAACATTCTGTCGTGTTTTCCTGGTACTGGATCATATCTACAATCGGAAAGAGGCTCGTTTAATATATTGTCTGATATTCTTTGGGGTGTACGTCGATATGCTAAATCTCTATAAGTTAATCTAGTTGTTGGCGGTGGCGTGGAAAAACCTCCTGTCGCACCCCCTGAGGTGCCCAGTCCAAAAGGGTTTGTTGGGTGCAGGGTAGAGAGTGTCGGTGCAGGAAGGACTGTAGAAACAGATGGGATTGTTAGAACTTGAGTAGGAGTTTGTTGCTGCGGAGGTGAGTGCAGCTGGTTTTGGGGTTGAGTGTCGTTAACGGGTGGTGTGCGTGGCTGCACACCACTAGCATATTCGGGGGCTGCATCGTCTAAATAGGAAGAAAGGAAAATGTCTTTTGCGGTCTTGGGATGTACTTTAATCGGGAGTAACGGAGGTGGCAGGTCTTCTGGTACCTCCAAAGTGGCCTTAGGCAAACCCTCGGCCAGAAGAGGATACATACCATTCATAAGAGTGTTTCGTTGTCTGTCTACTTGTTCTGTTTTTATTCGGGTACCTTCGTCAATTAATATGTTTTCTCGGGCCTTTTCTGAATCTTCCCTACTTTTCTCTTCCTTTCTGAGCGCTTTCTCTGTGCGCCTATGCGATTCTTTACGCCATAGTTCAATGGCATCTTTCTGTGACTGTCTGGCTTTCTTTTTCCATAACGCTTCTTCTATTCTCATGATGCAATCTGCATCCCATGTTCCAGCAGCGGGCCATCTCTGACTCTCTGCCAAATCCTTGGTGTAGTCCACCCATAGATCAAGATATAATACGGCATCTAGGCCATGTTTATGGTACATAAAGTACCCTGGAGTGTCCCTAGGTGGGATAGGAACAGCTTCCTCGAGTATCCCTTTTCTAGTTTTTATCTGTCTTAATTTTGAAAATAACGGCATCTTGAACCTTATTACTTAATTCTTATTTTTACTCGGACCTGAACACAACTTATACAATAAACACAAAAATGAAGATCGAACACTCACTCATACCACGACATTTAAAACATATCAAAACATTTTAGAACGAACAATAATAATTAGAATAAAACTAGTTAATTGCATAATACTAAATATACTGTATGTACTGCTAAACAGTACAGATACACTGCTAAAACAGTGCAGACCAGGTCTGTGTACCCAGACCCGTCTTGACCGGCACAAACTAATGCGCACGTCTAGATGCGTCCCCAGCAACGGTACTCACCGGGAAGCATGGAACGGAAGGCCTCGGAAGTCTGGACTGGACTAGACCAAACTGGACTGGACTCGACTCATGACTTAGATACTTCGGAATCTGGTGGGCCTCTGTATACCTCGGATCTTGCTCTCTCAGCTAGGCTCTGGTCGGGATTCTCCGCACTCCTCACCGCCTCGTCTGGGTGTTGATCGCAGCCTCAGTCGCCCCCGTTGGCCTGAGGGAGATACAGGAAATCCTGCGGGTACGCGTAATTGTCCGTCCGGCTGTGGCAGGAGACCGGGTCTGCAACGCACCTCCGGCGCGTGGGGTGTGAGAGGTGTCCCTGTTCGGGCGCCAATTATGTGGTAAATTTTAATTACCTAGACTTAATTTATGCGGTAAAATACAATACGAATAACTCAGTAAAAATAAGAGGCAGAATCCGTGGTATTCGAGGGTATAATAGGGTATTTATTCCTTACAAAGGAATGATGGTTCGAACCAGGCAATCGAGTTCCGTCACCACGAAGGTTCAGGAAGGGATCAGCAATACATTATTGACAAGTTGTCATATTTATATTGAAGTGCATTACAGTAAAGACAGATACAGGAGGCGTAACAACTGATAAGAATACACATACGTAATAGAAAAGGCGTTACAATAAGCGTGCATAGAGGCGTATACTAAAAACGTCATTATGATGATGACACAAATGGGTGGATCCATAAGAGAATCCTGCAAAGTCAGCGAAAATACATGGCAGAGATGCGCGCGCAGCCGCATGACGTGTGATTGACGTGTAACTAAAGGGTGAAGGGAACTTGACATTTAGCCCTACATGAGGAGACAGAAGTCTGGGGTGTCAGGACAACCTAGTCCTAAATCATATCTAATATCTTGTGTTTAAAGAACTATATTATCTAGAAGGAAAGGTCTTCTCGGACAGATCCTATTCTATACTGACTGCTAGTGCGTGTACAAGCGTCTAAGTGTCTACATGAGATGCGAGGGGGCATGGGCCTACCATGGTAACGAGAATCATGAATTACTTGCACAGAGACAGTAAGGCCGGGCCCTTTGCTCTGCAGCTAGAGGGATGTTTACCTAAGCTACTTAGACAGGAATGCATTTCTTGAGGAGCGGAACAGATAACTTGAAGGCTGAATACAGTTTTGGCAGGCAACAGGCCGGGCTTAGGCACCGTTAGCCGCGCAGGAAGTAAGACAAAGTTCATGGATACATATGCAGGTCCAGGCTGGAGCATTCAGAGGCAGAAGCAGGAAAAGCTCGATGGCAGAATTCAGGGCCTACCTTGCCAGAGCTGGAAAACGTGAAAAGTATACCATATAAAGACGGTGGCAAGGCATACTTAGGAACGGAATATCTGGCCCATTCATGGCAGATATGAAAGAGTACATATTAACGTTGGACACAATTGTATTTGTGTCTTCATAGCTTGAAGTGGAGGGAACATACATGTACTTGTAGCATGTACATGGAGCCGTTGGGGTCTAGATAGGGGACACAACTGACCATAAAAATTCATATTTCCTCACATGTTCTTGTTCATTCTGTGAGTAAACCAAGATGTCGTCTATATAGACAATAACAAATACATCAAGATGCTCTCTTAATACCTCGTTGATGAAAAATTGGAATGCTGCAGGAGCATTGCACAATCCAAACGGCATCACACAATACTCGTAAAGTCCGAATATTGTGTGGAATGCCGTTTTCCATTCATCACCCTCCCTCACACGAATCAGGTGGTAAGCTCCCCGCAGAACAAGCTTGGTGAAAATCTTAGCTTTACGAACTTGATCCAAAAGACTGGAGATGAGTGGAAGAGGATACTTGTTTTTTATGGTTACCTTGTTCTAGGCTCCGTAATCCAGACAGGCTCTCAAACCACCTTCACATTTAGGAATAAAGAAAAGAGGAGACGAGACAGGAGAAGTCGAATGACGTATGAACCCTTTTTTAAACATGTCTTGAAGATATTCATATAAATACTGGTTCTCGGGTTCTGTTAGTGCATACACCCTACTGGCAGGTAAATCTGCACCTGGTACAAGGTCAATCCTACAATCATACTTTCTATGTGGTGGTAATGCCACTGATTTAACCTCATCGAAGACTTCTGCAAACTCTTGGTAATCTGATGGTAAGGCAGAAAGACTAGAATCAGTGAGTGCGCAACTAACAGAAGGGTTTATGAGTGAGGTGTCACGGTAACAATGCAACAGGCAATAAGGGGAGCGGAGAGTTACTCTTCTGTTGGCCAATCAATGTGAGGGTTGTGCATTTGTAACCAGGGCACCCCTAAGATGGCGCTGAAGTTAGGCGCATCTATCAAATGAAACTGAATCCTTTCAGTATGACCATTATCACAAATCATGCCAATAGCAGGAGTTTGGTATGCTATTAAGCCGGAAAATAGTTCTGTGCCATCCACCGCTCTAACTTTTTCAGGGTGGGTTTAAGCTATAAAATCTATCCCCAAAGATTTAGCCAGGCTAATATCCAAGAAATTTCCGGTTACCCCAGAGTCCAACATAACAGATAGGGTGGTTCTAAACTGGGATGAAAGTACGAAGACCACAGATATAGTTAAATGTTTGGGTACTATGGTTGTTCTGTTGGCTAAAAATTGAGAGACCCGTGAAGCCTCAAGACTTGGGGAACCGGTCTCAGAGTTCTCCAAGTCTAGCAGTTTTCCGAATGGACGGTGGATCCCATCTTCACAACAGGAGATTTGATTACTCCTTGTGGTTTCACAGTGCAATCTCTGGCATAGTGTCCCCCTTTACCACAATATAAACATAAATCAAGTCGTCTACGTTTATCACGTTCTTCTTTTGACAACGGGCCTCGAATACCCCCTATCTGCATAGGCTCCACATTATCTTTTATTTCTTTCTTTTCATTTCGGTTACAAGAAAGCGAGGGAAGTCGTTTTTGTTTCGCTCTCCCTTCCGTTCACTTAAGCGATGATCTAATTTGACCACTACATCAATAAAAGAAGGACAGTCCTCTGGAGGGTTCACTATTTGTGATAGAATATCTTTCAACTCATCTCGCAGTCCTCTGTAAAACAGGGATGTTTGTTTTTCTTCTGGCCATTGCGTTTCGGCTACAAGACGGTTGAAAGTAGTAATATAAGTTACCAGATCTTTTGACCCCTGTTTCAGTCCCAAGAGTTCGTTGTCACTAGCCTGCATGTAGGAATGACGCACAAACAGATTTTTCATGCTCTCTTTAAAACGGGATAAATCATACAAGATGGGGTCATCATTTTCTACAAGAGGTACTGCCCATAAAGCGGCATTACCCGTTAAGTATGATATGATGAAGGCGACCTTAGCGGCGTCATCAGGAAAGGAAGCTGATCTACACAGAAAGTGTAATTGGCATTGATTCATAAATACGGCGTATTTGCTACTGTCGCCATTAAATCTCTCAGGCCTTGAGACCCTCACGGGTGAGTAGCGCGCTTTACAAATTATTGTGATTGATTGATTGATTGATAGCTAAAGGCGTTTGTGGAGGTGTAACAACTGTGAGATTAACAGGCGAAGATGGTACACCAGAAGGAGAAGTAGCAAAAGGGGAAGGTACTTGAAAATGAGCAGGTTGAATATGGGTTCTCTTGGGTTTGACTGTGTTATCTGTTGTGCTAGTGTCTGACTGTCTTTGGGTTTTCAACATATTTAACTCTGAGGCTAATCTCAAATTCTCTGAGTTCGTTTTGTAAACTGGTTACGACTGCAACCAGTTCATTCATAGTTAGGTTTTGAGTCTCCGGAGACATAGCCCCACCCATAAATGCACCAAAAGCATCATCCTTGTCCATCTTCGCTCAGGAGATTAAATTAACGTGGGCTTGGCAAACTGTCACGGCTCCAGACCCAATCCTCGGGAGCGAAGAAGGACCTCAACTCTCCCTCAGGCTACCACCAGATTCGTTTAGTACCAGAATACTAGTAATTACCCTTAAGGGAGATAAGAGACAGCTCAGGACCACCAAGGTGAAGGACAGACACAGTATACTCAGGTACTGCAGACTTATTGGGTGTTAGCACTGAAGTCCTATCAGGAGGCAAACAAAATGATAACAGGTTAACTCTGACAGAAATTATTTCTATATAATGTATAAACCCCAAAAATCCATGCCCTTCTCAGGTTGTGTACCCCACTAGACTCACCATCTTCAACAACAAAGATGCGTAGAAATGAGGGTAAAATTCCACTCGGGAATTTGCATAAATGTTCAGCGTAGAATCCACGAGATGTCAGGAAACACTCCAACAGGGATTCAAGCGTAAACTGACTCAAACAAAAATCAAAATGGTCACTCACGAGGGAAAATGATCCTTACACCGAAGTCCCAGGATATTGAGAGAGGAGCATCTCAAATATTGAAAGAGTAACCTTGTATGTTCAGAACCTCCATGAAAAGAACAATGCTGGCGTAAGAAAACCAGTAATACTGCTGTGAGGGAAGGCAACACCCTCAAGAAAGTTTCTGCCACCACAGAGGGAAGTGGCCAGGTTCATAAATGTCCAGGACAAACAACAAGGCAGCCACGAGGGGAGCAGTAACGCTGCATCGAGCTAAGCGGCAAAATGAAAACTTCCAATATAAATGCCGCTAAAAAAATAAACCATGCCAATCAGCCTATGTGAGTAATATCTCCCTCGTTACCCCTCTCCCGAAGCTCCTTGAAGCATCTTAGGCTTTCACTAAGGAGGTGGCCCCATTAGGCTGATCGTTTAAAACACACCATGGGGAAGAGGAAAGGTCTGCCCTGTGTTCACCTCAGGACTTAACCAAGGGCACCATTGACTCGTTTCTGGTAAGAGCAGCTGGGGCAATTACCAAAGAGAGACCGGGCTGAGAGGCGCCTCCCTTTAGGAAATGTCGGGGCTGCTGGGCCACTCATGGAGGGTCGCATGTCCGAGGTGGCTGAAAAACCGGCAGGGGGTTCTCTGCGATGAGGCCAATGTCAAGGCGAGGTTGCGGATGTCCCAGGAGGCTCCAACCCCGGAACCAGTCTTACCCCCACAACTGTTGGTCAAACCACTCGCAATAAGGCCACGCCGACCAACACTCCTGGTGTGAAACTAAGTGGTCCACCAGCCAAGAAAAAACAACGGAAAGCAACAAAGAAAATAATTCCGGCGTAGAAAAGGGAAGGCACCGCAAGCTCGGACATTAAGGTTGCTAAAGACTTAGAATATTTGTGGGGGCCCTTGAAACAAAGAAATGTGGATACACTGACTGGCCTTTTGAATGATTTTTCAAATGAATTCGTAAAAGTATTGGCAGAAACAAGGGCAACGCTCGATAAAATTGTTAACATATTGTCCCCCTCTAGCCAGGCTGTGCAGAAGGCAGTACCCATTAATCAGGAGGTTCAACAAGTCTTCCCCCCCATAGTTCCTCCGACAGAGATGCATACCGAGACCCAGATCCCTCAAATTATCCCCGGTGCAACAAGGCATGTGGCACAGGCCACGAATCCGGGGTTAACGCTGGCTTCCTATAATAGTAAGTTGTCGCATGAGGGTCACCAAAGGGATCATCGATTGCAACAGCAGCCCTGCAGAGGGTTACTCTAGCTCCCCCTACTACCCGACATTTACCAGTCATAGACCTTCCACCACCAAGCTGCCCCTACACAGTGGTCCTGACGGGTGTACCAGGACTTGATAACACAAATGATGAGTCCACCGCCCAGTGAATCAATAAAGAGACCCATTGGTCGTGTAAGCATGCTGGATTTAATGTTGCCGAGCACAGGCATATCCTGATGGCCAGGAGGGTCTCATGGATCGGCCGGATTAGGAAAGCATTTTCAGGAGACAGTGAGATTGTATCGCTTCGGTATCCTGAACTGGTCCACACGATCCTCTTTCCCCCTCGCACCTATTTCCAGTAGAATCAGGGATCAAACCATTACCGCTGGGTTTCTTTTATCGGCCACCACTTAACTTAAAACTGGACTGTCTCAATGTTTTGCAGGACAAGGGTGACTTTAAGTAATGCATTTGCAACATTGAGGGACCTGAATGACATAGATTGACTACAAGGAGTGGAGGGCTTGGGCAGAGCTAGTGATACTCGGCCTGAATCCACTGGTTCAGCATATGGGAGGGAGGCAACCAATACCCCACGAGTGCAGGGACCACAGTCAGCTGGGACCAGATAGCACAGAGAGGGCTATCATCGCCCCTATTATCGCCCGTCCTTCTGCTCCCAGGAAGGGCGTATTGTGGGTGATCTAGAATAGTCTTGTGGAATGTATCGGGTTTAACCAGCAAGTTCACGGACGAGCAGTGGCTCCATTACGTCAGAAATTTCCATATATTATGCCTCCAGGAAACGTGGGAGCCAGAAAATAACTTCTTCATTGAAGGTTATTAAACTTTCTTCTGCCCAGCATTAAGGTCGGGTTCAGAGAGAGCAAGGGGGGGCAGAATCAGGTTTATAGATCTGAGAATTCTCGGTAGGTGGAAGACTCAGTTTATGGGACTCGGATGTCGCCCAAGGACTTACATTCTTTAACAACGTGTACAGGCTAGTTTGAATTAATGTTTCTAACGCAAAATCACACTCTCAGGGATCGAGTAGCTTCGAAGAATTAAACACACGGCTGGACCAGATACTTGATGATGTAGGTCTGGCACAGTCACAACTGATCCTAGCCTGAGATTTTAATTGTAATCTGTGTCCAAACTTGAGGGTGATTGGTCATCCTGTACGCTAAGAGAGGGACCGCACATGGAGCATACTCAGGAAGGGCGGGATTTGAGTGGCTTCCTAAACACCTGTGGGTTTTCTCACACGATGGACTTGAGTGCCACCCATCCGGACATAGTTGTGCACCCGACTTACAAAGGGAGAGGTTGCTCATCAATTATCGATTTTATTTTTGTTTCTCTTACATTGAGAAGGTTTATGTCCTTTTTTAACATCGATTATAGCGTATTTATTGACCATAATCCGGTGACTCTGTCACTTGTTGCCTCGCACCATCATCCAGCACCTCATAGAGTAGCTGGGGGTACGATCTCCGCAACTGGTCAAGGTAGGCAGCTACGCTGGGCACAGGTAGACACTGCTGCTTGTAACATTTCTCTTTTTAATATAGGCAAGCAGGTAATTTTGAGATGTCTAGACCCAGAAGCTCAAGGGATTGAACTAGTAGAGGCCTTTAGTGATATCGCGCAATTAGTTGATGGTTTACTTAAAGCACCCGCTTATTCCCCTAGTATGGACGCCCCAAGATGGTTTGATGGGCAATCCTCTCAGGCCCTCAGAGATTTAAAATCAGCCCTTAAGCAGTCCTCGAGAGCTAGGGATCGGGTGGCGGCCTGCCGTAAAGTTTATAAGCAAGCCGTCAACGGTCGAAAGGGCCAACTACAACAGAAAGTCTAGGAGGAGTTAACAGAGGCAGCAGAGCTAAAGGACTCCACTCGTTTCTGGAGGGTCATTAACAACCCATGTTTTAAAAACTCGAATAAACCAAAGTTAAGCCACAATATTCTACCAGATCAATGGCAGGACCACTTTGAGGGTGTGTATAAACACACACATAGAGCAGATTAACCTCAGGCCTTAAATCCGGAGCAGAGAGCTGACCCCATTACCTTCTCTCTGGACGAAGTGAGAATAGGAATTGAGGGTCTCTCACGGAACAAGGCGCCGGGACCAGATGGGATCCCGCCAGATCTCTTCCGATGTAATATTGAGGTATGAGCGCCGCTCTTAGAGAGGGTATTAAAGTCGGCAGTGGGATCAGTAATGCCAGTGTCATTGTCCACTGCCGCTATTGTTCCCATCTTTAAGAAAGGAGATAGGGACAGCGCACATTGCTATCGCCCCATATCTCTTATCGATGTGTCAATGAAGGTTCTGGGGCGGGTGGCTTTAAACAGGCTGTCGGAATGGGCAGAGGTCAATAAAATTATAACGGACGTCCAATATGGGTTCCGACCCGGTAAATCTACTGCAGACCAATGCCTCAATCTTTATCTTATCACTGCTAAATACACATTAGCCAAACCAGGGGCGTTGTATTTAGCGTTTATGGATCTCACTGCGGCCTTTGACCGAGTGAACCACTGCAAACTCTGGACACTCATGGGAGAGCTCGGGGTGGATCTGGCAATAATTAATACTCTAATGGCCCTACACTTGAATACCACGGCAGTTGTCAGGTACACACAGGAGGGGAAGACCACGGACCATTTTAACTTCTATAGCGGGGGTTAGACAGGGTTGTATTTTAGTGCCATCCTTGTTTACTTTATATATTAACAGTCTCAACTCTGCCCAGACGGCCTTACAAACAGACACCCGAGGATAGGTACAAGAGCGGTCCCTCTTCTGCTTTATGCGGATGACGCGGTACTCCTGTCTCGTACCTCAAAGGGTTTGCAGCTTACAGACGGTTTTGTGACCTTTATGAATAAGATGGATCTGTGTCCTAATGTAGACAAATCACACATAATGGACATTGGGAAGAAGTGCCGGCCTTCTCATACTTGGGTATTTTATCAGATGGTAAACTGAATTTTAAACATGTATTTGAGGAGTAGCGCCTCGCTTTGATAAGGTCCACGGCTCATAGATTAGGCCGTTGGATTTCAAAGTTATATAATTCCATCTGTTGTTGCAAAGTTTTATATGGTAGTGAGGTGTGGGGATTCAAGGTGGCTAACAAGTTACAAACTGAAGGGAATAAATATATTAGGCCCTTGCTAAAGGTCCCTCACAGCACCCCTGCGTACATTGTTCACGAAAAATTGGGGTCTAAATACATTTATGACATGACGGCTGTTAAACCCCTATTGTGTTAGGTGAAGATCTGGTCCAACAAAGAGGCAGGTTTTAATAGGCTGGTAATCCAGGGCTGTCACTCCCTTGATCATGTGCTAAAAATCCTGTGGTTAAAATAGTTATAGGATACCCTCTCCACACTAGTGTGTGTGGACCTGTTTACTTATCCTGATAAGGTGGTATCTCAGGAAAAGGCACATATCAAAGACCTGTTTTTTAAATATGTTACCACGCACCGTGAGAATAGGGAACTTAACAAGCCCACGGTGAGAGAACATATCTTAGTTAAGTCAACGCAGGGCATGGTACCATATTAATCGCTCATAACTAGTGCACACGACAGATTTCTAATTGCACGTTTTAGACTAAATCTATTTCATCATCTATTGGCTGTCCCTTCTGGTTTTACATGGAGGACCCCGTGGCTGCGACAATAGGTCTCCACAGGATACCCTAAAGTTTGTCTTCCTCTGGCCGCACTATGCATATCCCAGAACAGTGATCCTGAAGGGGCTTTTACGAAAGTTTAGATTTAAACAGGCACGCGTTGCCTTACTGTTTTTAAAATTGTTATCAGGTGTTTTTACACTCTTTTGTGTCTCCAATTTTTTAAGATCTGCTTTAAAGTTAAGAACCATGAGGGGTGTTCGAAGCCCATAAGAATCCTTGCTATATAAACTTGGCTGTAATGTGCACGCGGCTGCTTTTATGAAAACTGCTTTGGCCTGATGTTTGTATATTTTAAGATGTTTCTTTTATGGTCGTATTTTTATTATTATTATTTTTCTTATACTACAATACAGACATATGTTTTTTTTGTCGATGCTCCTTCTCCAAAGTGAGAGTCTTTCTGACTCCTCCCACCTGCATTGATTTTTCACTCATATTTCCCTTCACAGCTTTCTGCGTTAGAAAAATGCCAGATACAACTAGGAAACCCTCACTTCTCCTTTCCCCTTTTTTTTTCTTTGTCAATTTGTATGGCCAAATCTAGGAGGGCTGCTACAGTAGTGGTCCGATTCACGACTAAAAAGAGGGCATCTTCTACCGCTTCCCTAAGGATGATGTGTTGGCAGTGTCTGAGCTGTTGTGAATCTGCAGCAGAGGAGAGTTTCAAGGAGAGCGGTGAATCATAGATGTATTTGTGAATCTTGAGCTGTTATCTTTGAGTAGAACACCAAGCGGCTCCATGTTAATGTTGAAGAAGAAGGAAATGGTATGATGCCCTGCGGGATTCAAGAGGTGATAGGGAACTCTTGGGACCTGGTGGTACCCGTGGGAACAAGCAGGTGTCAGTTGGGAAGCATAAGGTGAACCAGTGAAAGACATTGTCGGTGAACCCATTCGAGGCTCCAGGGTGCATGAGGGTGGGATGGTCGATGGGCTGAAGGCAATAGCTCTATCGAGCTGAGAGGTCCAGCAATATCAGGAGGCATGGGCCATCTCACCTGTGGCCAGAGGGCATCTGCTACGTTGTGTAAGGTGGCAGTCTCTGTGCGCAGCGTGATCTGGAGCCAGACTGATATTTGTGCAGAAGATACTTAGCATAGATTTGATCTTGGAGTTGAACGTAGATGCCTTTTTTAATGATCTTGCTGATGAACGGAAGGTAAGTGATAGGCAAGCTATCCTGTTATAGGTTTAAACATATAATAACTGATAAAACCCCAATGAAAGGGGATCAGCCCTCATCAGTGTAAACATATAAACACTGATAAACACTTGCACAACTACAAACTAATCTGCCATTCAGAGAACGGAAAGGGAGAGAGAATGAGTCATTTTCATTTCTTCCTGAGGGGGCCTATACAATGTATTTTTGTTATGAAATGTATCGGAAAGAAAGGTCGGCCTACGATTTCTCTGTGTGGGTTTTGTTGTAACTGAGACAGTGTTTCTTCCTCCGTTCGTTTCTTCCAGTTTTCAGTGCTTGGATTGAAGGCGAAGGGTCGAGAAGCCCGTTTTAGGTCTGATCTGAGTATTTTATACACTGTAGAGAATCTGCAAATAATAACATTATATTTGAGGTTTGGCAGTGTTGAATTCTTTTACTGATTGGTGAAACAGCTGCCCTAGAAGAATCCTGGACAATAGGTACTATCACATGTCCCCACAGACACAGAATGGGTAAAACCCTTTGACATTTCAGCTTTTTTTTCTTTCTTTTGTGAACTTGACCCAAAGGTATCCGATATCAGAGCACTTTGCATGAGCACCAGTTACGTTACACAAGGACACATTCATGTTTGTCAGGCACGGGGAGATTAAGTGATTTGCTCAGAATCACAGGATGTTGAGCTGACGCCGAGACTCGAACCCGGTTCCCCAGATTTGGGGTTGACCCTCCTCGCTGTTAGCTTTGTTTCCTAAAAGGAGCAGCTCAACTGCCAACTACCCCAGACTTTAAATATTCAATGCAATGTGTAGTTCCAGGTACCTGTGAAAAGGGTGGTGTCAGTGCACACATGGAATAGTGGTGAAAACATGGCCCAAGACTGTGCACAGACCAATAGAAGTCATGGCTGGAAGTGTTCCATTGTTATATGTGACCCCTCAGCAAATCCTGGCTTTTTACCCAAGTGCCCTTCACTGCTGGGCTTTGGAGCCCATACTTGGACGCCGCGCGCTTAGCTTTGAATCCATTGTGAGTCCTGTAAACCAGCAGGAGTCCTGGCAGAGAGACTGTGAGAGGTAACAAGATGGAAGTGTGAGAGAGAGTGCAATTCAAAGGCTCTCTGTGCTTAAACAGGCTGACATCAGTGTACTGAACACACTGCCAATAGGAAGGCACCACGTACCTCGCATTACTTCTCTTCTAAAAAAAAAGTGCTTTATAACAATCACTGCTAAAAACAACATTTTGTAAATGCTGGAAAAACGCAGCTTTTGTCTGTTTTGCGGGACAGGCTGTCCCAATAAGGAGGGATGACAACTGATTTGAAAAGATTTGAGAAACATCAAGAAACCCCCCTGGAATCCACAAACTAAAGACTGAAACAGGGCAGCCGGGCGAGCGGTCAGCAGCGGCGGCGCTCACCGGGGTCTGGTGTAGGGTCCTTCAAGGGTGGGAGGATCTGGAGCGTCTGGTGGGATTCTGGAACTATGCCTTGAGCGGGGGCGCAGGGTGAGAGGGCGTCTCCAGAGAGAGTGTTGATGAAGGGCGGGGGTAAGACATCATCTTCATCAGAAGAGACTCTGCGACAACTGCGAGAGGTCGGGCTCTGAAGCTGGCCATTGAGGGGGTCTATGGATTGGGGGGGATGGTATCGATGACGCAGTCTGATGATGTTTATTGCTGCCGCACCTTCACTTTTCTGTGGCGCGAGGAGTGGGTGGGTCTGGCGGGGGGGGGTCGATGCAGGGCTTGATTGTCTTGAAAGGACATAGATCTGCTTAAAGAGAGCCGCCCCCCACCCCCCCCCGACGATCTCTGGAGGTGATAATTCAATACCTCAATAGACGAGGAAGGAGGGGGGCTTGCTGTTTCAGGTCAGTTTCGGCTCAGCGCGGGGTACA
Organism: Triturus cristatus; assembly: GCF_964204655.1. NCBI lineage: Eukaryota > Metazoa > Chordata > Amphibia > Caudata > Salamandridae > Triturus > Triturus cristatus. The sequence continues at coordinate 1,187,787,817 of NC_140580.1, read as the reverse complement.
GTAGTGTCTGCTTCTTGATTTTCCCACTTATTCTCAGATGAGGAGCGGAAGCGCAGTGAATATTAGAGAGAGACCAGCGGCGAGTTGATTCATAGTAAATATAATGAGGCGCGAACCTCAGCAGTAACCACAGGGCTGCTCCAACTCTGGGCGAACACTGTGGCCATGAGAGTAGATGCCGAACTGTGAAGCTCTGATGTCTCAACTTTGGTACCAATGGAGTGTGAGGTGTATGAGGGAATAATGTGGCTGTACAGTCGAGGAGCCCTGAGGTACCTCTGAGAAACACCAGTGCCCTCCGCGCCTGCTGCCCAATGACCAGCAGTGACCAGGGACACCAAGAAAAGGCGGCACAACTATGGGCTCAACAGTAAGACGCCGCTCAGGAGGCCGCGCGCCAGGTTGCCTCAAAGAAAGGAACGCCATCGCAAGAGTAAGGCGCCAGCCAACACGCGGAGCACCGGTCTGCCTTGAAGGAACTGTAGGTCTAAGGGCTTCTTCGAAGGGTCAGTTGAGTGCAGAACCTCTGGTTTCCCCTCCAGTGGGGGTTGTTCTCTGAGTCAGGGATTAGTGAGAGTTCTCTGACCTCAGAGGAGGAAACTAGGCAATCTTGAGGTTTCGTTCATAGCAAGCCCCACATGCCTTCTGGGCTGAGGCGCTTTTCTCAGGACATTTCTGACTGATTGTGGCGTGGTAACTCAGGGCCGGATTTAGGGGCAGATTTATGTTGCACTTGCGCCACTTTTGCGCCGCCGTTGCGTCACTTTTGTGACGCAGCAGCGGCTCAAATCCTGCGCCATGGTGCGGGGTATTTACAACGTGACGCATCTGCGAGATGCGTCACGTTGTAAAGCCCTGCGTCACATGTAGGCGTTCCAGGGCAGGTGGGGGCATTCCGGCGCAGGAACGCCTCCTAAAAGTGGCTGAGTGAAATCTACAAGATTTCACTCAGTCACTTTTAGGCCCATGCTGCGTCAAAACCCTGCGCCTGCTTGAAGCAGGCGTAAGGATTGACGCAGCATTGTACAGATAGGGCCCCCCAGAACATTGCTGGAGCTGCGTCGCACTAGCGACGCAACTCCAGCAATGCGCCACTTTTACGGCACAGATGCGTGACGTTTTTGCCCCATGGTGCGCTGCATTATAAATGCGGCGCATCCATGGTGGCACAGCTGTGGCGCATAATAATTGGCGCATCCCTGCTGATATGCAGGGATGCGTCAGTTAACATAAATCTGCCCCTTAGAGTTCAGTGGATGGGTTACTCCATCACATGCATCGAATCTGACCCTCTGTCAGGTAACACACACCCGTGCATCTCTTTATGAACTGACTGTGTTCCCTGCACCCAGCTGCAGCCCCCCCAAGGTTGAGGGACCTTGCTGAGCCCCCGCCGCACTTGTCGTAGCTCGTGAGCATCAGGTGGTGGTCTGGTGCTTATCAGAGTATTCTGTGTTCTGCCTCTCACAAGCTTCTGCTACAGTAAATCCCTCTCCCCGCCTTCACCAAGCTCCTGTCTGTCTCTGCAGGTGGTTTACAGGACTATAACTACATCGCTGGTCAGTGCTACGAGTTAACCCTTGAGTTGTCATGCTGCAAATACCCGAAGGCTGCTCATCTGCCTGAGCTGTGGGAGAACAACAGAGAGGCGCTCATCAAACTCATCGGCCAGATACATGGAGGCAGGTACCTTTAACGACATCTACAAATACTTGTGTGAAAGGCGCTTCAGGGATAGCCAGATGTTCACCCACAACCACCGCAATCGTGCCTAGATCTCACATTCATTAACTCTTCAGTCTTTGAAATATAGAATAAAATATAAGATACTACAGCACTCTTGAAATGATTTTCAATTAAAACTGTATTTAATGGAAATATATTAAATTCAATTACAATTATTTTTCTGAAGTTTAAAAGTAAAATTAAATTCCCAGGTAAGGAAAAAAAACTTTTTTTTTAACGTGCATTAATAATTATTAAAAGTGATTTATAGCATATTTACAATTAATTGAATTATTTTTGTAATACAATGTAATGTTACTTTATTTTCTCAATTCAAAATAGCCTAATAAAATATTTTGTTATTAAATAATTAATATGTAATATTTTTATATATTTTGTAACAGTAATATATATATATATTATATATATATGTATATATATATATATATATCCATACGCAAAGGTTGCCCTTGTTAAGCTGCCACACACAGTGAAGTTGACACACAAATCGCCACAAGTAGCTCTGTTGACAGCATGCCCAAAAACTCTCCATGCATGCCATACGCGTTTCGAGCGTGTTTGCCGCTCTTGTTCACTGGCTGAAATGATGGAAGAAGCAGGCTCATTGAAAACAGCTGATTTATTTGAATAGCGAGTCCCGCCCAAGTGGGCGTCCTACACACAGGCATTCTGGTCACTGTAGTCCTGAAATAATGCCTGAAGACTCTCAGTTTTCACAGTACAAGTGTGCTGCTTCCTTCATCAAATAAAATGTGATCGTCCTTGTTAGGTGAAGAGCGATGATTGCAACACTGGCCCCAGAGCCAATATCTGCCTGTGGTTGAGGCCCCCACCGTTCCCTCAAGAGTCCGTGAATGACAGCACTCGGGATCCGCCCAAAAGCGGTGGGGCAGCTCCGCGACCGAGCCAGCCGCTTTAGTATCCATACGCAAAGGTTGCCCTTGGGAAGCTGCCACACACAGTGAAGTTGACACACAAATCGCCACAGGTAGCTCTGTTGACAGCATGCCCCAAAACTCTCCATGCATGCCATACGCGTTTCGAGCGTGTTTGCCGCTCTTGTTCACTGGCTGAAATGATGGAAGAAGCAGGCTCATTGAAAACAGCTGATTTATTTGAATAGCGAGTCCCGCCCAAGTGGGCGTCCTACACACAGGCATTCTGGTCACAGTAGTCATGAAATAATGTCTGAAGACTCTCAATTTTCACAGTACAAGTGTGCTGCTTCCTTCATCAAATCAATTTTCATCAAGCGCCGTTAAGGACCTTGGGAGCCTGAACCGCAGGAAGACTGGCAGCGTGCAAGCGGTGCTATGATGCATTTTAATTGAATGAAAATTTTTTTTGAGGCAGAAACGACAGGCCACTTGGTAAGAGAACATTCGTTGAGTTTGTTGTGGCAGCATCATTGGACTACCAGGACCACAAGCCATTGCGCCCACTGGGTCGGGACTCTCGACTTCAATAAAGTTTGTTCTTCAACGTCTGTTTCCAGCCTCATTCCTGCCAGTGATCAAGAGCTCGAGGGAGCTCGAAACGCGTATGGCTTAAAACGTGTGCAGCCTGCTACCACTGTTGCCGCCTGCGGAGAGTGTGCGGATATCTCAGGGTGTGTGACCTCCTCTTTTGGGCAATCTTGGCGTTTGATGTTAAGCGGCTAGTCCGGCCGCGAGGAGGTCCCGATGCCGCTGTAGCGTTCCTTGGTGCTTGCATCACAAGCGCCGTTAAGGACCTTGGGAGCCTGAACCGCAGGAAGACTTGGCAGCGTGCAAGCGGTGCTGTTATGCATTTTAATTGAATGAAAACATTTTTTGAGGCAGAAACGACAGGCCACTTGGTAAGAGAAAATTCGTTGAGTTCGTTGTGGCAGCATAATTGGACTACCAGGACCACAAGCCATTGCGCCCACTGGGGCGGGACTCTCGACTTCAATAAAGTTTGTTCTTCAACGTCTGTTTCCAGCCTCATTCCTGCCAGTGATCAAGAGCTCGAGGGAGCTCGAAACACGTATGGCTTAAAACGTGTGCAGCCTGCTACCACTGTTGCCGCCTGCGGAGAGTGTGCGGATATCTCAGGGTGTGTGACCTCCTCTTTTGGGCAATCTTGGCGTTTGATGTTAAGCGGCTAGTCCGGCCGCGAGGAGGTCCCGATGCCGCTGTAGCGTTCCTTGGTGCTTGCATCACAAGCGCCGTTAAGGACCTTGGGAGCCTGAACCGCAGGAAGACTTGGCAGCGTGCAAGCGTTGCTGTTATGCATTTTAATTGAATGAAAAATTTTTGGGAGGCAGAAACGACAGGCCACTTGGTAAGAGAACATTCGTTGAGTTCGTTGTGGCAGCATAATTGGACTACCAGGACCACAAGCCATTGCGCCCACTGGGGCGGGACTCTCGACTTCAATTAAGTTCGTTCTTCAACGTCTGTTTCCAGCCTCATTCCTGCCAGTGATCAAGAGCTCGAGGAAGCTCGAAACGCGTATGGCTTAAAACGTGTGCAGCCTGCTACCACTGTTGCCGCCTGCGGAGAGTGTGCGGATATCTCAGGGTGTGTGACCTCCTCTTTTGGGCAATCTTGGCGTTTGATGTTAAGCGGCTAGTCCGGCCGCGAGGAGGTCCCGATGCCGCTGTAGCGTTCCTTGGTGCTTGCATCACAAGCGCCGTTAAGGACCTTGGGAGCCTGAACCGCAGGAAGACTTGGCAGCGTGCAAGCGGTGCTGTTATGCATTTTAATTGAATGAAAAAAAATTTTGAGGCAGAAACGACAGGCCACTTGGTAAGAGAACATTCGTTTAGCTCGTTGTGGCAGCATAATTGGACTACCAGGACCACAAGCCATTGCGCCCACTGGGGCGGGACTCTCGACTTCAATAAAGTTTGTTCTTCAACGTCTGTTTCCAGCCTCATTCCTGCCAGTGATCAAGAGCTCGAGGGAGCTCGAAACGCGTATGGCTTAAAACGTGTGCAGCCTGCTACCACTGTTGCCGCCTGCGGAGAGTGTGCGGATATCTCAGGGTGTGTGACCTCCTCTTTTGGGCAATCTTGGCGTTTGATGTTAAGCGGCTAGTCCGGCCGCGAGGAGGTCCCGATGCCGCTGTAGCGTTCCTTGGTGCTTGCATCACAAGCGCCGTTAAGGACCTTGGGAGCCTGAACCGCAGGAAGACTTGGCAGCGTGCAAGCGGTGCTGTTATGCATTTTAATTGAATGAAAAAAAAATTTGAGGCAGAAACGACAGGCCACTTGGTAAGAGAACATTCGTTGAGTTCGTTGTGGCAGCATAATTGGACTACCAGGACCACAAGCCATTGCGCCCACTGGGGCGGGACTCTCGACTTCAATAAAGTTCGTTCTTTAACGTCTGTTTCCAGCCTCATTCCTGCCAGTGATCAAGAGCTCGAGGGAGCTCGAAACGCGTATGTCTTAAAACGTGTGCAGCCTGCTACCACTGTTGCCGCCTGCGGAGAGTGTGCGGATATCTCAGGGTGTGTGACCTCCTCTTTTGGGCAATCTTGGCGTTTGATGTTAAGCGGCTAGTCCGGCCGCGAGGAGGTCCCGATGCCGCTGTAGCGTTCCTTGGTGCTTGCATCACAAGCGCCGTTAAGGACCTTGGGAGCCTGAACCGCAGGAAGACTTGGCAGCGTGCAAGCGGTGCTGTTATGCATTTTAATTGAATGAAATTTTTTTTTGAGGCAGAAACGACAGGCCACTTGGTAAGAGAACATTCGTTGAGTTCGTTGTGGCAGCATAATTGGACTACCAGGACCACAAGCCATTGCGCCCACTGGGGCGGGACTCTCGACTTCAATAAAGTTCGTTCATCAACGTCTGTTTCCAGCCTCATTCCTGCCAGTGATCAAGAGCTCGAGGGAGCTCGAAACGCGTATGGCTTAAAACGTGTGCAGCCTGCTACCACTGTTGCCGCCTGCGGAGAGTGTGCGGATATCTCAGGGTGTGTGACCTCCTCTTTTGGGCAATCTTGGCGTTTGATGTTAAGCGGCTAGTCCGGCCGCGAGGAGGTCCCGATGCCGCTGTAGCGTTCCTTGGTGCTTGCATCACAAGCGCCGTTAAGGACCTTGGGAGCCTGAACCGCAGGAAGACTTGGCAGCGTGCAAGCGGTGCTGATATGCATTTTAATTGAATGAAAAAATTTTTGGAGGCAGAAACGACAGGCCACTTGGTAAGAGAACATTCGTTGAGTTCGTTATGGCAGCATAATTGGACTACCAGGACCACAAGCCATTGCGCCCACTGGGGCGGGACTCTCGACTTCAATAAAGTTCGTTCTTCAACGTCTGTTTCCAGCCTCATTCCTGCCAGTGATCAAGAGCTCGAGGGAGCTCGAAACGCGTATGGCCTAAAACGTGTGCAGCCTGCTACCACTGTTGCCGCCTGCGGAGAGTGTGCGGATATCTCAGGGTGTGTGACCTCCTCTTTTGGGCAATCTTGGCGTTTGATGTTAAGCGGCTAGTCCGGCCGCGAGGAGGTCCCGATGCCGCTGTAGCGTTCCTTGGTGCTTGCATCACAAGCGCCGTTAAGGACCTTGGGAGCCTGAACCGCACGAAGACTTGGCAGCGTGCAAGCGGTGCTGTTATGCATTTTAATTGAATGAAAAATTTTTGGGAGGCAGAAACGACAGGCCACTTGGTAAGAGAACATTCGTTGAGTTCGTTGTGGCAGCATAATTGGACTACCAGGACCACAAGCCATTGCGCCCACTGGGGCGGGACTCTCGACTTCAATTAAGTTAGTTCTTCAACGTCTGTTTCCAGCCTCATTCCTGCCAGTGATCAAGAGCTCGAGGGAGCTCGAAACGCGTATGGCTTAAAAAGTGTGCAGCCTGCTACCACTGTTGCCGCCTGCGGAGAGTGTGCGGATATCTCAGGGTGTGTGACCTCCTCTTTTGGGCAATCTTGGCGTTTGATGTTAAGCGGCTAGTCCGGCCGCGAGGAGGTCCCGATGCCGCTGTAGCGTTCCTTGGTGCTTGCATCACAAGCGCCGTTAAGGACCTTGGGAGCCTGAACCGCAGGAAGACTTGGCAGCGTGCAAGCGGTGCTGTTATGCATTTTAATTGAATGAAAAAAAATTTTGAGGCAGAAACGACAGGCCACTTGGTAAGAGAACATTCGTTGAGTTCGTTGTGGCAGCATAATTGGACTACCAGGACCACAAGCCATTGCGCCCACTGGGGCGGGACTCTCGACTTCAATAAAGTTCGTTCTTCAACGTCTGTTTCCAGCCTCATTCCTGCCAGTGATCAAGAGCTCGAGGGAGCTCGAAACGCGTATGGCCTAAAACGTGTGCAGCCTGCTACCACTGTTGCCGCCTGCGGAGAGTGTGCGGATATCTCAGGGTGTGTGACCTCCTCTTTTGGGCAATCTTGGCGTTTGATGTTAAGCGGCTAGTCCGGCCGCGAGGAGGTCCCGATGCCGCTGTAGCGTTCCTTGGTGCTTGCATCACAAGCGCCGTTAAGGACCTTGGGAGCCTGAACCGCACGAAGACTTGGCAGCGTGCAAACGGTGCTGTTATGCATTTTAATTGAATGAAATTTTTTTTTGAGGCAGAAACGACAGGCCACATGGTAAGAGAACATTCGTTGAGTTCGTTGTGGCAGCATAATTGGACTACCAGGACCACAAGCCATTGCGCCCACTGGGGCGGGACTCTCGACTTCAATAAAGTTCGTTCATCAACGTCTGTTTCCAGCCTCATTCCTGCCAGTGATCAAGAGCTCGAGGGAGCTCAAAACGCGTATGGCTTAAAACGTGTGCAGCCTGCTACCACTGTTGCCGCCTACGGAGAGTGTGCGGATATCTCAGGGTGTGTGACCTCCTCTTTTGGGCAAGCTTGGCGTTTGATGTTAAGCGGCTAGTCCGGCCGCGAGGAGGTCCCGATGCCGCTGTAGCGTTCCTTGGTGCTTGCATCACAAGCGCCGTTAAGGGCCTTGGGAGCCTGAACCGCAGGAAGACTTGGCAGCGTGCAAGCGGTGCTGTTATGCATTTTAATTGAATGAAAAAAATTTTTGAGGCAGAAACGACAGGCCACTTGGTAAGAGAACATTCGTTGAGTTCGTTGTGGCAGCATAATTGGACTACCAGGACCACAAGCCATTGCACCCACTGGGGCGGGACTCTCGACTTCAATAAAGTTCGTTCTTCAACGTCTGTTTCCAGCCTCATTCCTGCCAGTGATCAAGAGCTCGAGGGAGCTCGAAACGCGTATGGCTTAAAACGTGTGCATCCTTCTACCACTGTTGCCGCCTGCGGAGAGTGTGCGGATATCTCAGGGTGTGTGACCTCCTCTTTTGGGCAATCTTGGCATTTGATGTTAAGCGGCTAGTCCGGCCGCGAGGAGGTCCCGATGCCGCTGTAGCGTTCCTTGGTGCTTGCATCACAAGCGCCGTTAAGGACCTTGGGAGCCTGAACCGGAGGAAGACTTGGCAGCGTGCAAGCGGTGCTGTTATGCATTTTAATTGAATGAAAATTTTTTTTGAGGCAGAAACGACAGGCCACTTGGTAAGAGAACATTCGTTGAGTTCGTTGTGGCAGCATAATTGGACTACCATGACCACAAGCCATTGCGCCCACTGGGGCAGGACTCTCGACTTCAATAAAGTTTGTTCTTCAACGTCTGTTTCCAGCCTCATTCCTGCCAGTGATCAAGAGCTCGAGGGAGCTCGAAACGCGTATGGCTTAAAACGTGTGCAGCCTGCTACCACTGTTGCCGCCTGCGGAGAGTGTGCGGATATCTCAGGGTGTGTGACCTCCTCTTTTGGGCAATCTTGGCGTTTGATGTTAAGCGGCTAGTCCGGCCGCGAGGAGGTCCCGATGCCGCTGTAGCGTTCCTTGGTGCTTGCATCACAAGCGCCGTTAAGGACCTTGGGAGCCTGAACCGCACGAAGACTTGGCAGCGTGCAATCGGTGCTGTTATGCATTTTAATTGAATGAAAAAAAATTTTGAGGCAGAAACGACAGGCCACTTGGTAAGAGAACATTCGTTGAGTTCGTTGTGGCAGCATAATTGGACTACCAGGACCACAAGCCATTGCGCCCACTGGGGCGGGACTCTCGACTTCAATAAAGTTTGTTCTTCAACGTCTGTTTCCAGCCTCATTCCTGCCAGTGATAAAGAGCTCGAGGGAGCTCGAAACGCGTATGGCTTAAAACGTGTGCAGCCTTCTACCACTGTTGCCGCCTGCGGAGAGTGTGCGGATATCTCAGGGTGTGTGACCTCCTCTTTTGGGCAATCTTGGCATTTGATGTTAAGCGGCTAGTCCGGCCGCGAGGAGGTCCCGATGCCGCTGTAGCGTTCCTTGGTGCTTGCATCACAAGCGCCGTTAAGGACCTTGGGAGCCTGAACCGCAGGAAGACTTGGCAGCGTGCAAGCGGTGCTGTTATGCATTTTAATTGAATGAAAAAAATTTTTGAGGCAGAAACGACAGGCCACTTGGTAAGAGAACATTCGTTGAGTTCGTTGTGGCAGCATAATTGGACTACCAGGACCACAAGCCATTGCGCCCACTGGGGCGGGACTCTCGACTTCAATAAAGTTCGTTCTTCAACGTCTGTTTCCAGCCTCATTCCTGCCAGTGATCAAGAGCTCGAGGGAGCTCGAAACGCGTATGGCTTAAAACGTGTGCAGCCTGCTACCACTGTTGCCGCCTGCGGAGAGTGTGCGGATATCTCAGGGTGTGTGACCTCCTCTTTTGGGCAATCTTGGCGTTTGATGTTAAGCGGCTAGTCTGGCCGCGAGGAGGTCCCGATGCCGCTGTAGCGTTCCTTGGTGCTTGCATCACAAGCGCCGTTAAGGACCTTGGGAGCCTGAACCGCAGGAAGACTTGGCAGCGTGCAAGCGGTGCTGTTATGCATTTTAATTGAATGAAAATTTTTTTGGAGGCAGAAACGACAGGCCACTTGGTAAGAGAACATTCGTTGAGTTCGTTGTGGCAGCATAATTGGACTACCAGGACCACAAGCCATTGCACCCACTGGGGCGGGACTCTCGACTTCAATAAAGTTCGTTCTTCAACGTCTGTTTCCAGCCTCATTCCTGCCAGTGATCAAGAGCTCGAGGGAGCTCAAAACGCGTATGGCTTAAAACGTGTGCAGCCTGCTACCACTGTTGCCGCCTGCGGAGAGTGTGCGGATATCTCAGGGTGTGTGACCTCCTCTTTTGGGCAATCTTGGCGTTTGATGTTAAGCGGCTAGTCCGGCCGCGAGGAGGTCCCGATGCCGCTGTAGCGTTCCTTGGTGCTTGCATCACAAGCGCCGTTAAGGACCTTGGGAGCCTGAACCGCAGGAAGACTTGGCAGCGTGCAAGCGGTGCTGTTATGCATTTTAATTGAATGAAAAAAATTTTTGAGGCAGAAACGACAGGCCACTTGGTAAGAGAACATTCGTTGAGTTCGTTGTGGCAGCATAATTGGACTACCAGGACCACAAGCCATTGCGCCCACTGGGGCGGGACTCTCGACTTCAATAAAGTTCGTTCTTTAACGTCTGTTTCCAGCCTCATTCCTGCCAGTGATCAAGAGCTCGAGGGAGCTCGAAACGCGTATGTCTTAAAACGTGTGCAGCCTGCTACCACTGTTGCCGCCTGCGGAGAGTGTGCGGATATCTCAGGGTGTGTGACCTCCTCTTTTGGGCAATCTTGGCGTTTGATGTTAAGCGGCTAGTCCGGCCGCGAGGAGGTCCCGATGCCGCTGTAGCGTTCCTTGGTGCTTGCATCACAAGCGCCGTTAAGGACCTTGGGAGCCTGAACCGCAGGAAGACTTGGCAGCGTGCAAGCGGTGCTGTTATGCATTTTAATTGAATGAAATTTTTTTTTGAGGCAGAAACGACAGGCCACTTGGTAAGAGAACATTCGTTGAGTTCGTTGTGGCAGCATAATTGGACTACCAGGACAACAAGCCATTGCGCCCACTGGGGCGGGACTCTCGACTTCAATAAAGTTCGTTCATCAACGTCTGTTTCCAGCCTCATTCCTGCCAGTGATCAAGAGCTCGAGGGAGCTCGAAACGCGTATGGCTTAAAACGTGTGCAGCCTGCTACCACTGTTGCCGCCTGCGGAGAGTGTGCGGATATCTCAGGGTGTGTGACCTCCTCTTTTGGGCAATCTTGGCGTTTGATGTTAAGCGGCTAGTCCGGCCGCGAGGAGGTCCCGATGCCGCTGTAGCGTTCCTTGGTGCTTGCATCACAAGCGCCGTTAAGGACCTTGGGAGCCTGAACCGCAGGAAGACTTGGCAGCGTGCAAGCGGTGCTGATATGCATTTTAATTGAATGAAAAAATTTTTGGAGGCAGAAATGACAGGCCACTTGGTAAGAGAACATTCGTTGAGTTCGTTATGGCAGCATAATTGGACTACCAGGACCACAAGCCATTGCGCCCACTGGGGCGGGACTCTCGACTTCAATAAAGTTCGTTCTTCAACGTCTGTTTCCAGCCTCATTCCTGCCAGTGATCAAGAGCTCGAGGGAGCTCGAAACGCGTATGGCCTAAAACGTGTGCAGCCTGCTACCACTGTTGCCGCCTGCGGAGAGTGTGCGGATATCTCAGGGTGTGTGACCTCCTCTTTTGGGCAATCTTGGCGTTTGATGTTAAGCGGCTAGTCCGGCCGCGAGGAGGTCCCGATGCCGCTGTAGCGTTCCTTGGTGCTTGCATCACAAGCGCCGTTAAGGACCTTGGGAGCCTGAACCGCACGAAGACTTGGCAGCGTGCAAGCGGTGCTGTTATGCATTTTAATTGAATGAAAAATTTTTGGGAGGCAGAAACGACAGGCCACTTGGTAAGAGAACATTCGTTGAGTTCGTTGTGGCAGCATAATTGGACTACCAGGACCACAAGCCATTGCGCCCACTGGGGCGGGACTCTCGACTTCAATTAAGTTAGTTCTTCAACGTCTGTTTCCAGCCTCATTCCTGCCAGTGATCAAGAGCTCGAGGGAGCTCGAAACGCGTATGGCTTAAAACGTGTGCAGCCTGCTACCACTGTTGCCGCCTGCGGAGAGTGTGCGGATATCTCAGGGTGTGTGACCTCCTCTTTTGGGCAATCTTGGCGTTTGATGTTAAGCGGCTAGTCCGGCCGCGAGGAGGTCCCGATGCCGCTGTAGCGTTCCTTGGTGCTTGCATCACAAGCGCCGTTAAGGACCTTGGGAGCCTGAACCGCAGGAAGACTTGGCAGCGTGCAAGCGGTGCTGTTATGCATTTTAATTGAATGAAAAAAAATTTTGAGGCAGAAACGACAGGCCACTTGGTAAGAGAACATTCGTTGAGTTCGTTGTGGCAGCATAATTGGACTACCAGGACCACAAGCCATTGCGCCCACTGGGGCGGGACTCTCGACTTCAATAAAGTTCGTTCTTCAACGTCTGTTTCCAGCCTCATTCCTGCCAGTGATCAAGAGCTCGAGGGAGCTCGAAACGCGTATGGCCTAAAACGTGTGCAGCCTGCTACCACTGTTGCCGCCTGCGGAGAGTGTGCGGATATCTCAGGGTGTGTGACCTCCTCTTTTGGGCAATCTTGGCGTTTGATGTTAAGCGGCTAGTCCGGCCGCGAGGAGGTCCCGATGCCGCTGTAGCGTTCCTTGGTGCTTGCATCACAAGCGCCGTTAAGGACCTTGGGAGCCTGAACCGCACGAAGACTTGGCAGCGTGCAAACGGTGCTGTTATGCATTTTAATTGAATGAAATTTTTTTTTGAGGCAGAAACGACAGGCCACATGGTAAGAGAACATTCGTTGAGTTCGTTGTGGCAGCATAATTGGACTACCAGGACCACAAGCCATTGCGCCCACTGGGGCGGGACTCTCGACTTCAATAAAGTTCGTTCATCAACGTCTGTTTCCAGCCTCATTCCTGCCAGTGATCAAGAGCTCGAGGGAGCTCAAAACGCGTATGGCTTAAAACGTGTGCAGCCTGCTACCACTGTTGCCGCCTACGGAGAGTGTGCGGATATCTCAGGGTGTGTGACCTCCTCTTTTGGGCAAGCTTGGCGTTTGATGTTAAGCGGCTAGTCCGGCCGCGAGGAGGTCCCGATGCCGCTGTAGCGTTCCTTGGTGCTTGCATCACAAGCGCCGTTAAGGGCCTTGGGAGCCTGAACCGCAGGAAGACTTGGCAGCGTGCAAGCGGTGCTGTTATGGATTTTAATTGAATGAAAAAAAATTTTGAGGCAGAAACGACAGGCCACTTGGTAAGAGAACATTCGTTGAGTTCGTTGTGGCAGCATAATTGGACTACCAGGACCACAAGCCATTGCACCCACTGGGGCGGGACTCTCGACTTCAATAAAGTTCGTTCTTCAACGTCTGTTTCCAGCCTCATTCCTGCCAGTGATCAAGAGCTCGAGGGAGCTCGAAACGCGTATGGCTTAAAACGTGTGCATCCTTCTACCACTGTTGCCGCCTGCGGAGAGTGTGCGGATATCTCAGGGTGTGTGACCTCCTCTTTTGGGCAATCTTGGCATTTGATGTTAAGCGGCTAGTCCGGCCGCGAGGAGGTCCCGATGCCGCTGTAGCGTTCCTTGGTGCTTGCATCACAAGCGCCGTTAAGGACCTTGGGAGCCTGAACCGGAGGAAGACTTGGCAGCGTGCAAGCGGTGCTGTTATGCATTTTAATTGAATGAAAAATTTTTTTGAGGCAGAAACGACAGGCCACTTGGTAAGAGAACATTCGTTGAGTTCGTTGTGGCAGCATAATTGGACTACCATGACCACAAGCCATTGCGCCCACTGGGGCAGGACTCTCGACTTCAATAAAGTTTGTTCTTCAACGTCTGTTTCCAGCCTCATTCCTGCCAGTGATCAAGAGCTCGAGGGAGCTCTAAACGCGTATGGCTTAAAACGTGTGCAGCCTGCTACCACTGTTGCCGCCTGCGGAGAGTGTGCGGATATCTCAGGGTGTGTGACCTCCTCTTTTGGGCAATCTTGGCGTTTGATGTTAAGCGGCTAGTCCGGCCGCGAGGAGGTCCCGATGCCGCTGTAGCGTTCCTTGGTGCTTGCATCACAAGCGCCGTTAAGGACCTTGGGAGCCTGAACCGCAGGAAGACTTGGCAGCGTGCAAGCGGTGCTGTTATGCATTTTAATTGAATGAAAAAAAATTTTGAGGCAGAAACGACAGGCCACTTGGTAAGAGAACATTCGTTGAGTTCGTTGTGGCAGCATAATTGGACTACCAGGACCACAAGCCATTGCGCCCACTGGGGCGGGACTCTCGACTTCAATAAAGTTCGTTCTTCAACGTCTGTTTCCAGCCTCATTCCTGCCAGTGATCAAGAGCTCGAGGGAGCTCGAAACGCGTATGGCCTAAAACGTGTGCAGCCTGCTACCACTGTTGCCGCCTGCGGAGAGTGTGCGGATATCTCAGGGTGTGTGACCTCCTCTTTTGGGCAATCTTGGCGTTTGATGTTAAGCGGCTAGTCCGGCCGCGAGGAGGTCCCGATGCCGCTGTAGCGTTCCTTGGTGCTTGCATCACAAGCGCCGTTAAGGACCTTGGGAGCCTGAACCGCACGAAGACTTGGCAGCGTGCAAACGGTGCTGTTATGCATTTTAATTGAATGAAATTTTTTTTTGAGGCAGAAACGACAGGCCACATGGTAAGAGAACATTCGTTGAGTTCGTTGTGGCAGCATAATTGGACTACCAGGACCACAAGCCATTGCGCCCACTGGGGCGGGACTCTCGACTTCAATAAAGTTCGTTCATCAACGTCTGTTTCCAGCCTCATTCCTGCCAGTGATCAAGAGCTCGAGGGAGCTCAAAACGCGTATGGCTTAAAACGTGTGCAGCCTGCTACCACTGTTGCCGCCTACGGAGAGTGTGCGGATATCTCAGGGTGTGTGACCTCCTCTTTTGGGCAAGCTTGGCGTTTGATGTTAAGCGGCTAGTCCGGCCGCGAGGAGGTCCCGATGCCGCTGTAGCGTTCCTTGGTGCTTGCATCACAAGCGCCGTTAAGGGCCTTGGGAGCCTGAACCGCAGGAAGACTTGGCAGCGTGCAAGCGGTGCTGTTATGCATTTTAATTGAATGAAAATAAATTTTGAGGCAGAAACGACAGGCCACTTGGTAAGAGAACATTCGTTGAGTTCGTTGTGGCAGCATAATTGGACTACCAGGACCACAAGCCATTGCGCCCACTGGGGCAGGACTCTCGACTTCAATAAAGTTTGTTCTTCAACGTCTGTTTCCAGCCTCATTCCTGCCAGTGATCAAGAGCTCGAGGGAGCTCGAAACGCGTATGGCTTAAAACGTGTGCAGCCTGCTACCACTGTTGCCGCCTGCGGAGAGTGTGCGGATATCTCAGGGTGTGTGACCTCCTCTTTTGGGCAATCTTGGCGTTTGATGTTAAGCGGCTAGTCCGGCCGCGAGGAGGTCCCGATGCCGCTGTAGCGTTCCTTGGTGCTTGCATCACAAGCGCCGTTAAGGACCTTGGGAGCCTGAACCGCACGAAGACTTGGCAGCGTGCAATCGGTGCTGTTATGCATTTTAATTGAATGAAAAAAAATTTTGAGGCAGAAACGACAGGCCACTTGGTAAGAGAACATTCGTTGAGTTCGTTGTGGCAGCATAATTGGACTACCAGGACCACAAGCCATTGCGCCCACTGGGGCGGGACTCTCGACTTCAATAAAGTTTGTTCTTCAACGTCTGTTTCCAGCCTCATTCCTGCCAGTGATAAAGAGCTCGAGGGAGCTCGAAACGCGTATGGCTTAAAACGTGTGCAGCCTTCTACCACTGTTGCCGCCTGCGGAGAGAGTGCGGATATCTCAGGGTGTGTGACCTCCTCTTTTGGGCAATCTTGGCATTTGATGTTAAGCGGCTAGTCCGGCCGCGAGGAGGTCCCGATGCCGCTGTAGCGTTCCTTGGTGCTTGCATCACAAGCGCCGTTAAGGACCTTGGGAGCCTGAACCGCAGGAAGACTTGGCAGCGTGCAAGCGGTGCTGTTATGCATTTTAATTGAATGAAAAAATTGTTTGAGGCAGAAACGACAGGCCACTTGGTAAGAGAACATTCGTTGAGTTCGTTGTGGCAGCATAATTGGACTACCAGGACCACAAGCCATTGCGCCCACTGGGGCGGGACTCTCGACTTCAATAAAGTTTGTTCTTCAACGTCTGTTTCCAGCCTCATTCCTGCCAGTGATAAAGAGCTCGAGGGAGCTCGAAACGCGTATGGCTTAAAACGTGTGCAGCCTTCTACCACTGTTGCCGCCTGCGGAGAGAGTGCGGATATCTCAGGGTGTGTGACCTCCTCTTTTGGGCAATCTTGGCATTTGATGTTAAGCGGCTAGTCCGGCCGCGAGGAGGTCCCGATGCCGCTGTAGCGTTCCTTGGTGCTTGCATCACAAGCGCCGTTAAGGACCTTGGGAGCCTGAACCGCAGGAAGACTTGGCAGCGTGCAAGCGGTGCTGTTATGCATTTTAATTGAATGAAAAAATTGTTTGAGGCAGAAACGACAGGCCACTTGGTAAGAGAACATTCGTTGAGTTCGTTGTGGCAGCATAATTGGACTACCAGGACCACAAGCCATTGCGCCCACTGGGGCGGGACTCTCGACTTCAATAAAGTTCGTTCTTCAACGTCTGTTTCCAGCCTCATTCCTGCCAGTGATCAAGAGCTCGAGGGAGCTCGAAACGCGTATGGCTTAAAACGTGTGCAGCCTGCTACCACTGTTGCCGCCTGCGGAGAGTGTGCGGATATCTCAGGGTGTGTGACCTCCTCTTTTGGGCAATCTTGGCGTTTGATGTTAAGCGGCTAGTCTGGCCGCGAGGAGGTCCCGATGCCGCTGTAGCGTTCCTTGGTGCTTGCATCACAAGCGCCGTTAAGGACCTTGGGAGCCTGAACCGCAGGAAGACTTGGCAGCGTGCAAGCGGTGCTGTTATGCATTTTAATTGAATGAAAATTTTTTTGGAGGCAGAAACGACAGGCCACTTGGTAAGAGAACATTCGTTGAGTTCGTTGTGGCAGCATAATTGGACTACCAGGACCACAAGCCATTGCACCCACTGGGGCGGGACTCTCGACTTCAATAAAGTTCGTTCTGCAACGTCTGTTTCCAGCCTCATTCCTGCCAGTGATCAAGAGCTCGAGGGAGCTCAAAACGCGTATGGCTTAAAACGTGTGCAGCCTGCTACCACTGTTGCCGCCTGCGGAGAGTGTGCGGATATCTCAGGGTGTGTGACCTCCTCTTTTGGGCAAGCTTGGCGTTTGATGTTAAGCGGCTAGTCCGGCCGCGAGGAGGTCCCGATGCCGCTGTAGCGTTCCTTGGTGCTTGCATCACAAGCGCCGTTAAGGACCTTGGGAGCCTGAACCGCAGGAAGACTTGGCAGCGTGCAAGCGGTGCTGATATGCATTTTAATTGAATGAAAAAAAATTTTGAGGCAGAAACGACAGGCCACTTGGTAAGAGAACATTCGTTGAGTTCGTTGTGGCAGCATAATTGGACTACCAGGACCACAAGCCATTGCGCCCACTGGGGCGGGACTCTCGACTTCAATAAAGTTCGTTCTTCAACGTCTGTTTCCAGCCTCATTCCTGCCAGTGATCAAGAGCTCGAGGGAGCTCGAAACGCGTATGGCCTAAAACGTGTGCAGCCTGCTATCACTGTTGCCGCCTGCGGAGAGTGTGCGGATATCTCAGGGTGTGTGACCTCCTCTTTTGGGCAATCTTGGCGTTTGATGTTAAGCGGCTAGTCCGGCCGCGAGGAGGTCCCGATGCCGCTGTAGCGTTCCTTGGTGCTTGCATCACAAGCGCCGTTAAGGACCTTGGGAGCCTGAACCGCACGAAGACTTGGCAGCGTGCAAGCGGTGCTGTTATGCATTTTAATTGAATGAAAAAAAAATTTGAGGCAGAAACGACAGGCCACTTGGTAAGAGAACATTCGTTGAGTTCGTTGTGGCAGCATAATTGGACTACCAGGACCACAAGCCATTGCGCCCACTGGGGCGGGACTCTCGACTTCAATAAAGTTTGTTCTTCAACGTCTGTTTCCAGCCTCATTCCTGCCAGTGATGAAGAGCTCGAGGGAGCTCGAAACGCGTATGGCTTAAAACGTGTGCAGCCTTCTACCACTTTTGCCGCCTGCGGAGAGTGTGCGGATATCTCAGGGTGTGTGACCTCCTCTTTTGGGCAATCTTGGCATTTGATGTTAAGCGGCTAGTCCGGCCGCGAGGAGGTCCCGATGCCTCTGTAGCGTTCCTTGGTGCTTGCATCACAAGCGCCGTTAAGGACCTTGGGAGCCTGAACCGCAGGAAGACTTGGCAGCGTGCAAGCGGTGCTGTTATGCATTTTAATTGAATGAAAAAAATTTTTGAGGCAGAAACGACAGGCCACTTGGTAAGAGAACATTCGTTGAGTTCGTTGTGGCAGCATAATTGGACTACCATGACCACAAGCCATTGCGCCCACTGGGGCGGGACTCTCGACTTCAATAAAGTTTGTTCTTCAACGTCTGTTTCCAGCCTCATTCCTGCCAGTGATCAAGAGTTCGAGGGAGCTCGAAACGCGTATGGCTTAAAACGTGTGCAGCCTGCTACCACTGTTGCCGCCTGCGGAGAGTGTGCGGATATCTCAGGGTGTGTGACCTCCTCTTTTGGGCAATCTTGGCGTTTGATGTTAAGCGGCTAGTCCGGCCGCGAGGAGGTCCCGATGCCGCTGTAGCGTTCCCTGGTGCTTGCATCACAAGCGCCGTTAAGGACCTTGGGAGCCTGAACCGCACGAAGACTTGGCAGCGTGCAATCGGTGCTGTTATGCATTTTAATTGAATGAAAAAAAAATTTGAGGCAGAAACGACAGGCCACTTGGTAAGAGAACATTCGTTGAGTTCGTTGTGGCAGCATAATTGGACTACCAGGACCACAAGCCATTGCACCCACTGTGGCGGGACTCTCGACTTCAATAAAGTTCGTTCTTCAACGTCTGTTTCCAGCCTCATTCCTGCCAGTGATCAAGAGCTCGAGGGAGCTCAAAATGCGTATGGCTTAAAACGTGTGCAGCCTGCTACCACTGTTGCCGCCTGCGGAGAGTGTGCGGATATCTCAGGGTGTGTGACCTCCTCTTTTGGGCAAGCTTGGCGTTTGATGTTAAGCGGCTAGTCCGGCCGCGAGGAGGTCCCGATGCCGCTGTAGCGTTCCTTGGTGCTTGCATCACAAGCGCCGTTAAGGACCTTGGGAGCCTGAACCGCAGGAAGACTTGGCAGCGTGCAAGCGGTGCTGTTATGCATTTTAATTGAATGAAAAAAATTTTTGAGGCAGAAACGACAGGCCACTTGGTAAGAGAACATTCGTTGAGTTCGTTGTGGCAGCATAATTGGACTACCAGGACCACAAGCCATTGCGCCCACTGGGGCGGGACTCTCAACTTCAATAAAGTTCGTTCTTCAACGTCTGTTTCCAGCCTCATTCCTGCCAGTGATCAAGAGCTCGAGGGAGCTCGAAACGCGTATGGCTTAAAACGTGTGCAGCCTGCTACCACTGTTGCCGCCTGCGGAGAGTGTGCGGATATCTCAGGGTGCGTGACCTCCTCTTTTGGGCAAGCTTGGCGTTTGATGTTAAGCGGCTAGTCCGGCCGCGAGGAGGTCCCGATGCCGCTGTAGCGTTCCTTGGTGCTTGCATCACAAGCGCCGTTAAGGACCTTGGGAGCCTGAACCGCAGGAAGACTTGGCAGCATGCAAGCGGTGCTGTTATGCATTTTAATTGAATGAAACATTTTTTTGAGGCAGAAACGACAGGCCACTTGGTAAGAGAACATTCGTTGAGTTCGTTGTGGCAGCATAATTGGACTACCAGGACCACAAGCCATTGCGCCCACTGGGGCGGGACTCTCGACTTCAATAAAGTTCGTTCTTCAACGTCTGTTTCCAGCCTCATTCCTGCCAGTGATCAAGAGCTCGAGGGAGCTCGTAACGCGTAAGGCTTAAAACGTGTGCAGCCTGCTACCACTGTTGCCGCCTGCGGAGAGTGTGCGGATATCTCAGGGTGTGTGACCTCCTCTTTTGGGCAATCTTGGCGTTTGATGTTAAGCGGCTAGTCCGGCCGCGAGGAGGTCCCGATGCCGCTGTAGCGTTCCTTGGTGCTTGCATCACAAGCGCCGTTAAGGACCTTGGGAGCCTGAACCGCAGGAAGACTTGGCAGCGTGCAAGCGGTGCTGTTATGCATTTTAATTGAATGAAAGTTTTTTTTGAGGCAGAAACGACAGGCCACTTGGTAAGAGAACATTCGTTGAGTTCGTTGTGGCAGCATAATTGGACTACCAGGACCACATGCCATTGCGCCCACTGGGGCGGGACTCTCGACTTCAATAAAGTTCGTTCTTCAACGTCTGTTTCCAGCCTCATTCCTGCCATCGATCAAGAGCTCGAGGGAGCTCGAAACGCGTAAGGCTTAAAACGTGTGCAGCCTGCTACCACTGTTGCCGCCTGCGGAGAGTGTGCGGATATCTCAGGGTGGGTGACCTCCTCTTTTGGGCAATCTTGGCGTTTGATGTTAAGCGGCTTGTCCGGCCGCGAGGAGGTCCCGATGCCGCTGTAGCGTTCCTTGGTGCTTGCATCACAAGCGCCGTTAAGGACCTTGGGAGCCTGAACCGCAGGAAGACTTGGCAGCGTGCAAGCGGTGCTGTTATGCATTTTAATTGAATGAAATTCTTTTTTGAGGCAGAAACGACAGGCCACTTGGTAAGAGAACATTCGTTGAGTTCGTTGTGGCAGCATAATTGGACTACCAGGACCACAAGCCATTGCGCCCACTGGGGCGGGACTCTCGACTTCAATAAAGTTCGTTCTTCAACGTCTGTTTCCAGCCTCATTCCTGCCAGTGATCAAGAGCTCGAGGGAGCTCGAAACGCGTATGGCTTAAAACGTGTGCAGCCTGCTACCACTGTTGCCGCCTGCGGAGAGTGTGCGGATATCTCAGGGTGTGTGACCTCCTCTTTTGGGCAATCTTGGCGTTTGATATATATATATATATATATATATATATATATATATATATATATATATATATATATATATATATAATCATTTATTTAATGTAACATTATTTCGTATTGGCTTTTATTTTAAGTCCCTGCCTTTATTACTTTCCATAGAATAGTGGCCAGTACCAGAGGGTGGCCATGTGTAGTGTTGGACCTACTACCTTTTTTTTGTATTAACTTTAACCCTGGGCGAAGTACTACGCTACGCTCGTGTAGTTTGCGCTACTTCGCACTACGCAAATTGCACGTAGCATAGTGCAAAAACACGTAGCGTAGCGTAGCGGTCATTTTTTGCTTGCTCGCAGTCCTCAACGTCAAGTCGGCGACCGCGAGCGAGCACAATGACATCCCGGCGAGAGTTTTTCCTCGTTCGCGATCAGCAACATCAAGTTGCCGATCGCGAACGTGGAAAATAAACCTCCCGGCAAGATTCTCAACGTGGGGAGGTCAGGTTTCTCATTGCGAGTGGTCGCATATGCTCGTGACCGCTCACGATGAGAAACTACCAGTCCACGGTGAGAAAACTGCCGCTCGAGTACAAATCTACTCAAGCGGCAGAAAACGACCGCTTGCACTGTGCAAGATGCCGTTTGCAATGATTGCACAGTGCGGACAAGCATCCGGCACTGTGCAATCAGTGCGAACAGCATTACCTACCGCACATTGCAGTTCGTGTAGTGCTACGTGTAGCTCGCATAGTGCGAAGTGCACTTCGTGTAGCTAGACGTAGCGCTACTACGCAAAGTACGCCCAGGGTTACACTCGGAGTTTGTAAATACCAAAAAGTAGTAAACTTACTCAAAAGAGTAAACTTACTCAACAGCATAAGTTACCTTTGAGAATCGGGCTCAAAATATCCCTGCGACCAGAAAGATCTGGCAGACTTGACGGCACCATTTTGAAATTGCTGATCAGAGTATTAAAATTAGAGATGAAAACATTGTCACCGATTTCTATTTTTTCCTACTTATTTTCATAATTGTTTTTTAATTCAGCAATTAGTTTCTTTGGGAAAAGTATAGTGCACAAACGACCCCTTGGTCACTTTAGAACGTTATATACTTTTCGGAAATGAGTAGCTTTTAAGGTTCACCAATGGTGTCTACACAAGATTCCACCACAAACCGCAAGTAAGTAGAAACCATAAAAAAATAGGAAAATCGAGTAAAACTTAAAAGAATGCAAGAATTGTGTCGGAAAAGTATGTTTTTCACAACTCAGCTGCCCCTGAAAGCTGATGAGAGGGGGATCTTAGCACAGTAAACCTTCTGTTGATGCCATTTTTAGAAAAAACATGTAGATTCTTGCACTGAACTTTCTTTCTATTTTTCCAAAAATAAAAACACAAAATGTTTCTACATCTTGGCTATTTTCTCACTGCAACCTCCCCACCATGGAACCTACAAACCCAGGTACCTTTGGAATCCCCAACATGTGAGTAAAAAGGGCACTCATTTGTCCTGGATAAAGAGTAATGAAGACTTGAGTGTAAAGTTCCTCAAGCATCAAAAAATGCACATATGTATGTGTGTCTATGTATGTGCCTTTGTGTCTATGTGTGTACGTGTTTACATATATATGTGACTATTTATGTGTGTATGTATGTATGTGTGCGTGTACAGGGTATTTCTATAGCGTAAACCTAGCCAAAAATCAGCAGAGCGCTATACTTGGTCAAAGGCAAGCGTAAAGTTATTGAGTAATAGCAGAGGTGAACTGAGTTGTGAATGTCCCCGCAACACCACACTAGTCCATAACAAAATACCCTGACACATAATTCCACTCCTCACCACAGAATTCCCCTCCACATAATTCCATGCCACATAATTCCGCACAACAGAATTCCACTCCTGCTACATAATTCTGCTACACTCCATACCGCATAATTCCATTCTACATAACTCCTCTGCTCTCAACCCAAGACAATTCCATGCCACACAATTCCGCAACACAGCACACAATTCCATACCACACAATTCCATCCCATGCCACATAATTCTAATCCACACTTTATAATTCCACTCCACACCATACCAAATAATTCTACGCCACACCGCATACTTCCACACCATGTCACATAATTACACAGCACTCCATGCCACATAATTCAACTCCACACAATTTCACTCCACATCACACAATTGCACTCCATGCCACTCAATTCCACGCCTCAGAATCCCACTCTTCACCACTCGATTCCACGCCACACAATTGCACACCAAGTAATTCCACACCAAGCCACATAATTCAACTCCATTTCATTTAATTCCACACCAAATAATTCCCCTCCACTGCCCATAAATCCACTCCAATCCACATAATGCCACTCCAAGCCACATAATTACACCACCACAAAATTCCCCTCTGCACCGCATAATTCCACTCCACATGATTCCACTCAACACAGCACAATTCCACATCACACAACTCCACGCCACACAACTCCACACCATTACACACCACACAATTCCACTTCACACTGCATAATTGCACTCCACTCCACATAATTCCATGCCATGCCACCTAATTTTACACCATGCCATATAATTCCACTCAACAACCCATAATTAATCTCCTCACAATTGCAGTCCACACCACACAATTGCACTCCACCCCACACATTTGCACTCCACACTACCACACAATTGGACTCTACACCACACAATTCCATGTCTCACAATTTAACTTCAGGCTACACAATTTCACGCCACAGAACACAATTCCACACCACATAATTCCACTCCACATAATTCTCCACATATTTCCATTCCATGCCACATAATTCAACTCCACACCCCATATTTCCACTCCACTGCACGCCACATAATTCCACTCCACTTAACGCAAAAACAAATCTGCGCCAGAACACCTAATTCCACACCACATCACATAATTCCACTCCATGTCACATAATTCCACTCCACACTACAAAATTCCACTCCACACTACATAATTCCACTCCACACCACATAATTCCACATCATGCTACGTAATTCCACATCACATATTTACACTCCGCACCACATAATTCAACTCCACACAATTGCACTCCATGTCACACAATTGTACTCCACGTCACACAATTGCACAACCACCATAACAAAACAAATCGCTGTGACGCTGACACTGCAGGACATGTCATAGCGCATTTTTTACCTTCTTCCCACCCGCCCTCCACCCCTCCCATATTGTGTTGTTTGCCCCGTCCCCAGTTTTGTGTTGCTTATCCTGCCCCTCTTGCTTGACAAAAAAGCACTAAAATGTGGCTATCGTCAGACGCGTGATAGCGCTTTCAGCCATGCTAACCAGCAGCTGCGCTGCTTACATCGTGGCTAAAAGAGGTTCACAAAGCCAATCGCTCTTGCATTGCCAAGACCTATCGTCTTTGCCAGTGCATGTTACACGTCTTAGTCTGCAGTCTGATGGTGTCCTGGCTGGAGTTGTGCCAAGATCCACCAGAGCTTGTGAGCTTGTCTGCATGATGAGCGGGGGTGCTGGTTGCGATGACTTTGTAAATGATGCAGCTGGTTTTAAAGATGGTGCGGGCTGTCAAGGAGAGCCAACGGAGGTTCATCAGGAAGGAGAGCGAGCTCATCATATGCTTTCAGGCCCTGATGAGACGTGGGCCGTGTGTAGGATGCCTCTCTGAGGTGCGGATCCTGGGAGGCCATTGAACAGGGCATTACCACCATCCAGACACAAGAGTGCAAGGGCTTGAGGAGCAGTTCTTTATAAAAATGCTTAGAAGAGAGAGCTGGTACCGGGCTGTATTTGTTTTTTGGTGTTATGTTCCGAGAGGGTGGCTTTGGTGTCCAGGGTGAGTCCAAGAGAGCTGGCATTCGAAGCCGTAAAGATTTATGTCATTGAGCCAGGGCTGTATTGTATCTTGTTTATTGCTCTTGGCAACTAACAGGAATTCTGTCTTGTTTGGGTTGAGCTTCAGGTAGGCGCTGGGCATCCTGGTCTAGATGATGCACCAGAAGTGTTTGAGGCACTGGATGTCTGAAGCAGAAGAACTTTCAAGAAGAGTTGTGCATCATTGGCTAACTAGTGAACCTTGATACAGTCTGTGAGTCCAGCACCGAGCGGCTCCATGTACAGGGGGACGGAGTGGCGTTGTGTATCCTCAGCATACTGGTGAACCTTGATACCGTCTGTGACTCAAGCACTGAGCGGCTCCATGTACAGAGGGACGGAGTGGCGTTGTGTATCCTCAGCATACTGGTGAACCTTGATACCGTCTGTGACTCAAGCACCGAGCGGCTCCACGTACAGGGGGACGGAGTGGCGTTGTGTATCCTCAGCATACTGGTGAACCTTGATACCGTCTGTGAGTCAAGCACCGAGCGGCTCCATGTACAGGGGGACGGAGTGCCGTTGTGTATCCTCAGCATACTGGTGAACCTTGATACCGTCTGTGAGTCGAGCACCGAGCGGCTCCATGTACAGAGGGACGGAGTGGCGTTGTGTATCCTCAGCATACTGGTGAACCTTGATACCGTCTGTGAGTCGAGCACCGAGCGGCTCCATGTACAGGCGGACGGAGTGGCGTTGTGTATCCTCAGCATACTGGTGAACCTTGATACCGTCTGTGAGTCGAGGAACCGAGTGGCTCCATGTACAGGGGGACGGACTGGCGTTGTGTATCCTCAGCATACTGGTGAACCTTGATACCGTCTGTGAGTCAAGCACCGAGTGGCTCCATGTACAGGGGGACAGAGTGGCGTTGTGTATCCTCAGCATACTGGTGAACCTCGTGTGAGAAGTTGGCCTGGTATATGATGTTCACTAATTAAAGTGACCACCTTGTACCATGCCAAGCAACCCTTATGGTGTGGTTGTAAGTCAACCTTTTCGGACCAGCTGCCCTAGTGGTAGCGTAGGCTAAGCAGTCTTTTAGGCTAAACTCGTTTAGGCATGTTAAGCAAGCTGTTTCACCATAGGTAACCCCCTTTTATACCAATGAAAGGACACCACACAGATATGTATTCAAAATATATATGTATTTATTACTCAAAGTATCCCCTAGACTCTTTATGAGCACAGGAGCACAAATCGTTAAACAAGAAAGTATTACAATATACGAAAGTTGCACTTTATATGGATAGGCCCTGGTGGCCGCTCAAACCATATACTAAAATAGTGGTATAAGTACCACGAACAGGAAAGGGAGAAGGCCTAGGGCCTTTAGAATCGCTGGGCCTACAAGGAGCTAACTTTAGTTAGTGACCAGGAGGTCCACGGGTCGCGTGTGCAGTGAGGAAAGTTACACGCGGGCGCCCATAGGTTTTCAATGAGTGCGTAATTGTTCAAAAGTTACTGCTAGAAGGGTCTTCTGGGTGGACTACGAATTCAAGACTTCAAACCTAGACATTAGAGATGTTTCTCTACACTTGGGCACCGGAGTGCCAGCTTTACCTCACCCACCGGAAGCGGGTGCATAGGGCTCGAAGTGCGTCGGGTTTCGTCTATCTGTTCAATGGAGCCTGACGACAAAGATGCTGCAGGCGGTCGGTCCAGAAGAGATGCGGTGGATCCAAGGATGGATCGGAAGTGTAGAAGACCTGTAAGCAGAGGGGACAGTGTTCAAAGTCACTAGCCAGTGACCGGCGTGGCACCAGGTAGGTACCAGGCGATGTCGGGTGCAAACAGGTGAAGAGGTGTAGCTTGTCTCTGCAGCCACGTGGTCCCTGAAGGTCGACGATGTCCAGGAGTTGGTTCACAAGCTGTCCCACGCAGGCTCTCGCTGTCGGCGGTGTCGGCGACTCAGAAGAAGCAAACAAGTCTTGGCAAAAGCAGGAGTCGCAGGAAGTGAAGAAAGCTTTTAGCTCTGACCAGCAAGGTCAGAGGGGCTGCTCCTTTGGAGGGAAGCAGGGGCCAGTCTGGGGCAACCAGACCAGCGGCGTAGTTTTTCAAGATGGTCGCCAAGATGGCCACTAGTCAACGGACCAGTTACCGGTTAGGCGCGTCGAGTCACGAAGTGCAGAGGGGCCCCACGCAGATTGTGGAGATGCTGGAGGGCTCACCTTTGATGCAGATGCTGCTCGGGTGTTGGGCTTCTCAGGACCCAAAGCACAACTCGGAGGGAGCCTCTGTGGTCGCGCTTTCAGCTAGTCGAGTGTCTTCCAAGGTGGCTGGCTCCACGGGTCTCGGTGCCTCCACGGGTTCCTTCTTTGCAGGAACTGTGGATCGGGCGGTGAGAGGTCTGGAGGTCCAGTCCTTGTCGGTCTCTGGGCTCGGGCTCCGGCGGGAGGCGGCGGCAAAGCAGACGTGGATTCGCTGGATGGTGCTTGCGTTAGCAAGATGGTCACTCCCTGACCATAGGGGAGATTTTCTTCAGTCTTCTGTGCAGCAGAACGTCGAAGTTCCCGTCTTCTTCTTAGTTGTAAGTTGATTCCAGGATGTCTAAAGTCTTAGGACACAGCTCCTACCTTTAAGCGGATTCTAGGGGCCGGACTACCTGCTAGGTCCCTCCTTAAGGGTGGGACCAGGAAGGGGGGTGGTTGCACCCCCAATCCTTTGTCCAGCTCGCCCCAGGTCTGGGGCTGGTGTGCCCCAGGACCGGATTGAACTGGCATATGTGCCGAGGCTCCTTGTGAGCCTCAGGCATGTCTGTTTTCTTTCAAGCCCTACCTGACCAAAACACAAAATCCTGTCTGGGGTGGTGCTCGCACCTCCCCTGGCAGGAAACCCTTTGTCCACGTCTCCCAAGCTGGAAGGACTCCCAGCAGCAGGAGGGCAGACTTGTGTCTGTGGTGGCAGCGTCCATTTTGTGGAGCTGAGGCTATGTCTGATTTTACCCGGGTTTCAGGTTCTGTACATGTCGTGTCCCTCTAGGAGGGTGGAATGCTAACCCCGTCGCCAGAATTGGCGAGGGGTTAGTATTCCAATTCGTATGACACCTTACTCGACATGTTTAGATAAAGCCAAACCAGAGATAGCATTTAACCGCGAGGTTCATAATGCACTTAAGAGTATATGGTATGACGATATCTGGAAACGGTAGAAGGAAGTTGTTCCGACTACTGCAGACAGGCTCAGCTCATGCCAGAGCACCATCTCACATGAAACCAAGCACTCTGCCTTCAGGATTGTTAAGGCCTGCCATAGGAGTGACTTATAAGTTAACATGTGTCAAATTTAAGGTTAGGTATAGGCATACTACACCTAAGTAAGAGGTGGATACACCAACTTACCCCAGCTGAGTGATCAGCCAGTTGTGTCAAATTGCTAGGCCAGGGGTGGCACAATACATGCTTCAGCCCCTGGTAGGCCTCAGATACACCAATGCCCTGGGTACCTAGGGTACACTAGTACAGGGGCTCACAGGGTGATCCAGTACCAATGGGTCATGCACCTAAAGTGCATAGTGTCAATTTAGCAGAGAGAACAGCAGGCTGGGGGACTGATTGGCAGGCCTACAGCCTCAATACGTCGAAAACCAGTGAAGCAAAAAGCAAAAATTTGGGGTGACCATAGGATAGCAGACCCTACACTCCTACACAACCCCCCCCCAAACGCAGGGACATTAAACTAGCCTTGACCAGTCGCGTCTTCATGTCCTAAGTGGAAGTACCTGGAGAGACCATCTGCATTCCCATGGTCTGTACCTGGCCGGTGCTCCACTGTAAAGTCCATCCCCTGTAGGGAAATGGACCACCTAAGCAGTTTGGGGTTTTCACCCTTCATCTGATTTAGCCACAAGAGGGGCTTATGGTCGGTCTGAATCTTGAAGTGAGTGCCAAACAAGTATGGCCTCAGCTTCTTCAGGGCCCACACCACAGCAAAGGCCTCCCTCTCAATAGCTGACCAATTCTTCTCTCTGGGGGTCAACCTTCTGCTAATAAAAGCAATGGGTTGGTCTTGACCATCTACATTAAGTTGTGACAGCACAGCTCCCACACCCAACTCAGAAGCATCTGTTTGGACAATAAACTCTTTGGAGTAGTCAGGACTTTTCAGGATAGGTGCAGAGCACATTGCCTTCTTCAGGTCATCAAATGCCTTTTGACAGCTTACTGTCCACTGAACCTTTTTGGGCATCTTTTTGGATGTCAGATCATGAAGAGGAGTCGCAATGGACCCATAGTTCTTAACAAACTTCCTGTAGTACCCAGTCAAGCCCAAGAAAGCTCGGACTTGAGTCTGGGTGGTGGGAGGAGACCAGTCCTTGATGGATTGTATCTTACTCTCCAGTGGTTGAACTTGGCCTCCGCCTACAAGGTGGCCCAGGTACACAACCTTACTCTGCCCTATCTGGCACTTAGTAGCCTTGATAGTGAGGCCTGCCTTTTGCAGAGCCTCAAGTACCTTCTTCAGGTGGATCAGGTGATCCTCCCAGGCGGAGCTAAAGACAGCAATGTCATCAAGATATGCTGCACAAAAGTCATCCAACCCAGTAAGGACTTGATTCGCCAACCTTTGGAAGGTGGCAGGTGCATTTTTCAGACCAAAGGGCATCACCACAAATTGGTAGTGCCCTCCTGGGGTTGAAAATGCTGTTTTGGCCTTAGACTCCTCAGCTAGCCTGATTTGCCAATAGCCTGCTGTCAAGTCAAATGTGCTCAAAAACTTAGCAGAAGCCAGTTTATCTATGAGCTCATTTGCCCTTGGAATAGGATGTGCGTCTGTCCTAGTGACAGCATTGATTCCTCTGTAATCCACACAGAACCTCATCTCTCTCTTGCCATCTTTGGTGTGAGGTTTGGGGACCAGAACCACTGGGCTAGCCCAGGGGCTCTCTGAGGGTTCAATGACACCCAGTTCCAGCATCTTTTGTACCTCAGTCTTTATACAGTCCCTGACATGGTCAGGTTGTCTGTAAAGTTTGTTCTTCACAGGAAGACTGTCACCGGTGTCCACCACATGGGTACACCAGTCAGTTTGACTAGGTATCAGTGAGAACATATGCTGAAATGATTGTAGAACTTGTCTACATTCAATTTGCTGATGCTCAGTGAGGTTGCCTCCAAGGGTCACTCCTTCAACTGAACCATCTTCAGGATTCTGAGACAACAGGTCTGGGAGAGGGTCACTCTCCTCCTCCTGTCCCTCATCTGTAGCCATGAGCAAGCCCATGTCTGCCCTGTCAACATATGCTTTTAACCTGTTAACATGGAGTACCCTGTGGGGACTCCTGGGAGTGCCTAGGTCCACCAAGTAGGTAACCTCTCCCTTCTTTTCCAGGATTGTATGGGGTCCAGACCATTTGTCTTGGAGTGCTGCTGGGGCCACTGGCTCCAACACCCATACCTTCTGTCCTGGCTGAAACTCAACCAAGACAGCCTTTTGGTCATGCCAAGCTTTCTGTAAGGCCTGGCTTGCCTCAAGGTTTTTGGATGCCTTCTCCATATACTCAGCCATCCTGGAGCGGAGACCAAGTACATAGTCCACTATGTCTTGTTTAGGCTTTTTGAGAGGTAACTCCCATCCTTCCTTCACTAAACACAGTGGGCCTCTTACAGGGTGCCCAAACAACAATTCAAAGGGGCTGTAGCCAACCCCCTTTTGTGGGACCTCTCTGTAAGCAAACAGAAGGCAGGGTAGAAGGATGTCCCATCTTCGCCTGAGCTTTTCAGGTAATCCTTTGATCATACCCTTTAGGGTCTTGTTGAATCTCTCAACAAGCCCATTGCATTGTGGGTGATAAGGAGTGGTGAACTTGTAGTTGACACCACATTCCTTCCACATAGCTGTCAAGTATCCTGACATGAAGTTGGTACCTCTGTCAGAAACCACCTCCTTAGGAAACCCCACTCTGGAGAATACTCCTAGCAGGGCCCTGGCCACAACAGGAGCTGTAGTGGTCCTAAGGGGAATTGCCTCTGGATACCTGGTGGCATGATCCACTACCACCAGTATAAATCTGTGCCCAGATGCAGTGGGAGGATCCATGGGACCCACTATATCTATTCCCACTCTTTCAAAGGGGACCCCCACCACAGGTAGTGGTATTAGGGGGGGCCTTTGTTGTGCCACCTGATTTGCCACTGGCTTGGCAGGTCACACAGGAGCGACAAAACTCCTTTGTATCTTCATTCATGTGAGGCCAGTGAAAGTGAGGGACAAGCCTGTCCCAAGTCTTGTTCTGGCCTAAGTGTCCTGCTAGAGGAATATCATGGGCCAAGGTAAGAAGGAAGCCCCTAAATTGCAGAGGTATAACCAACCTCCTGGTTGCACCAGGTTTTGGGTCTCTAGCCTCTGAATAAAGGAGCCCATCATCCCAATACACTTTATGGGTACCTTGAGCATTCCCAGCAGCCTCAGCAGCAGCCAGCTGTCTGAGGGGTTCAAGAGAGGGACAGGATAACTGAGCCTGCCCCAAGTCAGCCCTGGAAGGTCCCCCTGTCCCCAGAAACTCAACCTGATCAGGTTCAAGCTCTTCAGGGACAGTTCCTTCAGGGTCCTCTAGATCATCTTCCTGGGAAGGCTGATCATCACTTGTAGGCAGGGGGGAAGGCACAGCCTTAACCCTCCTGTTCTTCTTCTTGGTAGGTGCTTGGTCCATTGTTCCAGGATCCAAGACCTGTGGTTCAGTAAGGCACTTTTTGGCCTGTGACCTGGTCACAGCAAGGACATGTGGTGATATACCTAACATCTCTGCATGTGTCCTGTACTCCACTTCTGACCATAGAGAACTCTCTAGGTCATTGCCCAACAAACATTCTACTGGGAGGTCTGCACTAACCACAACCCTTTTGAGGCCAGTTACCCCTCCCCATGAGAAGTTAACAACTGCCACACTATGTGAAGTAGTGGCATTGCTGGTATTGGTCACCAGGTAATTCTCACCTGGTATGTACTGTCCAGGGTCCACAAAGCCTGGTGTCACCATAGTGACACTGGCACATGTGTCCCTGTAGGCTTGAGCCACTTTTTCATTTATTAAAGGAGTCTGTCTGTACTTGCCCAGGTTACTGGGGCTCACAGTCAGGGACAAATCCATGTCCCCATCACCGATCAAGACTGCCTGTGTCAGGGTTCTGTCTAAGTCAGAATCTCCTTCAGTTCCCATAGTGATTCCCACTACACCCTTTGTCTGGGGACCAATACTGCTAACAGTACTACTGGGAGCAGGTGCCTTAGGAGCAACAGTGTTGGGGGCTCCACCCTTCTGTGGAAATATGGATTTCTCTGATCAGTTATGTCCCCTATCTTGGACCCCAACGGTTTCATGTATGAATCACAAGTACATGTATGTTCCCTCCAGTTCCAGTTATGAAGACGCAAACACATGTGCGTCCACCGTCAACATGTCCTCTTTCAGATCCGCCATGAATAGGTCGGATATTCCATTCCTAAGTATGAAAGGCCACCGGCTTTATATGGTTCACTTATGCCATTTTACAGTCCAGGCAAGTAGGCCCTGATTCTGTCATCAAGCTTTTCTTGCCTTCTGCCTCTGAAAGCTCCAGTCTGAGCCTGCATCTGTGACCATGAACTTTGTCTCATTCCCTGCGCGGCTCACGGTGCCTGACATCAGCCTGTTGCCTGCCAAAAACTGTATTTCACCTTCGAAATTATCTGCTCCGCTCCCTGCCCAATGCATTCCTGTCTAGTAGTTTAAGTAAACATTCTTCCAGCTACCGAGCAGAGGCCCGGCTTCTCTGTCTTTATGCAAGTAATTCATAGCCCTATTATTATGGAAGACTTCTGCCCTCGCATCTAGTGTAGACACTTAGACGCTTGTACACGCACTAACAGTCAGTATAGTCAGTATAGAATAAGATTCTACTCTAAGAGACCTCTCTTTTGTGATACCATAGTTCTTTAAACATAGGATGTTAGATATGATTTGGGATTAGGTTGACTTGACCCTCCAGACATCTGTCGCCACATGTAGAGCTAAATGTCAAATCCCCTTCACCCCCTAGTCGCACGTCAATCATACGTCATGCTGCTGCGCGCGCATTTCTGCCAAGTATTTCTGCTGACATTGCGAAATTCTTTCATGGAACCACCCTATTATGACATCATACCTGATGACGTTCTTTAGTTACACCCAGTTACGCCCACTTTTGCTACGCATGTATGTTTTATCTCTACTATCAATTGTTACGCCTCCTGCATTTGCTTCACTGTAATGCCTATTGTATAAAAGTGATTACTTATCAATAAAGTATGTACTTCACTTCCTGAACCTCCGTGGTGATGGAACCTGGAGTCAACGATTCGAATCGTCCATTGGAATAAAGCCCATTCCGAACCTCTAATATCACGGATTTTGCCTCTTATTTTACTGAGCTATTTTTATTATTTTTCTGTATCAAATTAAGTCCCGGTAATTAAATTATTTACCACATGAATGGCGCCCGAATAGGGACACTTTCTCATCTCACGCGCCGGCGGTGCGTTGCAGGCCCGGTCTCCTGCCACAGCTGGACGGACAACAACGCGTACCAGCAGGATTTCCTGTATCTCCCTCCGGTCAAGCGGGGGCGACTGAGGCTGCGATCAACACCCAGACGAGGCGGTGAGAAGTGCGAAGTATCCCGACCAGAGCCTAGCTGAGAGAGCAAGATCCGAGGTATACAGAGGCCCACCAAGTTCCGAAGTTCCGAAGTTCCGAGGTTTCCGATGTTCCGAAGTTTCCGAAGTTTTCGAGTCGAGTCCAGTCCAGTTCAGTTCAGTTCCGTTCCGAGGCCTTCCGTTCCGAGCTACCCGGTGAGTACCATTACTGGGGAGGCGTTCTGACGTGCACATAGGTTGTGCCGGTCCAGACGGGTTTGGGTACACAAATCCGGTCTGCACTGTTTTAGCAGTGTATCTGTACTGTTTAGCAGTATATCTAGTATATCAAGTATATAAATTCAGAATAATTCAGTTAATGCTGAGGATTATGTTTAGTGATTAAGTTTTCTCAGATCGTCATCATCATTGTTGCTCATTTGAACGTTAAATGTTAAATGTGTTAATAAGTCCTGCATATTGTGGTGTGAATGACTGTTCATTATTGTGTTTATTGTATTAAGTTTGTTCAAGATCCAGTATCAGATCAGTTCTCAATATGCCGCTCTTTTCGAAACTAAGACAGATCACAACTAGAAAAGGGGTACTCGAAGAAGCTGTTCCTATTCCTCCTTGGGACACTCCAGGGTACTTCATGTATCATAAACACGGCTTAGACGCTATATTATTTCTTGATTTATGGGTAGACTACACCAAGGAATTACCAGAAAGTCAGAGGTGGCCCGCAGCTGGGACCTGGGATGCAGAGTGCATCATGAAAGTAGAGGAAGAGTTATGGAAAATAACAGGCAAAACGTTTTGCCTGTTATTTTCTTTCTTTCAAATCTGACTTCCTTGTCTCCCCCTTTTGAAAACTTGGTACAGGATTGTGCCCTTGTTTATTCACTCTTTATTTCCTTATCTCTATGAATACCTTAGAATAAATGTTCCTTTGTCCGGCTGGACTTAGGAAAAAGACACATAGGTCTCATTGTAGTCTATGTTGCAATACTTCTTTCTTTTTTAATTGAATTTAGGCGAAGGACCATTGTTCTTTAAATTAATTGGTATAAATAGTGGCATAAAAGCAAGTAGCGAGTCATACCCACATCTGTTTGTGACAAAATTAGTTGAAAATTCCTTGCCTCAAGTGAAGAATAGAGTATTAAAATTCGAGAGTACCTGGCAAGGTAATACCCCATCACAAATGTTACAAATGTTACAGTACCATTACAATAGAATTAGAGAGGAACAAGAACATGAACAGAGACGCATGAAAGACACAAAAATGAAAATGCTAGTCTCCCAGACAGTTCCAGCTGAAGGTCATAAAAAGGGTACGACACAGTCCGGTGATTCAGCAGGACCTGTAAAAGGGACATGCAACTATTGCAAACAACAAGGTCATTACATACACGATTGCCCAGTCCTGAAGCGTAATATCGCCACAGGTAAAACACAAGAAAGACCACGGCCACCTAGACAGGATCAGAATGAACAAGGAGCACCGCAGCATGCACAGTCCATGCCAGCTCCACAACAGTCTATACAGTTTGTGTCAGCCGCACCAGCGCTGCCTGTTGCTGCCACACAAACCACGACACGACAGCTGTACCAGACCGCACAGTATGACTATCCTGATTATCAACGATACGCATGAACCAGCCTAGAGAGGGAAGTTGACTTACCCCTTATCGAGGTCCCTGTAGACCAAGAAGGACCTTATGTACATAGTGAACTATTAGGCCAGGATAGAAAATTTTTACTTGATACAGGGGCAAGTCGAACAACTATAAAACGTAGTGAAGTTCCAGGGGCACCCCTCTCAGGCTCACAGAATATTTCCCTTGGTTTTTCAGGAAAACCTATTGTTAATGAAGTATCACAGCCTCTTCCACTTACGATAGGACCTTTGACCCGAACTACAGATTTATTGCTTACTAAATCATGTCCAGAAAACTTGTTAGGTATAAAAACACTGAAAGCTCTAGGAGCTATAATATGTTGTTCTCCGGAAGGAGTAAGATTGTTTTTACGTGATTTCAAAGGTCACTATGTGTCTCGAGACATGGATCCCCGACTGCAGACTTTACCTACACATTTATGGGCACAAGGCCCTACTGATGTTGGTTGCATGAATATTACACCATACCGAGTTACACTAAAGGCAGGAGTGGTACTACCACGAATGCGACAATACAAGTTACCACCAGATGCTGTAGTGGCTTTACTACAAATCATTGACGAGCTCATTGCCCAAGGAGTGGTTGTGGAAACAGACTCCAATGTATGTAATTCCCCGATAATTCCGATTCTTAAACGAACAGATCCAAAGGCCCCGCCAGTGTATCGATTGGTTATTGATCTGCGCGAATTGAACAAATGCATTGTGCCACAATTCCCTGTGGTCCCAGATATCTCGTCATTACTGACAGCTATTGATTCCGGAGCAACATTCTTTACTGTAATTGATCTCAAGAATGCCTTTTTCAGCGTCCCAATAGATCCGGAAAGCCAATACTTGTTCGGATTTAGTTTAAATGGACGTAGCTTTAAATTCACACGCGCACCTCAAGGATTTACAGAAAGCCCCAGCATCTATAGCCAAGCACTGAAACGAGAACTCGACAGTATCCACATGCCAGTCAACACTGCCCTGCTTCAATATGTCGATGATCTGCTGATCACCGCTAGAAGCGAACCTGAATGTGAGAAAGCATCACTGACAGTTTTACAATGTCTAGCCGAAAAGGGGCACAAGGTGTCCCCTTCCAAGCTGCAATTCTGTGTCCAGCGAGTTGTTTATCTTGGACACTCGCTGTCCAAGGAGGGAAGGCAGCTTACACCCGACCGCATTCAGCTAATAGCTAACATGCCAATACCCAAGACACAAAAGGAGGTGCGGGCGTTCATAGGCCTCACTTCATATTGTAGGCAGTGGATCCCTCAGTATGCATTTCTAGCAAAACCACTCATTCAATTGACAACACAGGAGGCAGCCACATCGACTGTTCTCCCTTGGACTCAGGAACATGCACAAGCGTTTGAAAGCCTAAAGAAATCCTTATGCCAAGCACCTGTTCTAGCAACACCATGCTACAATAAACAGTTTACACTCTTTGTTACAGAACGCGAAGGTACTGCTTTGTCAGTACTCACTCAGGAACAAGCAGGATCACACAAACCGTGTGCTTATTTTTCTAGTACATTAGATCCCGTAGCTCAGGCTTTGCCTGCATGCCTAAAATCAGTGGCAGCAACAGCTTTAGCAATCAGACAAAGCGATGCCATAGTATTAGGACATCCATTGACAGTTCAAGTACCACATGCAGTAGAGGTTCTCTTGAACCGCACACAAACACAACACTTGACTATAGCACGACTCACTGGTTACGAATTAACATTGTTCCAGCCACATATAGAAATCAGACGTTGTAGTACATTGAATCCTGCCACACTGTTACCTGTAAATGGAACAGACCCACTTGCACATGATTGTATTGAAGTTATCACTATCACGACGAAACCCAGACAAGACTTGACAGACGTCCCATTGTCAGACCCAGATCTGACGTTGTATGTAGATGGTTCATGTATGAGAACAGGTACAGGAGAGTTAGTGGCCGCTTATGCAGTCACAACAGACACTGAAATCATTGAAACAAATTGTATAAATACCTTGTCCGCTCAAGCAGCAGAGCTCATGGCTCTGACACAAGCCTGTATTCAAGCCACAAATAAAAAAGTCAACATATACACTGATTCACGTTATGCATTCGGAGTTGTACATGACTTCGGCGTGCTGTGGCGAGAGAGAGGTTATTTAACTTCTCACGGTGCCCACATTCAGCACGGACCCCTCATTCATGCCTTATTAGATGCAATACATCTACCCACTGCAATATCAATTATGAAATGTAAAGCTCATACGAAAGTTACTGATATCATTTCTCAAGGCAATGATCTAGCTGACAGAACAGCTAAACAGACTGCTCAAACTCAAACATCCGACATGACAAAGACAATAGTCCCGACACCAACACATTGCATGATGGTTAAGGATCCCGCTCTTGACGTAATTGACATACAGACACATGCTACTCCAGACGAAATAAAGAAATGGACTGAATTAGGAGGGATCCAAACGGATCAAGGATGGATGACGAAGGAAAAATCTGTGTGGTTCCTTCCTGATTCAATGGTCCAAGTCGTTATTAACACTGTACATAGTCCAGCACATCTAGGAGAAAAAGCTATGCTAGACAGCATCCAACACATTTGGTTCAACAAACATTTACGAGCAGCAGCTAAACAAAAAGTTCGTACCTGTATGATCTGTTGTCAGTTTAACCCAGGAAAAAGCATTCCCGTAGAACAGGGTGGATTTCAGCCTCCTGATCACCCTTTTGAAGTCCTCCAGATGGA
Source organism: Triturus cristatus (assembly GCF_964204655.1). Lineage (NCBI taxonomy): Eukaryota > Metazoa > Chordata > Amphibia > Caudata > Salamandridae > Triturus > Triturus cristatus. The sequence goes on along the minus strand of NC_140580.1, from coordinate 1,187,750,248 downwards.
TTATATCCAGATGGAACGATGTCGAGGATTCAAATATGTCCTCGTAGTTGTCTGTGCTCTTTCCCGTTGGACAGAGGCATACCCAGTTTCAGATTACACTGCCCCGACTACTGCCAAACAGTTAGTTCGAGAATTCTTCCCACGGTACGGTTTACCACGTGTTGTCTACTCAGATAACGGCCAGCCGTTCTCATCCGAACTAATGAAACACGTTTCACTTTTGCTAGGTTATCAGTGGAAGTTTCACTGTGTCCGACACCCCGAGGCAGCAGGTCTCGTGGAAAGACATAATCAGACCCTGAAAATTAGATTGTCCAAAATTTGTAGAGAGAAAGGTGTCGACTGGGTAGTAGCTTTACCCGTTGCACTCTTTTACATGAGAATGGTAGCACACTCTCGAACAGGGCTATCCCCTTATGAGGTGATCTTCGGTAGACCACCAAATATGTGGGGGACGCCTATACCACGCAAAATAACTGATATTGACTGTAATATGCTGACAGATTACTTGGCTTCCTTGATGTCTGCACTACAATCTTGTCGTTCACAGGTAGCTGCAGCTTTTCCCGACAACACTGAGGTGAAACCCCATGACGTAATTCCAGGAGATTTGGTCTTAGTGAGGAACTTTGATCGGAAGTCTCAGCTGGATCCTAGGTGGAGGTCGCCTCAGCTCGTATTGCTAACGACAAGGACAGCCGTAAAGATCGAAGGTCGAAAAGGCTGGATACATTCAAGTCATATCAAGAAATTTCATGGACTGTCGTCAGACGTAAACGACACACCTTGCGTGTCTTCCTCGATTGACTCAAAACTTCCTTTGGTTGAACTGAGTAACCACGAACAGTACAAACTAAAACTTAGGTCTAACCAGTCAGGCAATTTGATTGTTTAAGTCCTCTCCAAGGTGAATCGGTCGAATTTGTCTCTGACATGTATCACTTAGACCTGTATAGAGAAAGAAACAGAAGGATAAAACTGAAACGACAGGCGTACTGTAAATCACTGCGTAGTCATTGCACAGTGACGTTATTAATTTTGTTTTTCTTAAGTCTTTTAATAATTACTGCAAGTATATTGTTGCACATATATTATCCTATTTCTAGACATGTTTATAAGGTTACTGCTGAACATTCTTTTAGTGAATTACCTCTGCATGAGTTGTCTTATAGATTTGCGCTGCGCAATAACACGTTTATTAGTATGTTACATCATTCCCATCAGGTTAGCAATGCTACAAATTGTTGGATATGTGGCCGACTCCCTCCCTATCAGAATTATAAAGGAATTTTACCTCTCTTTCCATACCCGTTCACACACAACGGCTCCTGTGGAGCATGGTTTAGTTTAATCAATTCCCTAGATTCGAATTCTGCAGTTTATCAAGACAACTGGGTATGGGGAAATTTGAACTTAGTTTTACTTAAGGTCTGCTACCCTAACAAGGAGGGACTTCCCAAAAGAACAGGAACTGATCTGGAAAACGAAGTGTATGGATTAGGTAATTTTACGCTTAATCTTATGATCCTAAATGTCGAATCCGAAGCTACTCCAATTTTGCCCGCTATGTCAATATTTCCAGTAGAAGGTGAATTATGTGTAAGAAAGAATGGTTCCATACATATGGGCCATAGTAGATGCACCACTGTAATAGAATTTAGTGATCAAGGCAAGTCGACATTTAGAGCTTCCCGCCATTCCTATTTTATATGTGGTCGGACGGCATATATACGTCTGCCTCTAGATTGGGATGGTACCTGCTACATCGGATTCCTTTTGCCACCTGTTTTCCTAGCTCCTCCTGATTATCACAGAAATACTCATTTAGTACACAATAGAGAAAGGAGAGATCTCCCAATAGTCGATTACACTGAAACAGCATGGGAAAAATACACAGATTTCAATAAAGGTCTCTTTCCCTATATAGGTACCGTTACTAATAGTAAGCTGATACGTAGATTAACTAGAACCCTTGAAGCAGTAGTGAACGAAACTATTTCCGCCTTAGGCAATTTAACAGAAGAGCAGTCTGCTATGCGGATTGTTGTGCTTCAAAATCGTCTTGTCCTTGACGTCATCCTGGCCGATAGGGGCGGAGCTTGTAGGGTCATCGGATCAAGTTGTTGCATTTTCATACCAGAAAATTCGCCATCTGTATATAAAGCCATAACTCGCCTTCATAAGATTGTAAGCCAGATACACCAGAATCCAGGCACCTGGACTTGGTCCGGTTGGTTTTGGAGTGTATTATCTACCTTTGGATGGAAGGTCCTATCCTTCCTAGGTATTGGCTTTCTCATACTATTCAGTTGCTGTCTATGTCTACAATGTGGACCAGCGATCTGTGGTCTGTGTGCCACATCGTGTATTCCACCACCAAGATTTCATTCATCCCAGAAGAAAAAAGAAGAACAAATGATGCTATATGAACAGATCAATGGATTGATGAAGATTGATATCTCTTAACGGGCAAGTAGGGGACAAGGAGGGAATGTGGAAATATGGATTTCTCTGATCAGTTATGTCCCCTATCTTGGACCCCAACGGTTTCATGTATGAATCACAAGTACATGTATGTTCCCTCCAGTTCCAGTTATGAAGACGCAAACACATGTGCGTCCACCGTCAACATGTCCTCTTTCAGATCCGCCATGAATAGGTCGGATATTCCATTCCTAAGTATGAAAGGCCACCGGCTTTATATGGTTCACTTATGCCATTTTACAGTCCAGGCAAGTAGGCCCTGATTCTGTCATCAAGCTTTTCTTGCCTTCTGCCTCTGAAAGCTCCAGTCTGAGCCTGCATCTGTGACCATGAACTTTGTCTCATTCCCTGCGCGGCTCACGGTGCCTGACATCAGCCTGTTGCCTGCCAAAAACTGTATTTCACCTTCGAAATTATCTGCTCCGCTCCCTGCCCAATGCATTCCTGTCTAGTAGTTTAAGTAAACATTCTTCCAGCTACCGAGCAGAGGCCCGGCTTCTCTGTCTTTATGCAAGTAATTCATAGCCCTATTATTATGGAAGACTTCTGCCCTCGCATCTAGTGTAGACACTTAGACGCTTGTACACGCACTAACAGTCAGTATAGTCAGTATAGAATAAGATTCTACTCTAAGAGACCTCTCTTTTGTGATACCATAGTTCTTTAAACATAGGATGTTAGATATGATTTGGGATTAGGTTGACTTGACCCTCCAGACATCTGTCGCCACATGTAGAGCTAAATGTCAAATCCCCTTCACCCCCTAGTCGCACGTCAATCATACGTCATGCTGCTGCGCGTGCATTTCTGCCAAGTATTTCTGCTGACATTGCGAAATTCTTTCATGGAACCACCCTATTATGACATCATACCTGATGACGTTCTTTAGTTACACCCAGTTACGCCCACTTTTGCTACGCATGTATGTTTTATCTCTACTATCAATTGTTACGCCTCCTGCATTTGCTTCACTGTAATGCCTATTGTATAAAAGTGATTACTTATCAATAAAGTATGTACTTCACTTCCTGAACCTCCGTGGTGATGGAACCTGGAGTCAACGATTCGAATCGTCCATTGGAATAAAGCCCATTCCGAACCTCTAATATCACGGATTTTGCCTCTTATTTTACTGAGCTATTTTTATTATTTTTCTGTATCAAATTAAGTCCCGGTAATTAAATTATTTACCACACTTCTTACAATCACTAGTCCAGTGAGTTGTATTCTTGCAAGATTTGCACCAGGGTTTCTTTGGACCTTCTTTCTTCTTCCCTTTAGGCTGGGACCCACCCTCGTTAGTACTAGTTTGGGGCCCTGTTGAAGACTTCTGGTCTTTAGATTTCTGATCTCCACCCTTTTGGTCTGTTTTCTTCTGATCACCCCCTTGGCCCTGGTTCTGGTTCTTTTGCTTAACCCTGGTTCTGACCCATTTGTCTGCCTTCTTTCCCAATTCTTGGGGAGAGGTCAGATCTGAGTCAACCAAGTGTTGATGCAGTTGTTGGTTCTGACAGTTATTTAAAATCTGTTCTCTCATCCTCAAATTGTACAATCCTGTATAATCAGATACCTTACTTCCCAGCAACCAACCCTCCAAAGCCTTAGTGGCACCTTCAATGTATTCAGACCAGTCCTGAGTCTGTGTCTTCTGGGTGTCTCTGAACATTAACCTGTACTGTTCAGTGGTTAAGCCTAACCCATCAACTAGGACACTCTTCAGGGCTCTGTAATTTCTGACATCCTCCTCCCTAACAGTGAGGAGTCTATCTCTGCCTCTTCCTTCAAAGGAGAGCCATAAGATTGCTGCCCACTGGTCTTCAGGAACCTGCTGCACTTTGCAGGCTCTCACAAGAGCAGTCATCCATTTGTGGATGTCATCCCCACTTTTGTAGGGGGGCACAACCTTGGACAGGTTCCTATTGTCAAAGACCCTATCTTTGTCCTTAGGGACAATGCTGCCACCAGTGGGTATAGACCCACTCTCTTTAGGTTGCCTAGCCTTGTTCAGTTTCTCCTCCATCAGGGCTACCTCTAGCTCCTGCTTCCTGATCCTCAGCTGGGCTTCCTGCATTCTGGCCTCATGTTCCCTCCTCTGAGGGGTGGTCATCCTTCTCCTGGAGTGACCTTGAGAGCCTCTAGAGGCATGAGAAGCATTAGATTCACCTGAGTGATTCCTTTGCCTCCCAAGCCCTGTGTTAAGTCCACTGGGGAGATCCAATGGGATGATCCCATTGTCAGTCCCCAATAGCCTTAGGTTAGCTGGGCCACGTATAACACTTGGCACTGGGCTAGTTCTCCCTTCATCCCCACTAGCATCTGTATCCCTATCACTTTCATCCTCTGTTGTATGATTCTCATCTAAGGGATGACTATTGGAAAGGGGTACCTCAGTAGCATCTTCAGAAGGAGGGCCTCCTGTTCCAGTCCCTAAGGGGCCTAACTGGGAGGCTTTCGTGAGAGCTTTCTGATCTTCATCAGCTTGTAAAAGCTCTCTAAGTTCAGCAGAAGTAGGGTTCTTGGGCTGTTTAAGGCCCCTGATATTTGCCAACTGCCTGAGCTCATTTTGATTTAGGGTAGCAAAGAGAGTTGGTGCCCACTGGGGGTCACTCTCGACAGAGATGGGTACCTTGGACCCCTCTGCCCCCTCCATTGCTCTTAAGTGTGGGTGGATGTGTTGCAATCTACCTACACTTGGGTTTACCTACTAAACCTATCTAGTAGTTGTAGTCAGGGTGTGCTACTCCCTTTGCTCTACAACAACTAAGTTCAGTAGAACTTAAGTATATCTATCTTGTTTTATATGTACCTACAGGTACCTATGTGATCTTTCAATTGGTAACCAAGAGATTACAATGGTAAAACACAGCAAGCTCAAATCCAACCGCTGCTCACCAATGTGAGAAGTTGGCCTGGTATATGATGTTCACTAGTTAAAGTGACCACCTTGTACCATGCCAAGCAACCCCTATGGTGTGGTTGTAAGTCAACCTTTTCGGACTAGCTGCCCTAGTGGTAGCGTAGGCTAAGCAGTCTTTGAGGCTAAACTTGTTAAAGCGTGTTAAGCAGGCTGTTTTACCAAATGTAACCCCCCTTTATACCAATGAAAGGACACCACACAGATATATATTCAAAATATATATGTATTTATTTCTCAAAGTATCCCCTAGACTCTTTATGAGCACAGGAGCACAAATCGTTAAACAAGACAATGTTATAATATACAGAAGTTGCACTTTATATGGATGGGCCCTGGTGGCCACTCAAACCATATACTAAAATAGTGGTATAAGTACCACGAACAGGAAAGTGAGAAGGCCTAGGGCCTCTAGAATCACTGGGCCTACAAGGAGCTAACTTCAGTTAGTGACCAGGAGGTCCACGGGTCGCGTGTGCAGTGCAGAAAGTCACACGCGTGCTCCCATAGGTTTTCAATGGGTGCGTAAAAGTTACAAAGTTACTGCAGAAAGGGTCTTCTGGGTGTACTACGATCTCAAGATTCGAAACACAGACACTAGAGATGATTCTCTACACTTGGGCACCGGAGTGCCAGCTTTACCTCACCCACAGGAAGCGGGTGCATAGGTCTCGAAGTGCGTCGGGTTTCTTCTATCGATTCAATGGAGCCTGGTGACAAAGATGCTGCAGGCGGTCGGTCCAGAAGAGCTGCGTTGGATCCAAGGGTGGATCGGAGTTGTAGAAGACCTGAAAGCAGAGGGGACAGTGTTTACAGTCACTAGCCAGTGACCGGCGTGGCACCAGGTAGGTACCAGGCGATGTCGGGTGCAAACAGGCAAAGAGGTGTAGCTTGTCTCCGCAGCCACGTGGTCCCTGAAGGTCGACGATGTCCAGGAGTCGAGTCACGAGCTGTCCCACGCAGGCTCTCGCTGTCGGCGGTGTCGGCGACTCGAAAGAAGCAAACAAGCCTTGGCAAAGGCAGGAGTCGTGGAAAGAGAGGAAAGCTGATTGTTCTGACCAGCAAGGTCAGAGGGGCTGCTCTTTTGGAGAGCAGCTAGGGCTAGTCTGGAGCAACCAGACCAGCATCATTGATTTCAAGTTTCGTCGCCAAAATGGCCACTAGCCCACGGGCCAGGGACCGGGCAGGCGCGTCGAGATGCAAAGTGCAGAGGGGCCCCACGCAGATCGTGGAGATGCTGGAGGGCTCACCTTTGGTGCAGATGCTGCTCGATGGTTGGGCTTCTCAGGACCCAAAGCACAACTTGGAGGGAGCCTCTGTCGTTGCGCTTGCAGCTTGTCGTCGGTCTTCCAAGATGGCTGGCTCCACGTGTCTCGGTGCCTCCACGGGTTCCTTCGTTGCAGGGACTGTGGATCGGGCGGTGAGAGGTCTGGAGGTCCAGGTCTTGTCGGGCTCTGGGCTCGGGCTCCGGCAGGAGGCGGCGGCAAAGCAGACCTTCAATAGCTGGTTGGTGCTTGCGTTAGCAAGATGGTCACTCCCTGACCATAGGGGAGATTTCCTTCAGTCCTCTGTGCAGCAGAGCGTCGAAGTTCCCGTCTTCTTCTTGTTGTTAAGTTGATTCCAGGATGTCTGAAGTCTTAGGACACAGCTCCTACCTTTAAGCGGATTCTAGGGGCCGGACTACCTGCTAGGTCCCTCCCTAAGGGTGGGACCAGGAAGGGGGGTGGTTACACCCCCAATCCTTTGTCCAGCTCGCCCCAGGTCCGGGGCTGGTGTGCCCCAGGACCGGTTTGAACTGGCATATGCACCGAGGCTCCTTGTGAGCCTCAGGCATGTCTGGGTTCTTTCAAGCCCTACCTGACCAATACACAAAATCCTGTCTGGGGTGGTGCACGCACCTCCCCTGGCAGGAAACCCTTTGTCCACATCTCCCAAGCTGGAAGGACTCCCAGCAGCAGGAGGGCAGACTTGTGTCTGTGGTGGCAGCATCCATTTTGTGGAGCTGAGGCTATGTCTGATTTTACCCGGGTTTCAGGTACTGTACATGTCGTGTCCCTCTAGAAGGGTGGAATGCTAACCCCGTCGCCAGAATTGGCGAGGGGTTAGTATTCCAATTCGTATGACACCTTACTCGACATGTTTTGATAAAGCCAAACCAAAGATAGCATTTAACCGCGAGGTTCATAATGCACTTAAGAGTATATGGTATGACGATATCTGGAAACGGTAGAAGGAAGTTGTTCCGACCACTGCAGACAGGCTCAGCTCATGCCAGAACACCATCTCACATGGAACCAAGCACTCTGCCTTCAGGATTGTCAAGGCCTGCCATAGGAGTGACTTATAGGTTAACATGTGTCCCATTTAAGGTTAGGTATAGGTATACTACACCTAAGTAAGAGGTGGTTACACCAACTTACCGCAGCTGAGTGATCAGCCAGTTGTGTCAAATTTGTTAGGCCAGGCCAGGGGTGGCACAATACATGCTTCAGCCCCTGGTAGGCCTTAGATACACCAATGCCCTGGGTACATAGTGTACCCTAGTACAGGGGCTCACAGGGTGATCCAGTTCCAATGGGTCATGCACCTAAAGTGCATAGTGTCAATTTAGCAGAGAGAACAGCAGGCTGGGGGTCTGATTGGCAGGCCCACAGCCTCAATACGTCGAAAACCAGTGAAGCAAAAAGCAAAAATTTGGGGTGACCATAGGATAGCAGACCCTACTCTCCTACACTCATGTCACCAGTCCATTAGAAACTGTGCATGGCTGTTGCTCACGTTGCCAGTCTGTTTTGCTCTGTAGAAGCGATGCATGGCTGCATCTCAGGTTCCCAGTCCATTTTGCCCTGTAAAAACCGAGCATGGCTGCTGCTTACATCGCCAGTCCGTTTTGCCCAGTAAAAAGTGTGCATGCTGCTGCTAACATAACCAGTCCGTTATGCCAATTAGAAACCATGCTTGGCTGCTGCGCATGTTGCCAGTCCATTTTCCCCTGTAAAAACCGTGCATGGTTGCTGCCCACATCGCCAGTCCATGTTGCCCATTGGAAACCATGCATGGCTGCTGCTCACGTTGCCTGTCTGTTTTGCCATTTAAAAACCGTGATCTCTCTCACACGGTCACATTCCTCACTCTTGCGCACAACCGCATCACTCGCGCAGTCACCTTCTTCACTGTTGCACACACCTGCCTCATTCTCATACAGTCACCTTCCTCACTCCTGTTCACACCTGCCTTACTCTCGCACAGTCACCTTTCTCACTCTTACGCACACCTGCCTCACTCGCACACAAAGTCACCTACCTAACTTTCACACATTCACCTGCTTCACTCTCAGTCACCTTCCTCACTCTTGCCCACACCTGCCTCACTCTTTCACAGACCCGTTCCTCACTCTTGCACACACCTGCCTCACTCTCACACAGTTACCTTCCTCACTCTTGTGCACACCCGCCTCACTCTCACAGTCACCTCCCTCACTCTTGCACACACCCGCCTCACTCTCACATAGTCACCTTCCTCACTATTGCACACACCCGCCTCACTCTCACATAGTCACCTTCCTCACTATTGCACACACCCGCCTCACTCTCACAGTCACCTCCCTCACTCTTCCACACACCCGCCTTTTTCTCACACAGTCACCTGCCTCACTCTTGCACACACCCGCCTCACTCTCACACAGTCACCTCCCTCACTCTTCCACACACCCGCCTCACTCTCACATAGTCACCTTCCTCACTATTGCACACACCCGCCTCACTCTCACAGTCACCTCCCTCACTCTTGCACACACCCGCCTCACTCTCACATAGTCACCTTCCTCACTATTGCACACACCCGCCTCACTCTCACAGTCACCTCCCTCACTCTTGCACACACCCGCCTCACTCTCACATAGTCACCTTCCTCACTATTGCACACACCCGCCTCACTCTCACAGTCACCTCCCTCACTCTTGCACACACCCGCCTCACTCTCACATAGTCACCTTCCTCACTATTGCACACACCCGCCTCACTCTCACATAGTCACCTTCCTCACTATTGCACACACCCGCCTCACTCTCACAGTCACCTCCCTCACTCTTCCACACACCCGCCTTTTTCTCACACAGTCACCTGCCTCACTCTTGCACACACCCGCCTCACTCTCACACAGTCACCTCCCTCACTCTTCCACACACCCGCCTCACTCTCACATAGTCACCTTCCTCACTATTGCACACACCCGCCTCACTCTCACAGTCACCTCCCTCACTCTTGCACACACCCGCCTCACTCTCACATAGTCACCTTCCTCACTATTGCACACACCCGCCTCACTCTCACAGTCACCTCCCTCACTCTTGCACACACCCGCCTTTTTCTCACACAGTCACCTGCCTCACTCTTGCACACACCCGCCTCACTCTCACACAGTCACCTCCCTCACTCTTGCACACACCCGCCTTTTTCTCACACAGTCACCTGCCTCACTCTTCCACACACCCGCCTCACTCTCACACAGCCACCTTCCTCACTCTTCCACACACCTGCCTCACTCTCACACAGTCACCTTCCTCACTCTTGCGCACAACCGCATCACTCGCGCAGTCACCTTCTTCACTGTTGCACACACCTGCCTCATTCTCATACAGTCACCTTCCTCACTCCTGTTCACACCTGCCTTACTCTCGCACAGTCACCTTTCTCACTCTTACGCACACCTGCCTCACTCGCACACAAAGTCACCTACCTAACTTTCACACATTCACCTGCTTCACTCTCAGTCACCTTCCTCACTCTTGCCCACACCTGCCTCACTCTTTCACAGACCCGTTCCTCACTCTTGCACACACCTGCCTCACTCTCACACAGTTACCTTCCTCACTCTTGTGCACACCCGCCTCACTCTCACAGTCACCTCCCTCACTCTTGCACACACCCGCCTCACTCTCACATAGTCACCTTCCTCACTATTGCACACACCCGCCTCACTCTCACATAGTCACCTTCCTCACTATTGCACACACCCGCCTCACTCTCACAGTCACCTCCCTCACTCTTCCACACACCCGCCTTTTTCTCACACAGTCACCTGCCTCACTCTTGCACACACCCGCCTCACTCTCACACAGTCACCTCCCTCACTCTTCCACACACCCGCCTCACTCTCACATAGTCACCTTCCTCACTATTGCACACACCCGCCTCACTCTCACAGTCACCTCCCTCACTCTTGCACACACCCGCCTCACTCTCACATAGTCACCTTCCTCACTATTGCACACACCCGCCTCACTCTCACAGTCACCTCCCTCACTCTTGCACACACCCGCCTCACTCTCACATAGTCACCTTCCTCACTATTGCACACACCCGCCTCACTCTCACAGTCACCTCCCTCACTCTTGCACACACCCGCCTCACTCTCACATAGTCACCTTCCTCACTATTGCACACACCCGCCTCACTCTCACATAGTCACCTTCCTCACTATTGCACACACCCGCCTCACTCTCACAGTCACCTCCCTCACTCTTCCACACACCCGCCTTTTTCTCACACAGTCACCTGCCTCACTCTTGCACACACCCGCCTCACTCTCACACAGTCACCTCCCTCACTCTTCCACACACCCGCCTCACTCTCACATAGTCACCTTCCTCACTATTGCACACACCCGCCTCACTCTCACAGTCACCTCCCTCACTCTTGCACACACCCGCCTCACTCTCACATAGTCACCTTCCTCACTATTGCACACACCCGCCTCACTCTCACAGTCACCTCCCTCACTCTTGCACACACCCGCCTTTTTCTCACACAGTCACCTGCCTCACTCTTGCACACACCCGCCTCACTCTCACACAGTCACCTCCCTCACTCTTGCACACACCCGCCTTTTTCTCACACAGTCACCTGCCTCACTCTTCCACACACCCGCCTCACTCTCACACAGCCACCTTCCTCACTCTTCCACACACCTGCCTCACTCTCACACAGTCACCTTCCTCACTCTTGCGCACAACCGCATCACTCGCGCAGTCACCTTCTTCACTGTTGCACACACCTGCCTCATTCTCATACAGTCACCTTCCTCACTCCTGTTCACACCTGCCTTACTCTCGCACAGTCACCTTTCTCACTCTTACGCACACCTGCCTCACTCGCACACAAAGTCACCTACCTAACTTTCACACATTCACCTGCTTCACTCTCAGTCACCTTCCTCACTCTTGCCCACACCTGCCTCACTCTTTCACAGACCCGTTCCTCACTCTTGCACACACCTGCCTCACTCTCACACAGTTACCTTCCTCACTCTTGTGCACACCCGCCTCACTCTCACAGTCACCTCCCTCACTCTTGCACACACCCGCCTCACTCTCACATAGTCACCTTCCTCACTATTGCACACACCCGCCTCACTCTCACATAGTCACCTTCCTCACTATTGCACACACCCGCCTCACTCTCACAGTCACCTCCCTCACTCTTCCACACACCCGCCTTTTTCTCACACAGTCACCTGCCTCACTCTTGCACACACCCGCCTCACTCTCACACAGTCACCTCCCTCACTCTTCCACACACCCGCCTCACTCTCACATAGTCACCTTCCTCACTATTGCACACACCCGCCTCACTCTCACAGTCACCTCCCTCACTCTTGCACACACCCGCCTCACTCTCACATAGTCACCTTCCTCACTATTGCACACACCCGCCTCACTCTCACAGTCACCTCCCTCACTCTTGCACACACCCGCCTTTTTCACACACAGTCACCTGCCTCACTCTTGCACACACCCGCCTCACTCTCACACAGTCACCTCCCTCACTCTTGCACACACCCGCCTTTTTCTCACACAGTCACCTGCCTCACTCTTCCACACACCCGCCTCACTCTCACACAGCCACCTTCCTCACTCTTCCACACACCTGCCTCACTCTCACACAGTCACCTTCCTCACTCTTCCACACACCTGCCTCACTCTCACACAGTCACCTTCCTCTCTCTTGCGCACACCTGTCTCACTCTCGCACAGGCACATTCCTCACTCTCGCACACACCTGCCTCACTCTCACATAGTCACCTTCCTCACTCTTGCGCACACCTGTCTCACTCTCGCACAGGCACATTCCTCACTCTCGCACAGCCACCTGTACACACCTGCCTCACTCTTCCACACACAATCTCCTGCCTCACTCACTCAAACCTTCCTTACTTCTACACATGCTCGCCTGCCTTATTCCATATGCACTCACTTACCTCATTCCCAGACAAACTCACTGTGTGACATCCACACAAGCCGACTAGCCCTATTCTCACACAACTGTCTCTCTCCCATAGTTGCCTGGTTTACTCTGTACCCACCTGACTCTCTCCGGACACGTTCCCTTGCCTCGATCCAGACATTAATCTGCCTCACCCTTGCTCAACCTCCCTGCTTCTCATTCACACACAAAAAGAACAATTGATGGATGAATGCTGCACAATGTCAAACATTTACCCCAGTACAGAGATCTGGGCCAAAATCCATTGTGCATTTCCAGTTCAGATCCAGCCATATGCAAATCAGTCTTGACCCTGTGCCTCATGGGAACAGTCCAGCCCGAACTGCCTTGCAAGGTTCTCCCTGGACTGAAAACAAGCATCCTAGGACTGGTTAAGGGGGTAACATCCCAAATCAGCCAGGCTAGCTTGACTCCAGTGGCATGAAGAGCACGGGTCCCACGTCTGGGCATACCCATCCCACTTAGGGTGACAATTGTTAAAACAACAATGATGGACAGAATGCAGAACAATGTCATACATTCACCCCAGTACAGAGATCTGGGCCTAAATCCATCTATGTTTTGCTCCCTATGCCAATCCAGTTTAAACCAACCATATGCAAATCAGTCTTGACCCTGTGCCTCATGGGAACAGCCCAACCCGAACTGCCAAGCCAGGTTTTACCTGGACTGGAAACAAGCATCCTAGGACCGGTTTCGGGGTATCACACCTCATCAGCCAGGCTAGTTTGACTCCAGTGGCATTTGTGTCTTTGGTTTCTCTTCCACTCACAGGCACATGCCTTTCTCTTGACATATTCACCTGCCTCACTCTGGCCAAATTCACCTGTTTCACTTCTTTCTGCCTCAGTCTAGACACATTTAACAGCCTCACCCCTCCTCACATGCTTAGCTTCCTCTCTTTTAATGTTTAATTGCATCTCAGCATTCCTCTTCTGTAACTTCTTGCAGGGTTGAAAGGTCGTGTCCTGAATGCTGCAGGCAAGCCTCTACCTGGAGCTGTTCTTCAAATATTGAACAGGAAGGACAGCCTCTCACATCGAACCACCGCACTTGGAGAATTCTACAAGCTGTTACTGCCCGGAAATTACACCTTCCAGGTGAGAGCAGAGACCACCTCTCTGTGAGCAATGTCCTCCAGCATCTCCATTTCATCCACAGCACCTCTGCCTCAACCTCCCTCTAGCACATCCACCTCAGCTGCCCTCCAGCGCCGCCACCACGTTCATCTCACCGCCTCAACCTCCCTCCAGCACCTCCAGTCCCTGAGTAGTGCAGAGGCCGCCTCACCGTCTTACAGTGTCTCCATTCCTTCCATAGTTCAGAGGCCGCCTCACCGTCTTCCAGCGCCTCCATTCCTTCCATAGCTCTGAGGCCCCCTTCACATTCCTCTGCCTCAACCTCCCTCCAGCACCTCCATTCCTTGAGTAGTGCAATGGCCGCCTCACCGTCTTCCAGTGTCTCCATTCCTTCCATGTTCTGAGGCCCCCTGTCACATCTCCCCACCTTAATCGCCCTTCATTCTTTGAGTAGGTCAGGGGACCCCTATCACATGTCTCTGCCTCGGTTGTCCTCCAGTGCCTCCTTTCATTGAGTAGTTCAGAGGCCCCCTTCACATCCCTCTGCCTCAACCATCCTCCAGCACCTCCATTCCTTCAGTAGTTCTCTGCCTCGGGTGTGCTCCAGTGCCTCCTTTCATTGAGTAGTTCAGAGGCCCCCTTCACATCCCTCTGCCTCAACCATCCTCCAGCACCTCCATTCCTTCAGTAGTTCTCTGCCTCGGGTGTCCTCCAGTGCCTCCTTTCATTGAGTAGTTCAGAGGCCCCCTTCACGTCCCTCTGCCTCAACCATCCTCCAGCACCTCCATTCCTTCAGTAGTTCTCTGCCTCGGTTGTCCTCCAGTGCCTCCTTTCATTGAGTAGTTCAGAGGCCCCCTTCACGTCCCTCTGCCTCAACCGTCCTCCAGCACCTCCATTCCTTCAGTAGTTCTCTGCCTCGGTTGTCCTCCAGTGCCTCCTTTCATTGAGTAGTTCAGAGGCCCCCTTCACGTCCCTCTGCCTCAACCGTCCTCCAGCACCTCCATTCCTTCAGTAGTTCTCTGCCTCGGTTGTCCTCCAGTGCCTCCTTTCATTGAGGAGTTCAGAGGCCCGGCTTCACATCCCTCTGCCTCAACCATCCTCCAGCACCTCCATTCCTTCAGTAGTTCTCTGCCTCGGTTGTCCTCCAGTGCCTCCTTTCATTGAGTAGTTCAGAGGCCCCCTTCACATCCCTCTGCCTCAACCATCCTCCAGCACCTCCATTCCTTCAGTAGTTCTCTGCCTCGGGTGTCCTCCAGTGCCTCCTTTCATTGAGTAGTTCAGAGGCCCCCTTCACATCCCTCTGCCTCAACCATCATCCAGCACCTCCATTCCTTCAGTAGTTCTCTGCCTCGGGTGTCCTCCAGTGCCTCCTTTCATTGAGTAGTTCAGAGGCCCCCTTCACGTCCCGCTGCCTCAACCATCCTCCAGCACCTCCATTCCTTCAGTAGTTCTCTGCCTCGGGTGTCCTCCAGTGCCTCCTTTCATTGAGTAGTTCAGAGGCCCACTTCACATCCCGCTGCCTCAACCATCCTCCAGCACCTTCATTCCTTCAGTAGTTCTCTGCCTCGGTTGTCCTCCAGTGCCTCCTTTCATTGAGTAGGTCAGAGGCCCCCTTCACATCCCTCTGCCTCAACCATCCTCCAGCGCCTCCATTCCTTCAGTAGTTCTCTGCCTAGGTTGTCCTCCAGTGCCTCCTTTCATTGAGTAGTTCAGAGGCCCCCTTCACATCCCTCTGCCTCAAACATCCTCCAGCACCTCCATTCCTTCAGGAGTTCTCTGCCTCGGTTGTCTTCCAGTGCCTCCTTTCAGAGGCCCCCTTCACATCCCTCTGCCTCAACCATCCTCCAGCACCTCCATTCCTTCAGTAGTTCTCTGCCTCGGTTGTCCTCCAGTGCCTCCTTTCAGAGGCCCTCTTCACATCCCGCTGCCTCAACCATCCTCCAGCACCTCCATTCCTTCAGTAGCTCTCTGCCTCGGTTGTCCTCCAGTGCCTCCTTTCATTGAGTAGTTCAGAGGCCCCCTTCACATCCCTCTGCCTCAACCGTCCTCCAGCACCTCCATTCCTTCAGTAGTTCTCTGCCTCGGTTGTCCTCCAGTGCCTCCTTTCATTGAGTAGTTCAGAGGCCCCCTTCACATCCCTCTGCCTCAACCGTCCTCCAGCACCTCCATTCCTTCAGTAGTTCTCTGCCTTGGTTGTCCTCCTGTGCCTCCTTTCATTGAGTAGTTCAGAGGCCCCCTTCACATCCCTCTGCCTCAACCATCCTCCAGCACCTCCATTCCTTCAGGAGTTCTCTGCCTCGGTTGCCCTCCAGTGCCTCCTTTCAGAGGCCCCCTTCACATCCCTCTGCCTCAACCATCCTCCAGCACCTCCATTCCTTCAGTAGCTCTCTGCCTTGGTGGTCCTCCAGTGCCTCCTTTCATTGAGTAGTTCAGAGGCCCCCTTCACATCCCTCTGCCTCAACCATCCTCCAGCACCTCCATTCCTTCAGTAGTTCTCTGCCTCGGTTGTCCTCCAGTGCCTCCTTTCAGAGGCACATGCAAACAATTAATAAAATTAGAAATCCTGCCACAGGTGTAATGGAGACTGAAAAAGCAAAAATATCAGGAGTGTCTCCTAATTGCTACAGGAGCTTTTATGAAGAAGCTGAAGGGGTTTTGAAGCACAATTTACAACAGTATTTTAATGGATTGCAGCTCCCGCACGTTTTGGTCATTCAAAAAAGTGCATGAAATAGTGAAATAGAATCCTCAATGTTGTCACCGCTTTAAAGAATATGGCCAATGCTAAGGCAGGCGGGAGCGGCAGGATTCCTACGGAAGTACACAAGACTTTTCTAGATGAACTTCCTCCATTTTTTTAATCCTTTTTAATAGCATAAATGAAGGAGCCAAAATATCTAAAAGAAAATTAAGAATCAGTTGTTGTTAGTTTTATTAAAAAAGAGAAAAATCCCCTCAACCCCAATTCATACCGCCCCATAAGGCCACTGAATGTGGGCTCTAAATCATTCATGAAGACCTGGGCGTTGGGTGCGCACTACTGGTTCGTCTGGATCAAAACGGCGTTTTGCCCAAGAGGTCAATGGCAGCAAACACCGATCAATTGATAGAAGTCATCGATTATTTGACAGTTAATAAAGAGAAGGCATCGATCCTTATGATGAATGCAGAAAAGGTGTTCGACCAACTGGAAAACCCTTTTCTTTATCCTGGATATATTAAGCTTCCCACCGGCAATTGTCGATATGCTTAAGAAACTATGGTTATTTGAAAGAGACTATTAGTTATAGATTCCTTACCTTAGAATTGCCACCAGGCATCAGAATGGATCCTGAAAAATGTTTTCTTAGCAGTACCCCTGCGTGTCGGTAGGTGGCGTCGGTAGACTCAGTGTCTGTCGTCGGCGTCGTGGTCGCAGGGATGACATTGCAGTGTTTACTTAGACGCCACCCCTGTGAGCTGACGTCAGTTTATCTTTTTCCACACCAGCCAGCGCAAATCCGAACAGAACTTGCCTCTTAGTTGCTTTTTGACTAACCTTTTTTGTTTTTCAACGTCTTTTGAGTCTTCCGACTCCTTGTGCTCAAGGGATGTTCAGCCGTCGGCCCAGTTTCAAGCCTTGTGACTCCTTTCACAAGTTGATCTTGGTCATTGATCCGCACCTCGTGTGTCTTTGGTGTCTGGAGCGTGACCACGACCCAAAGTCATGCTCTGACTGCCGGGCCCTGAATCCGAAGTCTTTGCGGGAGAGGTCCCGAAAGCTTTTGGAGGCCCAGCAGTCCGCTCAACGTGCTGTTCAAGGTCCCAGTCGAGGGAAAGGTTGTGGGACCGATCACGGAGTCATCACCATTCGTCATCAAAGTCTTTGCACTCCTCGGTTAAGTCGAAGCACAAGAAGAAGGCAAAGAAGCATCATCGCTCTTCGCCTTCTCCCCGTCTTTTGGCTGACGAGACGCGGGACCCGGAGTGTCATCTCACTCCGGCTCCTTCCTCTGAGCCTGCTGGGATGGCTCCATGCTTCCCTCCCTTTCCTGGAGCCGGAGCATCCCCTGCCCAGCTTTGCCAATTTTACGAAGCGCTGCACAGCATCTTTGGGCAGCCCGACTCTGCAGGTGCGCCTTCGGACCCCACGGACCCAGCTGGGGGCCCTGGGCTTTCGATATTGACAGCTCCGACCCCGGCGCCGCAGGGCTTCCATGGATCCAGGGCTGGATCCGGATCGGCGTCATTTGACCTCATAGACTGATTCCAGTGACGAAGCCCCCGACGCTGGTTGTTCCCCCAACTGGCATCAACCCCAGCCTCACCCCCAATATGGACACGGCGCTGGACCAACGTCGACCGACGTCGGTACTGGCGCCGGAGGGTACTTTCTTCCCACTGTTCATTCCTGGCATTCCCTACCGCCCTGAGTGGCTCCCAGATGAAGGTGAGGAGGACTTGGAGGGGTCTGGTTTTTTTTTTTAACAGAGTTTTTATAGCTTATATAGCGCAAACTTAATCCGGTATCGGGTATCAGAGCACTTTACATAGCACCAGTTACGTTACATGAGGACACATTCATTTTTTTTAGGCACAGGGAGATTAAGTGATTTGCCCAGAATCACAGGATGTTTAGCGTTATTGCCGAGACTCGAACCCGGTTCCCCAGAATCGAGGTCGACCGCCCTAGCCTTCAGGCCAACTCCTCTCTCCTCTCTGTTTATTTATTTTGTATTTATTTATAAAGTTTTATATAGCGCGAACATGATCCCGAGGGATATCAGAGCGCTTTACAATTGGAGGGAGAGGAAGGTAAAGGATGCAGTACATGAGTCAAATCGGGATACCAAACAGAGCACAAATCAAAAAGGAACTCACAGCTAACCCTGGGCATAGTGGGCGTAGTGGTGCTACGTGGAGCAGCGCGTAGTGTGGCAAAATCTACGCGCACTCGCGCGCTCCGCGTAGCACCACTACGCGCCGCCCGCCCTCATTTTAAAATAATTTAAAGAATGAAAAAAGTAAATAAATTACCTTACCTGCAGTGCGGCGTCCCGGGGCTCCCTCTTCCTGCTTGCCGGCAACTTCTTCACACAAATGCGCATGATGACAACAGCTGTGTGCAACGAATTTTGATTATATGAGCGATTGCACAAGGACAATCCTAATTCCCTGCTTTTTTATTTTTTTAAGGACTGCCAGCAGCGTGTGACCCACTGGGGTTGGATTGTACTACGAATCCCACCATGCATCTCTGCTCATTGGAGCGAGTACCTACGAGATGTTGAAATAAAAGAGGACAAGATTCGTTGCCCACAGCTGTTGTCAGTTTGCATTGGTCCATGAGGAAGAGTTACACTCGAAACGCGTCGGACCTTGGATGCAGTGGGGGACTGTGCCTTTGTCCTTCGCTGATTTAGAGCTTGAAATTCTCCTGGGTGTGCCAGCCTTGGGTAAAAGTTTCTTTCAATATATAGATATATATGTATATATCATATATCACCTACTGGCGGTTGCCAGTAGGTAGATATAGTTAGGACCTATTTTACCATAGGAAATCCGCAACATTCTATTTGGAATAACTTTAGCGCCGATTGACGAATCTTCGCGAAATTTTCAAAACTGTTGGCCAGCTCCAGTCCGCTCCTACCCTGAAAGTCTCGGGGTGATTCGTCAAGCGGGGGGCGAGAAAAAAGGGGGGTCCCAAAACGCATTTTCCCCATGCATTTTCCCATAGGACCTTTAGCCGCAGCTACAGCCCGAACTGCTGAACGGAATTACACCAAATTTGGCAAAGAGGTAATCCTCAGTTCAGACTCGTGCCTTTTGCTTAAATGGTGTAAATCCGTTCAGTAGTTCATGAGAAAATTACAGTTAAAAGTACATATATATCAATGGCCTCGGGGGATCCGCGCACCCTCCCGATCACAAGCTGAATTTTAATTGGCTGCCTACACTCTGAATCAGGAAGTGTTGGCAGCCATCTTGTGCCTCTTTAGAACCGAGGCACAAGAAACCCCCCAAAAAACGTTGCAAAACGCGAAAAGGGGGCAGTGTAGAAACACCCTGACCCCCTAGGCCTGCTCCCGGGGCTTGAACATAATATAGGCGTGGGGGACTCTCAGGCCCCCCCACACCCGGGGACCGCCACCCCCCGGGGCAACTTCAAAATGTGGGAGGGGGGCCACGCAGCCCCCCTCCTGGAGCCTTGTATAGGCCCTGGGGACCGCCACCCCCCAGGGCCAGCTCCTGCAGTGTCCCGGGGTGCCCACTCCCGGGACACTGTAGTTTGCAATGTCAGGGCGGGAGCCTCACGGCTCCCGCCCTGCCATTGCAAACTGCTTTGCTTCATTGAAGCGAGAGCAGGGAAACCTGCTCTCTCTTCAATGAAGCAAAGCAGATTGCTTTTCCACATGGGGAGCAGCATGTTAGCTGCTCCTCATGGTGAAAAGCAATGCCGGCTCCCGCAGGACGCGGGGAGCCGGCTAGGACCATGGGGGGATTGGGGACCCCCCCCACGGCCCCCAACGAAGAGGGCCAACCCCGGGGTATGGGGTCCCCGGGGCTAGTAGTAGCCCGGGAGGGGTGCCACGCAGCCCCTGCCAAAAAAAACAACAAAAAAATGCTAAAAAAAAAAACAGCCCATGGATGGGGTCCCCGGGGCCATAAGTGGCCACAGGAGGGGGGCAAGGCAGCCCCCCTCCAAAACACTCTTAGTTTGTGAAAATAGACACTTAGAAACTTTTCTGCTGAAAACCACACAATGGATTCCTATGGAAGGAAATACAAGTTACTGGTAAGTACGCTTATAATTACTTATCAGGGTCAGTGCTGGGCTAAAAGATGCAGCGCTGGGTTCTCTCCTGATAACAGGTGAGTAAATCCTACTGATGTCACTTGATTACAACTCCCAAAAAATGGGGCCATGCCAGGGATGAAAGAGGCCTGTATTCCGATGTCAGAGCAAAATAAAGGTCTCAACATCACGATCAAATACAAAGATAAAATTTGAATGGATCTATAATTCATTACCAGTATCAATGTAAAATGAGAATAGCAGCAACGAACGCCCACAAAGAATACCCGAGTTCAAGCGAAACGTCTTATCACTAGGGTCAGGTGCCAAGATAAAAATAAAATGCATGTTCACAATTTAGAAGTATCAAACAGAAAAACCAAGTACATAGTTCATTATACATTGGTTTTTAAGATTATTCTTCGTTTGTACCAAGCTACCTCTACGAGTTTACTAACAGCTAAGACAATTATAAAAGAGGTATCAGTTTTTAAAATCCTAAGTCCTGCCTGGGGTCGTGAGAATCCCAATTAGCGACAAATGGGGAGAATCCACTTGCGACGGGAAATTGAATACTCTGCACAAAAAAATAATAGATGTGATTCGTGTTTGTCGCCCCGGCTGCACATAGGGCAAAACCATGAGTGCCTCTTCTTTACCCCACTTCTGGGTGAATGACCTTAAGGGGAGAGTCCCAAAACAAAATCGTAAAAACAGGCTCTTAGCAAGGGAAGAAGGCATTACATCTAGGTATTGTTCAAAGGATGGAAAGAAATTATGGTCAAGAAACACAGTAGTCAAAGATCCCATTGGGCTTCTGTTTATAAGCTCTTCATCGATGTATGCCCAATAATTAGCTTTCAATACATTTTTATCTGCTATATTTAGACTAGTGGGATCCACCCAGAAGTTATGCAATCCCAACTTCCTCAACCAAGTACATACAAATTTGACCCAAGGTAGAGACCTTGCACCTGGCCATTTTAGTATTTCTTCAAGCAAATCCCTGTAATCATCTAGTTCGGACGTACTCCAAAGGCGGACCAAATAGTGTAGACTAATGTTTTTAATACTGCCACATCTGCTATTCTTTTTATCCCCAATTCAAAAAACAACGGGCTAAGGGGTGAGCTAGATGGGAGACAAACTAACTAGTTTCCTATCAAAGTTATTTTCTGCAGTGACCAAACGCGGAACATCCACAAAGCCCCATATTCTGGCCCCAGATAGCGCAGCCCCTTGTGCCTTGGCACGATATATTTCCAAAACTGGTGATACTACATTTGACACTGTTTGCTTGTGGGTCCTAATGATAGCATAAGACCTACTCCCCACCGCGGGGGAGGCATCGCCATCGCCTACAAGGCCAACCTCCGTCTGAGCACCTACACAGGCAGGCCCACAGACCTGATGGAACACCTCCACTTCTAGATACAGACCAACCCATCCACCACCCTCCGAGGCACCCTCATCTACAGACCACCAGGACCTCGTGCACCTTTTTCAGAATCCATCACCGACTTCATCACACCACACGCCATCACTTCCACCGACTACATCTTGCTGGGAGACCTTAACTTCCACCTCGATAACCGCCAAGACCCCAACTGCACCTCCCTCCTGGACAACCTCCACCTCATCGGACTCAAACAGATCGTACCAGAACCAAGACACTCAGCTGGACACACCCTAGATCCCATCTTCACAGCAGGAAACTCTATCACCTTCAGCCACACCTCGGAACTCCAATGGATGGATCACCGTTGCATTAACTTCACCTTCAAAACCAACATCTCCCGCAGACGTCCGCTCTAACTCCAGCACAGGAATTAGAACAAGATCTCCGACGAACGACTTGCCACTGCCTTCAGCAGCTCCGCTCCCACTGCCACAGACGTTGACCCTACCACCCCCGCTTGCACTCTACACAACTGAATCACGGACTGCGCCAACACCATCGCCCCTTCAAGAAAGCCTCCAACCCTCAGCTGGTTCTCCACCGAAGTCCAGGACTCCAGACGCACCGGCAGACGCCTCGAAAAGTTATTGAAGAACACCAAAACCCCAGCAGACCTCGACAACTTCAAAACAGCCACCACCACCCACCACAGACTCATCAGAAACTCAAGGAAGAAAGCTCTCCAGGACAGAATCCCCACCCACGCATACAATAGCAAGAAACTCTTCGGCATCATCAAAGAGTTTGCCCAACCTAACAGCAAGACCACCAATATCCCACCCTCCCAGGACCTCTGCGACAGACTCAACTCCTTTTTCCACCACAAAATCAAGACCATCTACGACAACTTTGACGACAGCAGCCTCCACGAGAAACCCTCTCCCATCGTCCCCAGCACCACGCATCCGACACTAGACATCTGGACTACCCCCAGCATTGAAGACACCGTAAAGATTATGAAGACCACCCACCCTGGAGCCCCCACGGCCCCCTGCCCCCACCACATCTACCACAAAGCCGCAGACATCATCGCCCCCGATCTCCAACGAATCATCAACCACTCCTTCGAGACTGCCTCCTTCCCCGATGACTGGAAACACACCAGGATCAACACTCTCCTGAAAAAACTTTCAGCAGACCCCTCGACCTCAAGAATTTCAGACCCATCTCCCTACTCCCATATCTGGCCAAAGTCATGGAAAAAGCCATCAACAGTCAACTCCCCGCCTTCATAGAAGATGACAACATCCTCGACTCCTCCCAATCAGGCTTCAGGAAGAACCATAGCACTGAAACCGCCCTTCTCACGGCGGCAGACGACATCCATTCCCTCCTCGCCAGAGGAGAGACTGTGGCCCTCATCCTCTTGGACCTCTCCGCGACCTTCGACACAGTCTCTCACCTCACCCTAGTTCGCAGACTCCACAACGCGGGAATCCAGAACAAGGCCCTCGACTGGATCCGCTCATTTCTCTCCAGCAGAACGCAACGAGTCAGACTCCCTGCTTTCCTCTTGGAACGCACACCGACCACCTGCGGAGTCCCACAAGGAACCTCCATCAGCCCGACCCTGTTCAACGTCTACATGGCCCCGCTAGCATCCATCATCAAATCACACTGAATCAACATCGAATCGTACGCAGATAACACCCAACTCCTCCTCTCCCTATCCAACGAACCCAACATCTCCAAACACTACTCCCAATAAGGAATGGAAGCAGTCATCAGGTGGATGAAGAACAGCTGCCTACAACTTAACACGGAAAAAAAAGTACTCATCATGGGCCCACGCCCTGACGCCTGGAACGACACCTGGTGTCCCCAGTCCCTCTGGAACCCTCGCTCCCCCATGGACCACGCACGCAACCTCGGAATCATCCTGGGCTCCGAACTCAAAATGGACTGCCAGATCAACGCCGTCACCTCTGCTACCACAGTCTCCGCTTTCTACAAAAGACCTTCAATTGTCCCCCCCCCCGAATACAGGAAAACCGTCACCCACTCCCTTATCAGCAGATTAAATCAACGCACTCTACGCCGGGATCAACAAGAACCTCACCCGCAAATGCCAGAACGTCCAGAGCTCAGCTGGCAGTCTCGTCCTCAACCTACCACACCACTGCCACATCAGCTAACACCTATGGACACTACACTGGCTCCCATCAAGTGGAGAATCACCTCCAAGCTTCTCACCCACGCACCCAAAGCCCTCCACAACACCTGACCCGCCTACATGAACCACCGCATCACATTCCACGCACCCCAAAGATCCCTCCACTTGGCACAGCTCTCCCTTACAACGGTACCTCGCATCAAGAAGACCAGATCAGAAGGACACTCCTTCTCCCTCCTCGCGGCCAAGGCATGGAACTCCCTCCCTTTCCACCTCCGACAGATGCCTTCACTCCCCAAGTTCTTGAAGGACCTCAAGACCTGGCTTTTTTGACGGAGCTCTGTAAACTTGCGGGAGCTCTATGCCCCTCTTCCACCCTCCCTCAGCGCCTTGAGACCCTCCCGGGTGAGTAGTAGCGTTCAATAAACGCCTGATTGATATGCTCAATTAGAAGGCTACTCTTGGTTATCTGACCCAACCAATTAAAGTTCTCCATGAGGCGCACCCCTAAATAATCAAAGTTTTCTACCCTTTCTAGTACCTCATTACCAACCGCTTTTTCCTTTCTTTCCCCCTTACCCCCTTACCCAAAATCATAAATTTGGTCTTGTTGACATTAAATTCAAGACCCCTAGACTTGCAGAAATCAAACAATCTGTTAACTAAGGTCTGGAGGCCCATGGGTGTCTTTGAGATAAGGAGGGAATCATCAGTGAATAGTAAAATGGGTACCTTCCCTTTATTCAGGGCTGGGGAATCATTTATACAGTTTTCTAAAACTTCAACGATGTCATTCATGTACATGTCGAATAGCGTGGGTGCAAGAACGCAGCCTTGGCGCACCCCACGTTCAATTGGGATACGTTTAGTCAATTCACTATTAGACTGTTAGACTATTAGTGCCCCAGTGAACCTGTGCAAAATTATTCTAATGCAATTTACTTAGGAGTTGTACTAAATTGCGAGGAACTCATAAATTCAGTAGGACATACCATAGCTTTGCATGTGGAATGAGGTCAAATGCAGCCCTAAGGTCTATAAAGCTTTTGTTGCTGTAATAGATCTATTTTATTATATAAAATTGAGAATCTAAAAATCTGATCAATAGTATTAACCATTGGCTTAAAACCAGCTTGGAATGGTGACAATATCTTATTATTATCCACCCAGTCAATCAACTTATTCAAAATCTGCACATTATCTATCAAGATTCTAGGCCTGTAGTGGGCAGGGTTACTTGCATCTCCCTTTTTTAAATATAGTTATGATCTCAGCTCCCCTCCAAGACTCAGGTACTTTCCCCCGGCAGAGATAGCATTTCCTAGCAGATTTAAATAGATGAGGCTCTGTCTTGAAAAGATCTCCGGGGATTTTGTTTGGGCCTGGTGCCTTAGCCAGCTTTAATGATTCAATGGCACTAGTAGTTTCTTCAAGGCTAAAGGAGGCTGGAATAGTTTATATGTAATGAGGATTTGAACGAGCTGAATTCACACTGTACTGTTCTGCACGAGGCAACTTTCCCCCTCATTAATATATGATTCTGCTCTTTAAATATCTGCTGCTCTCTATTTTTAATTAGGACCATGTTTTGTTGAATTCATAAATGCATTACAGTCCCTGCACCAATGGTACTTCTGCTCTTATGTTATTTTGAGGATAAGATGGCAAACATATTATCGGTACTGTATGAAGTTTATATCACTGTATCCGGCTCAATAAAATAAAAAAGAGTAGTTCAGAGGCCGCTTGGCACATCTCTCAACCTCAACTGTCCTCCAGCACCTTCGTCCCACCCCCAGTTGTGTCCTGGATTCCCATATATGTAATACTGATATATGTTTGTGCTTCTCTCTCGTTTTGTTTTTTTACGGAGTTTTATATAGCGCGAACTTGACCCGAAGGTATCGGGTATCAGAGCGCTTTACACGAGCAACAGTTGCGTTTACATGACGACACATTCATTTTTTGTTAGGCACGGGGAGATAAAGTGATTTGCCCAGAATCACAGGATGTTGCGTGTCCTTGCCGAGGCTCGAACCCAGTTCCCCAGATTTGAGGTCAACCACTGTAGCCATTAGGCCAACTCCTCTCTTATACCACTCTTATATCTCGTTACCTTTCTTATATCTTTCGTTATCACTCATATCTCTCGTTACCATTCTTATGTCTCGTTACCATTCTTATATGCCTATGCTTGTGCCTCCCTCTGCCCAGTAGTCTTGTGTGCTTATCCTGTGTCGAGGTAAGTACTCGTGTACTCTTGCTTTCCCCCGATCAGTATCCTTATATACTCAGCCTTCCCTGCTGTTGATTCTCCTTTGTACGCATGCTTTGTCCTGGTAAGTACTCGTGTACTCTTGCTTTCCCCCGATCAGTATCCTTATATACTCAGCCTTCCCTGCTGTCGATTCTCCTATGTACGCATGCTTCCTCCTGGTAAGTACTCGCGTCCCCTTGCTTTCCCCGGATCAGTATCCTTATATACTCGTCCTTCCCTGCTGTTGATTCTCCTTTGTACGCATGCTTTGTCCTGGTAAGTACTCGTGTACTCTTGCTTTCCCCCGATCAGTATCCTTATATACTCGTCCTTCCCTGCTGTTGATTCTCCTTTGTACGCATGCTTTGTCCTGGTAAGTACTCGTGTACTCTTGCTTTCCCCCGATCAGTATCCTTATATACCCGTCCTTCCCTGCTGTTGATTCTCCTTTGCACGCATGCTTTGTCCTGGTAAGTACTCGTGTACTCTTGCTTTCCCCCCAATCAGTATCCTTATATACTCATCCTTCCCTGCTGTTGATTCTCCTTTGTACGCATGCTTTGTCCTGGTAAGTATTTGTGTACCCTTGCTTTCCCCCGATCAGTATCCTTATATACTCATCCTTCCCTGCTGTTGATTCTCCTTTGTACGCATGCTTTGTCCTGGTAAGTACTCGTGTACTCTTGCTTTCCCCCGATCAGTATCCTTATATACTCAGCCTTCCCTGCTGTCGATTCTCCTATGTACGCATGCTTTGTCCTGCTAAGTACTCGCGTACCCTTGCTTTCCCCCGATCAGTATCCTTATATACCCGTCCTTCCCTGCTGTTGATTCTCCTATGTACGCATGCTTTGTCCTGGTAAGTACTCGCGTACCCTTGCTTTCCCCGGATCAGTATCCTTATATACTTGTCCCTCCCTGCTGTCGATTTTCCTATGTACGCATGCTTCCTCCAGGGTAGCACTTGTTTATGCTTGGGCTTTCCTCCCATCAGTGCTCTAATGTCAGCACTAGGGGCCTGGTTTAGATCTTGGTAGAGGGGAATTCTCCGTCACATATGTGACCGGATATCCCGTCCACCGTATTATGATCCCATTATATCCTATTGAGATCGTAATACTCCGGAAGGGATATTGGCTGAGATCTAAATAAGGCCCTAAATGTCCTTCCATCCGATCAGTACACCTATGTACGTCCCCCTGATAAACATTCCTATAGACTTTTGCTTCCCTCCGGTCAGTACTCTCATGTACCTGTGCTTCCCTCCAGTCAGTACTCTCATGTGCTTCCCTCCGGTCAGTACTCTCATGTACCTGTGCTTCCCACCGGTCAGTACTGTCATGTACCTGTGCTTCCCTCCGGTCGGTGCTCTCATGTACCTGTGCTTCCCTCCGGTCCCTACTCTCATGTACCTGTGCTTCCCTCTGGTCAGTACTCTCATGTACCTGCGCTTCCCTCTGGTCCCTACTCTCATGTACCTCTGCTTCCCTCCCGCCAGTACTCTTTTGTAGGAGATAAGGTATTAGGTACAGTCAGATTGGGGGATGTTGTAGCAAATAAGAGCTGAACAGGTGCTAAGAACACAAGAAAGTGGAGCAGGAGATGAGGGAAGAGATGATGGCAGGGGAGGGTAGGAAGAATGTAAGGCAGAAGCTAGCAGGTCAGGAGATAAAGGGGGAGGGGTGAGCAGGACAGGGCAGGAGATAAAGGGGGAGGGGAGGGCAGGAGATGTGCTTGCAGGACAGTGAGGCTGCAGATGTGTTAGGAGGTCAGTAGAGCTGGAGATGTGTTTGCAGGACAGTGGGGCTGGAGATGTGTTAGGACGTCAGTGGGGCTGGAGATGTGTTTGCAGGACAGTGGGGCTGGAGATGTCTTAGGAGGTCAGTGGGGCTGGGTATGTGTTTGCAGGTTAGTGGGGATGGAGATGTTTTGCAGGACAGTGGGGCAGGAAATGTGTTAGGAGGTTAGTGGGGCTGGAGATGTGTTAGCAGGTCAGTGGGGCTGTAGATGTGTTTGCCGGTCAGTGGGGCTGAAGGTGGGGCTGCAGCTGTTAGGAGTTCAGTAGGGCTGGAGATGTGTTCTCAGGACAGTGGGGCTGGAGATGTGTTCTTAGGTCATTGGGGCTGGAGATGTGTTCTTAGGCCAGTGGGGCTGGAGATGTGTTCTCAGGACAGGTGGGCTGGAGGTGTGTTCTCAGGACAATGGGGCTGGAGCTGTGTTTGCAGGTCAGTGAGGCTGGAGGTGGGGCTGGAGCTGTGTTAGGAGGACAGTGGGGCTGGAGATGTGTTCTTAGGTTAGTGGGGCTGGAGATGGGGCTGGAGCTGTGTTAGCAGGACAGTGTGGCTGGAGGTGTGTTCTCAGGACAGTAGGGCTGGAGATGTGTTCTTAGGTCAGTGGGGCTGGAGGTGTGTTCTCAGGACAGTGGGGCTGGAGCTGTGTTTGCAGGTCAGTGGGACTGGAGGTTGGGCTGGAGCTGTGTTAGGAGGACAGTGGGGCTGGAGAAGTGTTCTTATGTCAGTGGGGCTGGAGGTGTGTTCTCAGGACAATGGGGCTGGAGCTGTGTTTGCAGGTCAGTGGGGCTGGAGCTGTGATAGGAGGATAGTGGGGCTGGAGATGTGTTCTTAGGTCAGTGGGGCTGGAGATGTGTTCTTATGTCAGTGGGGCTGGAGATGTGTTCTCAGGACAGTGGGGCTGGAGGTGTGTTCTTAGGTCAGTGGGGCTGGAGATGTGTTCTTAGGTCAGTGGGGCTGGAGATGTGTTCTCAGGACAGTGGGGCCGGGGACGCTCACTGCCCACACAGAGTCACTGTAGTGTTTTCTCTCTCTCCAGGTGGAAGCGAAGGGGTTCCTGCCCCTGACGGAGAAGGTGAACGTGACGGACTCCGCGGGCTCGTATTCGGCCAATGTTCACGATTTTGTGGTGATAAAGAACAGAAAACAATACCCAAGCCCCTCGTCTTCATTCGCTGCCCTTCAAGTGTTTCCCCCCCACCCCAGGGGGGGTTCACCCCTCCACGGGTCTTCCTTGTGCATCACAAACTTCACCACTCAGTGTGTTCTGTTACCCTCACTCCGCAGCACTCACTGCCATTCATGCTGGTCTGACACCCTCACTCACGGAGTCACATGCTCACCCACGCGTCTCTCCCATCTCTGGCTCCACTCCCTCCACTCCGGATCTCCTCTGCCCTCTTTCCACCCACCCTCACCCCCAAACCCACACCTGCAACTGTCCCTTTGAGTTGCTACAGTCAACAGCTGCTCAGCGCCTTGAAGCCACAGATTCCCTCCTTGTGATAAAGCGCTGTGCACTGGGTTCTCACAGTGCAGCCTCCCCTTCACACAGCTGTCAGCAGCTGCCTCACAACATCTGTTCCACTCATAACCGCAGCCCGTGGCTCAGATAGGTAAGAAAGGCCCAAGTGAGGACAGATGTGACGAGGAGTACACACCGAGGGGTACCACAAAAGGAAACGAAACATAAATCATCAGTCGCTGCAGGTGAAGCTGAACATAGATTCACTCACAGGTAGTGGTCACGTGACAGCATAGACAGTGCCGGGCACTAGTCCTTGACGTCTTGGAACCTCTGACTTGGACTGGGACTCCACCAGAGGGTGCCCACCACTTCCTTGGACACTTACCAACTCCATACAGTCACCTTTCAGTCAGACGGGCCCACCGCACCTCTGTGTGTGATGTTACAAATCCCGAAGAAGGTGAGCGTTTCAAACTTAAGGCGGGGGGGTTCCTTAAGACCCTCTCACATTCAACAGACATGCCTTCAGATAGGGGGGTCGCCCTAAACTTCTTCCAACCCTCTCACAGATTCAACAGACATGCCTTCAGGCAGGCGGGCGCCCTTCACTTCTTCTGACCCTCTCACACATTCAACAGACATGCCTTCAGGCAGGCGGGCGCCCTTCACTTTTTCTGACCCTCTCACAGATTCAACTGATATTCTTTCGGTCAGGGGAACACTCTTCACTTCTTCTGACCCTCTCACATTCATCAGACATCCCTTTGGGCAGGGGGGTGCCCATCACTGATTCTGACCCTCTCATAGATTCAACAGACATGCCTTCGGGCAGGGGGGCACCCTTGACTTCTTCTGACCCTCTCACATTCAACAGACATGCCTTCGGGCAAAGGCGCACCCTTCACTTCTGACCCTCTCACATTCATCAGACATGCATTTGGGCATGGAGGACGACCTTCACTTCTTCTGACCCTCTCACAGATTCAATAAACATGCCTTCGGCCAAAGGCACGCCCTTCACTTCTGACCCTCTCACACGCAACAGATATGCCTTCGGGCAAAGGCGCACCCTTCACTTCTGACCCTCTCACATTCAACAGACATGCCTTCGGGCAAAGGCACGCCCTTGACTTCTTCTGAACCTCTCACAATCAACAGACATGCCTTCGGGCAGTGGGGTGCCCATCACTGATCCTGACCCTCTCATAGATTCAATAGACATGCCTTCGGGCAGGGGGGCACCCTTGACTTCTTCTGACCCTCTCACATTCAACAGACATGCCTTCGGGCAGGGGGGTGCCCATCACTGATCCTGACCCTCTCATAGATTCAACAGACATGCCTTCGGGCAGGGAGGCACCCTTGACTTCTTCTGACCCTCTCACATTCAACAGACATGCCTTCGGGCAGGGGGGCGCCCGTGACTTCTTCTGACCCTCTCACATTCAACAGACATGCCTTCGGGCAGGGGGTGCCCTTGACTTCTTCTGACCCTCTCACAGACTCAACATACATGCCTTCGGGCACGTGGCGCCCTTCCCTTCTTCGGACCCTCTCACAGATTCAACAGACATGCCTTCAGATAGGGGGGTCGCCCTAAACTTCTTCCAACCCTCTCACAGATTCAACAGACATGCCTTCAGGCAGGCGGGCGCCCTTCACTTCTTCTGACCCTCTTACACATTCAACAGACATGCCTTCAGGCAGGCGGGCACTCTTCATTTTTTCTGACCCTCTCACAGATTCAACTGATATTCTTTCGGTCAGGGGAACACTCTTCACTTCTTCTGACCCTCTCACATTCATCAGACATCCCTTCGGGCATGGGGGTGCCCATCACTGATCCTGACCCTCTCATAGATTCAACAGACATGCCTTCGGGCAGGGGGGCACCCTTGACTTCTTCTGACCCTCTCACATTCAACAGACATGCCTTCGGGCAAAGGCGCACCCTTCACTTCTGACCCTCTCACATTCATCAGACATGCATTTGGGCATGGAGGACGACCTTCACTTCTTCTGACGCTCTCACAGATTCAATAAACATGCCTTCGGGCAAAGGCGCACCCTTCACTTCTGACCCTCTCACACGCAACAGACATGCCTTCGGGCAAAGGCACACCCTTCACTTCTGACCCTCTCACATTCAACAGACATGCCATCGGGCAAAGGCGCGCCCTTGACTTCTTCTGAACCTCTCACATTCAACAGACATGCCTTCGGGCAGTGGGGTGCCCATCACTGATCCTGACCCTCTCATAGATTCAACAGACATGCCTTCGGGCAGGGGGGCACCCTTGTCTTCTTCTGACCCTCTCACATTCAACAGACATGCCTTCGGGCAGGGGAGCACCCTTGACTTCTTCTGACACTCTCACATTCAACAGACATGCCTTCGGGCAGGGGGGCGCCCTTGACTTCTTCTGACCCTCTCACAGATTCAACATACATGCCTTCGGGCACGTGGCGCCCTTCCCTTCTTCGGACCCTCTCACAGATTCTACAAACATGCCTTTGGGGAGGGGGTGCCCTTCTCTTCTTCTGACCCTCCCACAGATTCAACAGATATGCCTTTGCAGGGTCACCCTTCACTTCTTCTCTTCTGACTCTCTCACAGATTCAATAGACAAGACTTCGGGTAGGGGGGTGCCCTTCACTGCTTCTGACTCTCTCACAGATTCAACAAACATGCCTACTGGCAGAGGGGCGCCCTTCTCTTCTTCTGACGCTCTCACAGATTCAACAGACATGCCTTCAGCCAGGGGGAGCCCTTAACTTCTTCAGACCCTCTCACACATTCAACAGAAATGCCTTCGGGCAGGGGGGTGCCCTTCACTTCTGACCCTCTCACAGTTCAACAGACATGCCGTCAGCCAGGTGGCGCCCTTCAATTCTTCTGACCCTCTCACAGATTCAAGACATGCCTTCGGGCGGGGGAGGGCAATCTTCACTATTTCTGTCCCTGTCACAGATTCAACAGACATGCCTTCAGGCAAGGGTGCGCCCATCACTTCTTCTGACCCTCTCACAGATTCAACAGACATGCCATCGGCAGGGGGGCCCCTTCACTTCTTCTGACCCTCTCACAGTTCAATAGACGTGCCTTCACGCAGGGGGGCGGCCTTCACTGTTTCTGTCCCTGTCACAGATTCAACAGACATGCCTTCAGATAGGGTGCGCCCTTCACTGTTTCTGACCCTCTCACAGATTCAATATACATGCCTTCGGGCAGGGGTGCCCTTCACTTCTTCTGACCCTCTCATAGATTCAACAGGCATGCCTTCAGGCAGGCGGGCACCCTTCATTTTTTCTGACCCTATCACAGATTCAACTGATATTCTTTCGGTCAGGGGAACACTCTTCACTTCTTCTGACCCTCTCACATTCATCAGACATCCCTTCGGGCAGGGGGGTGCCCATCACTGATCTTGACCCTCTCATAGATTCAACAGACATGCCTTCGGGCAGGGGGGCACCCTTGACTTCTTCTGACCCTCTCACATTCAACAGACATGCCTTCGGGCAAAGGCGCACCCTTCACTTCTGACCCTCTCACATTCATCAGACATGCATTTGGGCATGGAGGACGACCTTCACTTCTTCTGACCCTCTCACAGATTCAATAAACATGCCTTCGGGCAAAGGCGCGCCCTTGACTTCTTCTGAACCTCTCACATTCAACAGACATGCCTTCGGGCAGTGGGGTGCCCATCACTGATCCTGACCCTCTCATAGATTCAACAGACATGCCTTCGGGCAGGGGGCACCCTTGACTTCTTCTGACCCTCTCACATTCAACAGACATGCCTTCGGGCAGGGGGACGCCCTTGACTTCTTCTGACCCTCTCACAGATTCAACATACATGCCTTCGGGCACGTGGCGCCCTTCCCTTCTTCGGACCCTCTCACAGATTCTACAGACATGCCTTTGGGGAGGGGGTGCCCTTCTCTTCTTCTGACCCTCCCACAGATTCAACAGTTATGCCTTTGCAGGGTCACCCTTCACTTCTTCTCTTCTGACTCTCTCACAGATTCAATAGACAAGCCTACTGGCAGAGGGGCGCCCTTCTCGTCTTCTGACGCTCTCACAGAATCAACAGACATTCTGTTAGAAAGGGTAGACGGACCGGGAGGGTCGGCCGGGGTCAAGAGGAGAGGTCTCCGGGGAGAGCCGTCTCCAGCGATCGTACAGACAAGTAACTTCCCCCCCACAGACAGATACCACACACGGATAAGGTTCAGTGTTCTTTATAAGCACTTCTTAAGGTACGGTTGAATGGTACAAGGAGGTCTGGACTCAGGGGTCCCCTCGATTCAAGTCTCTCAATGCAGGGTAAGGGGGGACGGGACAGTCTGTTTACCAGTCAGGTAGTTCGGGTGAGATGATGACTAGCTCACAATCCTCGAGCTTGGTGGTTTAGTTGGTACGGGCCGCGGCAGTGCCAGCAGGTCCCGGTCGAGATGGTCGGTACACGGTCCGCGGCAGCGCCAGCAGGTCCCGGAAAGATGGTCGATGTACGGTCCGCGGCAGCGCCAGCAGGTCCCGGTGAGGATGGTCGTTACAACGGGCCGCGGCAGCGCCAGCAGGTCCCGACGAGGATGGATGTTGCAGAAGGCCGCGGCAGCGCCAGCAGGCAGGACGATGGTTCACAAGAGCGGGCTACGGCAGCGCCAGTAGTCCGTCAAGGCTGAGTTCTCTCGGTGTCTCTCGACTCCAGGATACAACTGCCTTCCTGCTCCGGAGTTGCCCCAGTTATAGGGCAGGCGCGCTTTGATGTCCGGACCCTCGCACTTGGAGGTCGGAGGGCCCGGGATGAAGGTGTCCAGACACCCAGCAGGGGGTGGAGCCAGCGCCTGGGGGAGCTGGAGGCGATCGGCACCTGGCGGGGGAAGAGCTCTTGACACTTCGTCCTCCCATTGACCGGCCAAGTGGTCCGCTCACCTCCCGGGTGGATGGTGGTGCCGGGATGTCGGGGCCGGTCAGGCCCGGGGTTAGGGTCGGGGCGAGGCCACGCGGCCTCGTGGTGCAGGGCCCAAGATGGCGGCTTGAACCGGCCGGGGGAGCCGGTGGGGCTGGGCCCCGTGATGAGTAGAGGTCCGAGGGCAGAAGATCCGTCGGGGGACGGGGTACAGGTGCTTTTCGTGGGTTATGCCTGGTGGGCCGGAGCTCGGGCCCTGTCGTGCGGGGAGGGAGCAAGCCCTTCGTGTGGCCTGTCCAACATGCGTCCCCCCCGGGGAACAACCTTTACAACGCAACTTTTACAACGCACTACCATTACAACGCATTTTTTACAACGCATAATCCATTACAACGCATGACATTACAACGCATGACACTACAACGCATTTTTAAAAACTACCTTTACAACGCATTCCATTACAACGCATACTACCATTACAACGCATACCATTACAACGCATAATATTACACTATACTATCCAACACTTACCCTACTGATGCACCCCCTGGAGTTAGAATAATAATTTTTACCCCTATACTATCCAACACTTACCCTACTGATGCACCCCCTGGAGTTAGAATAGTAATTTTTACCCCTATACTATCCAACACTTACCCTACTGATGCACCCCCTGGAGTTAGAATAGTAATTTTTACCCCTATACTATCCAACACTTACCCTACTGATGCACCCCCTGGAGTTAGAATAGTAATTTTTACCCCTATACTATCCAACACTTACCCTACTGATGCACCCCCTGGAGTTAGAATAGTAATTTTTACCCCTATACTATCCAACACTTACCCTACTGATGCACCCCCTGGAGTTAGAATAGTAATTTTTACCCCTATACTATCCAACACTTACCCTACTGATGCACCCCCTGGAGTTAGAATAGTAATTTTTACCCCTATACTATCCAACACTTACCCTACTGTTGCACCCCCTGGAGTTAGAATAGTAATTTTTACCCCTATACTATCCAACACTTACCCTACTGTTGCACCCCCTGGAGTTAGAATAGTAATTTTTACCCCTATACTATCCAACACTTACCCTACTGTTGCACCCCCTGGAGTTAGAATAGTAATTTTTACCCCTATACTATCTAATACTTACCTTAAATGTAATTTAATATTATGCGTTGTAATGGTATGCGTTGTAAAGGTAGTATGCGTTGTAATGGTAGTGCGTTGTAAAGGTATTTTTTAAAAATGCGTTGTAGTGTCATGCGTTGTAATGTCATGCGTTGTAATGGATTATGCGTTGTAAAAAATGCGTTGTAAGTGCATGCGTTGTAAAAGTGTGCGTTGTAACGTCATACATCCGTCCCCCCCAGCTGAAGGCGGGGAGAGTCACCCATCTCCTTGGTGACTCTCTTCGTCGAGGCGGAAAAAGCGGGACAGGCCATCCGCGTTGGCGTGGTCTTGGCCTGGTCGGTGCTCCACAGTGAAGTCCATTCCCTGCAGGGAAATGGACCAGCGCAAGAGTTTTGGGTTCTCCCCCCGCATCTGCATCAGCCACTGCAGGGGTCGATGGTCGGTTTGTACCCGGAAGTGGGTACCGAAGAGATAGGGCCGGAGCTTTCTGAGGGCCCACACCACTGCGAAGGCCTCCCTCTCGATGGTGCTCCAGCGCTGTTCTCGGGCCAGGAGACGTCGACTGATGAAGGCCACCGGCTGGTCATGACCTTCGGGGTTTAACTGAGAAAGGACGGCTCCGATGCCGTGGTCGGAGGCGTCGGTCTGTACCACGAATTCCCGACTGTAATCGGAGGCCTGGAGCACCGGGGCGGTGCACAGGGCGGCCTTCAGCTTTTCGAAGGCCGCTTGACAATCGGGAGTCCAGTTAATCCGCTTCGGTTGGTTCTTGGACGTGAGACCCGTGAGGGGCCCCACGATGCTGCCGTAGTCCTTCACGAACCGCCGGTAGTAGCCGGTGAGCCCCAAGAAGGCTCTGACCTCGGTCTGGGTGACGGGGGGCTGCCAGGACTGGATGGCAGCAATCTTAAGTTGTAGCGGGGCCACCAGCCCGCTTCCCACTTGGTGCCCAAGGTAGGTCACAGACCCTTGGCCAATTTGGCACTTGCCGGCCTTAATTGTGAGGCCGGCCCGCTGGAGGGCCTGTAGGACCTCTTGGAGGTGACGGAGGTGGTCGGGCCAGTGGCGGCTGTATACAGCGATATCGTCCAGGTAGGCAGCGCTGAACTCTTCGAGCCCCGCCAAGACCTGGTTCACGAGGCGTTGAAACGTGGCGGGGGCATTCTTCATGCCGAAGGGCATGACCTTGAATTGGTAGTGGCCATCGGGGGTAGAGAAGGCTGACCGTTCCTGAGCCCTGGGTGTGAGGCCGATCTGCCAGTAGCCCGCTGTTAGGTCGAAGATACTGAGGTAGCGGGCGGCCCCCAGCCGGTCGATCAGCTCGTCTGCTCGGGGGATCGGATGAGCGTCGGTCCGGGTGACAGCGTTCAAGCCCCGGTAGTCGACGCAGAATCTCAGTTCAGGTGCGGTGCCGGGGGCAGTGGCTTTGGGGACCAATACAACCGGACTGGCCCAGGGACTGTCCGAGGGCTCGATGACCCCGATTGTGAGCATCTTGGCCACTTCCTCCTGTATGCAGGCCCGTACCCGATCTGGTACGCGGTAGGCCCGGTGTCGGACAGGGGGACTGTCCCCGGTGTCCACGTCGTGCAAACACCAAGGGGTGACCCCGGGGGTGAGGGAGAACAGGGTAGCGAACTGCAGCAGGAGGTTCCGGCAGCCCTGGCGTTGCTCCGAAGTGAGGGCGTCAGAGAGCCGGACCCCGTCCACGGAGCCGTCATTCTCCTGAGTCTTCAGAAGATCCGGGAGGGGTTCGGAGTCTTCCTCTGCCCCACTGTCCGTAGCCATCAGGAGGCTGAGTTCTGAGCGCACAAAGTGTGGTTTGAGTCGGTTGGTGTGGAGGACCCGAAGGGGGTTCCGGGAGGTCCCCAGGTCGATGAGGTAAGTGACGGGGCTTTTGCGCTCGACCACTTTGAAGGGCCCCGTCCACTTATCTTGCAAGGCACATGGTTCGGTGGGGGACATCACCCATACTTGTTGTCCAGGCTCGAACTCAACGGAGGAGGCATTGTGATCATACCACCTCTTCATGTCCTCCTGGCTGGCCTCGAGGTTCGCCTTGGCCATCTCTCTGAAGCGCCGGGTCTGATTGCGTAGGGCCAGGAGGTATTTGAAGACGTCTGGAGGGGTCTTTAGGGGGGCCATCTCCCAACCTTCTTTTACTAGGCTGAGGGGCCCTCGCACCGGGTGCCCGTACAGGAGTTCGAAAGGGCTAAAACCGAGGGACTTCTGGGGAACTTCTCGGTAGGCAAAGAGGAGGCACGGGAGTAGTACATCCCACTGGCGACGGAGGGGCTCTTCCAATCCCCCAATCATCCCCTTGAGAGTGCGGTTAAAACGCTCCACTAGTCCGTTCCCTTGGGGGTGATAGGGGGTCGTGAATCTGTAGGTGACCCCGCATTGTTGCCAGAGGGACTTCATGTATTTGGATATAAAGTTTGTGCCTTGGTCGCTGACGACTTCTCGGGGGAAGCCTACCCGGGAGAAGATCCCCATTAGGGCCCGGCCAACCACCGGAGCTGTCACGGTCCGTAGGGGCACCGCCTCGGGGTAGCGGGTGGCATGGTCCACCAGTACTAAGATGAACCTGTGTCCTTGTGCCGTGCGGGGGTCCAGAGGCCCCACAATGTCTATCCCCACCCTCTCGAACGGGGTGGTGACCACAGGGAAGGGTTGCAGAGGGGCTTTCAGCTTCCGACCACTCTTCCCGCTGGCTTGGCATGTGGGGCAAGATCGGCAGTGGTTCAGGACGTCGTTCCTCATTTTCGGCCAGAAAAAGTGGGTCACTAGGCGGCTGTACGTTTTGTCCTGGCCCAGGTGTCCAGCCAGGGGGACATCGTGGGCCAGGTTGAGCAGAAAGTCTCTGAAGCGGAGAGGTACCACCAGTACTCGACCGGCCCCCAGCTCGGCGATTCTTTGCTCGCTGTATAGCAGGTCGTTATCCCAGTAGACCCAGTGAGTTCAGGTGGAGTCCCCTGCGTTCTGGGCGCTGGCTTGTTGGCGGAGTCCCTCGAGGGAGGGACAGGTCTTTTGTTCCTGGCGGAACTGTTCTTGGGTGGGCCCCCCTTCTTGACGCCACTGAGCCAGGTCAGGAAGGTTCTGGGGTTGCGCGTCCCCTTCGGTCGTCGGGTCTGGGAGGCTGGCCTCGTCGTTGTCTTCTACTGGGGCGACCGGGGGCGGAGGTGCTGGCCATTCCGGTTCTTCTGATCGGGGACGGCACGGGCAGCCATGGTCCGGGTGGTTACGCAGGCCCAGTCCGGGAGGCCCAGCATCCCCAGGTGCTCTCTTCTCTCAACGGTGGCCCACGGGGAACTCTCGAGGTCATTCCCCAGGAGGCAGTCCACGGGGGCATCGTCCCGGACCGTCACTTTCAACAGGCCGGAGTCCCCTCCCCATTCGAACGGGACGCAGGCCATTTGACACATACTCTCAGAGTTGTCTGCCGAGCGGACGGGGCAGAGAATGTTCGGCAGGATCTGCTCGGGCTTCACCAGGTGACAGCGGACGGCCGTCACACTGGCGCCTGTGTCACGCAAGGCCTCGGCTCGCTGTCCATTAATGGTCACCCACTGACCGTATTTCTTGGTGTTAGCGGGTAGGGGAGCCCGTGGGACCATGTCTCTTCCCCCTAAGCACGCCAGGACCATGGCGGCCGGTTCCCACTCTTGCTGGGCCGGCTCATACTCTTCTGGTTCCCCCGATAATTGCTCTTCCCCCAGGGCGGCGGCAGCTACCTGGCGGGGCTTGGGTGTTTGGTTCTGCGGGCAGCTCGGGTCATTGGCGTAGTGGCCGACTCGCTGGCATCGGTGGCACGTGACGTTGGCTCGGAACCCAGGACGCCACGGGGGGTTGCCCCGGCCGGCCGGAGGCGGGGTGCTGGCCACGGGTGTTGCTGGCAAGGCGTCTCTCCCTCGCCCCTGGCCCCCTCCTCCTCCCCGAGGACGGTGCTGGCCTGGGTTGCTTCTGTTCTGTTCGTGTGGCCCCCTCCGGCCCACCCGGGTGCTTTCCCATCGGTCAGCTTCGGCGGCGAGCTGCCGGGGGTCAGTTAGCTTACTGTCGAGGAGGTGCTGCCTGAGCTCGACGAAACAGTTGTTCGACAGGTGCTCCCATACCATAAGGTTAAAGAGTTGTTCGTAGGTGGTGACATGGCTCCCCTTGATCCAACCCTCGAAGGCACGGCTAAAATAGTTCACGTATTCTACCCAAGTTGTACCTGGGATCCGGGTGCAATCTCTGAACCTCTGGCGGTACATCTCGGGTGTGAGGCCGTAGCGGGTGAGGAGGGCAGCCTTCATGTGGTCGTAGGACGACATTTGGTGATCTGGGAGCTGCAGTAGGGCATCGCGACCCTCGTTGACAAACCTCCCCCAAAGTCCGGCTCCCCAATCACTCCGGTCGATCCGGTGGGAGGTCATGGCGATCTCGTAGGCTTTAAACCACTGTTGTATGTCGTCTTCTCGGACATACTCGCGGACAACATCCTTGGGGATGTGGACTTTTTTCTCGATTGGCCCCGGGGTGTGTGGTCGCTCAGGCACCCCCAGTTCTTTATTCTGTTTCCGAAGTTCTATCTCCGCTAGTTGGCGCTCGTGCTCGAGCGTTATTTTTTTCTCCTCCAGCTCTCTCTGTCTCTGCTTCTCTTCTCGTTCTTCTCGGAGCCGCATATGCTCGAGGTTGAGTTTCTGTTCAGCTAACTTGAGTTCCCCATCCATCTTGAGTCGTGCCATTTCTAACTCGTGCAATCTGGTTCTTTCTCTTTCTCGGATCTCCTCCTGCGAGAGGCCCGTTCCCCGCTCCTCGGGAGCCGTGGCGTTCCCCTCTGGTGTGATGCTGCTTTGGTCGGAGGGTCCGGCGACCCCAGTTTCTGTCCACGACTCTAGGGCGTGCTTTAGATCATCCTTGGTACTCAGGCCGGTGGTAGCAATGCCAAGTTCTATGCAGAATTGTCTCAGTTCGCGGTGGTTGTATTCTTCTAACTTATCCATTTGGAATTTCTCGGTGGAGCTGCTATCTTTGGCTGACATCGTGTTTTTGTCGTGGGGTGAGCTACTCTCTGTACGATTACGCGTTGATTCGGATCGCGCCGCTGGCCACCAATGTTAGAAAGGGTAGACGGACCGGGAGGGTCGGCCGGGGTCAAGAGGAGAGGTCTCCGGGGAGAGCCGTCTCCAGCGATCGTACAGACAAGTAACTTCCCCCCCACAGACAGATACCACACACGGATAAGGTTCAGTGTTCTTTATAAGCACTTCTTAAGGTACGGTTGAATGGTACAAGGAGGTCTGGACTCAGGGGTCCCCTCGATTCAAGTCTCTCAATGCAGGGTAAGGGGGGACGGGACAGTCTGTTTACCAGTCAGGTAGTTCGGGTGAGATGATGACTAGCTCACAATCCTCGAGCTTGGTGGTTTAGTTGGTACGGGCCGCGGCAGCGCCAGCAGGTCCCGGTCGAGATGGTCGGTACACGGTCCGCGGCAGCGCCAGCAGGTCCCGGAAAGATGGTCGATGTACGGTCCGCGGCAGCGCCAGCAGGTCCCGGTGAGGATGGTCGTTACAACGGGCCGCGGCAGCGCCAGCAGGTCCCGACGAGGATGGATGTTGCAGAAGGCCGCGGCAGCGCCAGCAGGCAGGACGATGGTTCACAAGAGCGGGCTACGGCAGCGCCAGTAGTCCGTCAAGGCTGAGTTCTCTCGGTGTCTCTCGACTCCAGGATACAACTGCCTTCCTGCTCCGGAGTTGCCCCAGTTATAGGGCAGGCGCGCTTTGATGTCCGGACCCTCGCACTTGGAGGTCGGAGGGCCCGGGATGAAGGTGTCCAGACACCCAGCAGGGGGTGGAGCCAGCGCCTGGGGGAGCTGGAGGCGATCGGCACCTGGCGGGGGAAGAGCTCTTGACACTTCGTCCTCCCATTGACCGGCCAAGTGGTCCGCTCACCTCCCGGGTGGATGGTGGTGCCGGGATGTCGGGGCCGGTCAGGCCCGGGGTTAGGGTCGGGGCGAGGCCACGCGGCCTCGTGGTGCAGGGCCCAAGATGGCGGCTTGAACCGGCCGGGGAAGCCGGTGGGGCTGGGCCCCGTGATGAGTAGAGGTCCGAGGGCAGAAGATCCGTCGGGGGACGGGGTACAGGTGCTTTTCGTGGGTTATGCCTGGTGGGCCGGAGCTCGGGCCCTGTCGTGCGGGGAGGGAGCAAGCCCTTCGTGTGGCCTGTCCAACACATTCCTTCGGGCAGGAGGGGCGCCTTTCTCTCCTTCTGACCCTCTCACAGATTCAACAGACATTCCTTCGGGCGGGGGGGGCGCCCTTCACTTCTTCTGACCCTCTTACAGATTCAACAGACATTCCTTCGGGCAGGAGGGGCGCCTTTCTCTCCTTCTGACCCTCTCACAGATTCAACAGACATTCCTTCGGGCAGGGGGGGGGCGCCCTTCACTTCTTCTGACCCTCAGAAGACATGCCTTCAGCCAGGGGGGCGCCCTTCTCTTCTTCTGACCCTCTCACAGATTCAACAGACATTCCTTCGGGCAGGGGGGGCGCCCTTCTCTTCTTCTGACCCTCTCACAGATTCAACAGACATGGCTTCAGCCAGGGGGCGCCCTTCTCTTCTTCTGACGCTCTCACAGATTCAACAGACATGCCTTCAGCCAGGGGGAGCCCTTAACTTCTTCAGACCCTCTCACACATTCAACAGAAATGCCTTCGGGCAGGGGGGTGCCCTTCACTTCCGACCCTCTCACAGTTCAACAGACATTCCTTCAGCCAGGTGGCGCCCTTCAATTCTTCTGACCCTCTCACAGATTCAAGACATGCCTTCGGGCGGGGGAGGGCACTCTTCACTGTTTCTGTCCCTGTCACAGATTCAACAGACATGCCTTCAGGCAAGGGTGCGCCCATCACTTCTTCTGACCCTCTCACAGATTCAACAGACATGCCATCGGCAGGGGGGCCCCCTTCACTTCTTCTGACCCTCTCACAGTTCAATAGACGTGCCTTCACGCAGGGGGGCGGCCTTCACTGTTTCTGTCCCTGTCACAGATTCAACAGACATGCCTTCAGATAGGGTGCGCCCTTCACTGTTTCTGACCCTCTCACAGATTCAACATACATGCCTTCGGGCAGGGGGCGCCCTTCACTTCTTCTGACCCTCTCATAGATTCAACCGGCATGCCTTCGAGCAGGCGGGCACCCTTCACTTCTTCGGACCCTCTCACAAATTCAACAGACATGCCTTTGGGCAGGGGGGCACCCTTCACTTCTTCTGACCTTCTCACAGATTCAACAGACATGCCTTCAGGCAGGAGGCGCTCTTCACTGTTTCTGACCCTCTCACATTCACCAGACATGCCTTTGCAGGGGAGTGCCCTTCACTACTTCTGACCCTCTCACAGATTACGTGACGACAAGCGTTCTCTCCCGTAGGAGTAACGTCCCCAAGTAGGCACACCTTAATTGAAATATCAAAAAATATAAAAGTCTTGCTTTTGTTCAGTTGTTTAATTTATTTTTGGTTGGGTTCCATGCTATTGCATTCATAGTACATGGTGTTTCATATATTTAATTTCACTTTTATTCTTCCCAATGCATTTCGGGCTGAGCCCTTCTTCAGGGGTCTTTGATTCTGAAAGTATAAGAATGATACATTTTATAGCCAGATTAACAGAAAACAACATGTTAATGCCATCACACGAAGCATAAGTGAAACGAGTGAAACAAGTGAACGAACAAACGAACAAGGCCTGTGTTATCATCTTGGATGGTTGCAGTTAATATTTTGTTAGTTAAAACTCCTTTGTGTGATACTCAACACTATACATTTTATCAACGGTGTGCTTGCATGACTGCCAGACTTTTAAGTGGGCGTGTACTGAAATGCTGCGATTGTGCGATTCGCCGATGTGTTAAAACCCAGGTGGCATGCTGACTCAAGTGGCCGTATGGCTGTTTTTTTCAACGATTTGTTAACACGTGATATGGTGCCTGTAATTGGTTGTTAGAAATTTTAAAGTGCATGGGAGAGAAGAATAAAAAGTTGCATAAACGGCTGTCCTTTAATGAAAGTTGGTATGTTCCGGTAATATAAAGGCTTTCATCAAGGTAAACACAGTGGTCCGAAACTGACAGGATAACCTATGAGTGGAACGAAATCATTATCATCGTAGCAAGGGTATGAAATGAAACGAGAAGCGGAAAACCGCGTACTCGCTTACCCGTCAGATGCTGCTCAGACGTTTCCAATAATGTCTGTGTTCTGTGCGTTAGTGATCCATGTCACGCAGTGTGAGCCATTGAAAAAAGAGTTCCGGTCATGTGCTTAGTGAATAGTGAAGAAATACTACGGATGTATCAACCATAGTCAACAAGTGAAAAGGAATAAGTTAAAAGGAATAAACAAGTGACAGAAGACAGACTCACGTGGTTCCTGCTTTGTTCGTGCAGTGTGCAATAAAGTTGTGTGTGGGTAAAAGTGTATTCTTGTTCTGAATCGGAATGCACTTCGAATTAATTGGGTACATGTCTCCTGGTGCACAAAAATAACAATCAAATGTAAATACTGTCTGTGATATATCTGGGTACTAATGCAATGTTTTATAGACAGCCTAATAATGGAGAAATCTTAAAAAGTGTTGAAATTATCAAATGAACAATCAGCAGTTAATCATCATTTCAGATTATATATCATCAACAGTATTAACAATGAAATGAATGTGGGAAATATGAAGGTTGTAGACAGTGTACAAGAGATTGACGCAAGTGGATAGTGTATCCATATAGCTCACTATGGTGCAGACAGAGTGGTTTTGCACTATA
Organism: Triturus cristatus; assembly: GCF_964204655.1. NCBI lineage: Eukaryota > Metazoa > Chordata > Amphibia > Caudata > Salamandridae > Triturus > Triturus cristatus. Next base: position 1,187,705,759 of record NC_140580.1, on the reverse strand, counting down.
AAAAGCAACCAAATTCCAAACGTTCATTCAAGCCTTTTGGTTGTAACGTCGACAGGTAATGTATCCAAAAAGATTCTCTTCTCAATAGGTGTTGTGAATTGTCTCTTCCAGGTAATGGTGGCACTTTTTCTAAAATGCAAAAACGTAGCTGACTAGGGTTGTGATTGAGCTCATTGAGGTGTACAGCAACTGTAGATTTTGCATTTCTCAATCGTATATTACTTTTGTGTTCGATTATTCGCGTTTTTATTTTTCTCTGTGTTTTTCCAACATACGCCAGTCCACAAGGACATTTTAACATATAGATTACATTACTGCTGACACAAGTTCCTGAAACTTTAAGTTTGATAGAAGTACCCTTTGTCGGGTGAGATATTTCATTTCCCTTTATTATGGCATTGCAATTGCCACAATTGTGGCACGGGAGGGTGCCTCGGTGTAATTTAACTTGTACATTTGCTTTTTCTTTTAACAATTCTTTGAGATTGCGGGTGCGTAAGTATGCAAATCTTGGATTAGATGAAAAAATACCTCTAAAATCTTACTCAAGTGCAAGTAGTGACCAATGTTTTAGGATAGATTTTTTGATTTTGTAACTTCTGCTGGAAAATTTGGAAACAAACACGGACCTTTGTTCGTCGCTTTTAGGTTTTGAAGTTAATAAACAGTTCCTTTCCAACTTTTGAGCTCTTTCCATGGCTTCATTTAATATGGATTCAGGATATCCTCTCTGTTTGAATTTCTCCAAAGTAATTGCTTTGTGCTTATTTTACATTTCCTCTGTGGAAGCGATTCTTTTAATCCGGAGGAGTTGTGAAAACGGCAGTTGCTTCTTTAATGATGGTTGGTGAAAACTTTTATAATGTAACAGGTTGTTTCTGTCCGTTGGTTTATTGAATACACTTGTTTTCAGTATGCCGCTATCATTTGTGATCAGAACATCTAAAAAAGATATTTGATGTTTACTGATGGTAGATGTGAATACAATCCTGTCATTGACCTTGTTCAGATTTTCAATGGCGGTAGTTAGTGTGGTCTCTGATCCTTTCCAAAGAATAAAGATGTCATCGATATATCTTTTATATAAAATAAGATGTTGGCTCCATTCCGGTTGCTGTAATATGTGATCAAGCTCGAAACGATACATGAAAATATTAGCGTAGCAGGGTGCGGCGCAATTTCCCATTGATGTACCCGATGATTGTACAAAAAACTGTTTTTTCCATTGAAAATAACTGTGAAATGGAGTAACTCCATCAAAAATAGTTTTACATCTTCTTCTTTGTCACTTTGTACCAGAAAGCTTTCCACTGCTGTTGAACCTAAATCATGTGAAATTGAAGTGTATAATGACTTGACGTCGATCGTACTCATGATCAGCTCTTTGGTAAAAAGCTCTTTGTGGTCTTCCAAAATATTTAAAAAATGGGTGGTGTCTTTAATATACGTTGACATGTTCCTGACAATGGTCTGTACATGCCTATCACTGAATTTCCCCATGGGTTCATGTATGGAGTTGATCGTAGACAATTCACTTCTTCTGACCCTCTCACAGATTCAATACATGCCTTCAGGCGGGGGGGCGCCCATCACTTTTTCTGACCCTCTCACATTCAACAGACATGCCTTCAGCCAGGGGGGTGCCCTTCTCTTCTTTTGACCCTCTCGCAGATTCAACAAACAAGCCTTCGGGCAGGGGGCGCCCTTCACTTCTTCTGACCCTCTCATAGATTCAACAGACATGCCTTCACGCAGGCGGGCGCCCTTCACTTCTTCGTACCCTCTCACAAATTCAACAGACATGCCTTTGGACAGGGGGGCGCCCTTCACTTCTTCTGACCCTCTCACAGATTCAACAGACATGCCTTCTGGCAGTGGGCACTCGTCACTGTTTCTGACCCTCTCACATTCAACAGACATGCCTTTGGAGGAGGGTTCCCTTCACTTCTTCGGACCCTCTCACAAATTCAACAGACATGCCTTTGGAGGGTGCACCCTTCACTACTTCTGACCCTCTCATAGATTCAACGGACATGCCTTTGGGCAGGGGGGCGCCCTTCACTTCTTCGGACCCTCTCACAAATTCAACAGACATACCTTTGGGCAGGGGGGCGCCCTTCACTGTTTCTGTCTCTCTCATAGATTCAACAGACATGCCTTCTGGCAGGGGGCCCTCTTCACTGTTTCTGACCCTCTCACATTCAACAGACATGCCTTTGCAGGGGAGTGCCCTTCACTACTTCTGACCCTCTCACAGATTCAACAGACATGCCTTCGGCACGGGGGTGCCCTTCACTTCTTCTGATGCTTTCACAGATTCAACAGACATGCCTTCGGCATGGGGCGTGTGAGAAGGTGGCCTGATATATGCTGTCCACTAGTTCTAGTGGGCACCTTGTATCAGTCCAAACAACCCCTTATGGTGATAGGTAAAAGACAACCTTTATTGAAAGCTATCCTAGTGGTAGCTATGGAGAGCAGCCTTCAGGCTAAGTCTTGAAGGAATGTAAAGCAGCTTGTTATACCAGTCTATAATCTCTTAAATCATCAAATGAAAAGACAACCACACCAGGTATATATTTAAAATATATGTATTTAGTATAAAACACACCCCTCTGGTCTCTTTATGAGACTGGAGTTCGAAGTACTTAGTTTACAAGTCAGCAATTATCAGTAATAGCACAAATACACGTTTGGGCCCTAGGGGCGTACCAAACCATATACCAAAAAAGTGGTATAAGAACCACGACTGGAATAGACACTAGGCCTATAGCCTCTAGAATCGCTGGGACCCCAAGAAACCACCCAAGGTAGTGACACATGGGACCCACAGGGACTGTATGCAGTGTGTAAACACAACCGCTGGTTCCCGTTATCTTCTATGGGCAATGTTGCGGTTGGAAATTTAAAGATTAGGGACACTTCTAATCGAGTCAGGACCAAACCCTTTTGGACTTAAGAAGTTCTAGGGCTAGCACCCACGAGAGCACCGGAGTACTCGAGTTACCTCACCCAGGGAAGCCAGGTGCATAGGTGTCTTTTGGTGTCGGGTCGCGTCGTAGATTTCAATGGGAGCCTGCAAAGAACTGTTGCTGCCGTGAAGAGGAGAAGTGTCCAAAGAGATCCAAGCCTGGATCTAGGATGGAAGGAACCTGAAAGCAGAGGGGACAGAGTCTGGGTCACTAGCCAGTGACCAAGGGCAGGATAGACCAATGCCCACAGATGTTGGGTGCTTCAGGTGAGTTGATGGGTGTCTTGACTCTTCAGCCACGAGGTCCAGGAGGCATCGACGAGCCGGATTCGAGCTGTCCCACGAAGTCTGTCGAGTGCTGCGGTGTCAGCGACCAGAATGGACCCAACAAGCCTTAACAACGGCAAGTCACTGGAATTCAGAGAAAGGACTGCGGTGCAGACCAGGAAGGTCTTGGGGACTTACCCATCGAGGATGAGTCGGGGAATGTCTGGAGCAACCAGGAAAGCCCAATCAGAAGAGGAGTTGCCTTCTTGGGGACCTACTAGCCAACGGGCTAGCGATCGCGAAGGAGCCTCGAGCAGTCGCACTTGACACTGGCCCACGGGTCACTCATGGAGTGGAGGCCAGCAATCTTCAGTGCAGGAGGTGCTCAAGGCTGGGGCTACTCGGAGCCCAAAGCACAACTTCGAGGAAGACCAGGAAGATAGTGTTGCTGCAAAAGTTCACGTGTCCAGGGGTCACGGTTCCACGTCACCCACGATAGCCACAGGCCTCAGTTTTGCTGTGGTCTCAGGGTAGCCTCTGGCATGTCTGGAAATCCACCTCTGGTGATGCAAAGACTGCGGCGTCCGGCGGAGCTTCAGTGATGCAGACCGGTCAGTTGCTTCTTTGGTGCCTGTCAAGCAGGGGAGTCACTCCTTGACCCCAAGGGAGATCTCTTCAGTCTTCTAGTCGTGATACAAAGTCGAAGGTCCAGGATATATGTTGCAGAGTTTCGTCCACGGTAATCTAAAGTCGCAAGGACTGGGTTTCCATACTTATACTAAGTTTGGGAGTTGGACTTACTCTAGGGACCCACCTATGGGAGGGTTTGGAAAGAGGGGTGGTTACACCCATTTCCTTTGTCCAGTTTCGCGCCAGAGCAGGGGCAAGTAGCCCCTGCAACCAGTTTGAACTGGGCTATGCACAGGGACAGCAAACGTGCCCCCAGTGCAGGACTTCAAAGCACCAGAGAGTGCTCCCGCCCAGCCCCAATACTCATCAGCCTGTCTGGGGAGGTGGTCACACCTCCCTTCGACAGGTCACCTATTGTCCAGGCCTCCCCTGCCGGTGTTTCGGTCAGCAGCAGGAGGCCAGACCCGTGTCTGTGGTAGAGGCATCCATTTTGTAATGCCAGGGCTCAGGAAAGTCCTACCGGGTTTGGCCAGTGTGAACATGTCTCTCCCTCTAGAAGGGGGAATGCTGCCCCCGATGCAAGAACTGGCGGGTGGGGGGGTACTATTCCAAAGCGTTTGACACCAAACACGACATGATTTGATGCAGCCATCCCAAAGTTAGCATTTACCGCAAGGTTATAATGCACTTATGAGTATATGGTATGGCTGTATCACAAAACAGCCATAAGGAAGTATTTCCGAAAGCTGCAGAGGGGCTCAGCTCATGCTTGGGCACCCTCTCACATAAAACCAAGCACTCTGCCTTCAGGATTGTCAACGCTTGCCATAGGAGTGGCTTATAGGTTTATATGGGTCTGTATAGGGTAGTGATATAGGTAGCCTATACCACAGTAAGGGGTGCAAGCACACCCTTACCCAGGCTGCAGTAGCAGACCTGTGGTGCCATTTTGGAGTGCTTCCCAGGGGTGGCATAATATATGCAGCAGCCCCTGGTAGGCCTCTGAGGTACCTATGCCCTAGGTACATAGTATACCATATACTAGGGGCTTATAAGGCACTCCAGAATCCAATTAGATATGTACCTAATGTACATGGAAACCATTTTAGAGAGGAAGCAGCTAGGCTGTGGTCCTGATTAGCAGGGCCACAGCCAGACTAAGGTCGAAAAACAGTGAAACACCAGCAAAAACTGGGGGTACCCATGTGAAGCAGACCTACTCTCCTACACCCCCCCCCCCCAAACACAGGGACAATAAACGAACCTTGGCCAGTTGAGTCTTCATGTTCTAGGGGGAAATACCTAGAGAGTCCATCTGCATTGGCATAGTTACTCCCAGTTCTATGTTCCACTGTAAAGTCCATCCCCTGTAGGGAAATGGACCACCTAAGCAGTTTGGAGTTTTCACCCTTCATTTGTTTTAGCCATAAGAGGAGCTTATGGTCTGTCTGAACAAAGAAGTGAGTACCAAACAAGTATGGCCTCAACTTCTTCAGAGCACAAACACCAGCAAAGGCCTCCCTCTCAATGGCTGACCAACGCTTCTCTCTAGGGGTCAGCCTTCTTCTTATGAAAGCTACTGGCTGATCCTGACCTTCTTCATTCAGTTGTGACAGTACAGCCCCAACCCCCAATTCAGATGCATCAGTTTGAACAATGAACTTCTTGGAGTAGTCAGGACTCTGCAGAATGGGAGCAGTACACATGGCCTGCTTCAGGTCATCAAGTGCCTTTTGACAGCTAGCTGCCCACTGAACCTTTTTGGGCATTTTCTTAGAAGTTAAGTCATTCAAGGGTGTCACTATTGATCCATACCCTTTGACAAATCTCCTATAGTACCCAGTCAGGCCTAAGAAGGCTCTCACCTGAGTCTGGGTAGTTGGAGCAACCCAGTCCATTATGGTCTGGATTTTGCTCTGCAATGGTTGAACCTGGCCTCCACCTACAAGGTGGCCCAGGTACACAACCTAACTCTGCCCTATCTGGAACTTAGTAGCCTTGATAGTTAGGCCTGCTTTTTGTAGGGCCTCCAAAACATTCCTTAGGTGGACCAGGTTATCCACCCAGGTGGAGCTAAAGACAGCAATACCATCTAGATATGCTGCACTAAAAGCTTCCAGGCCTGTGAGAACTATATTCACCAACCTTTGGAAAGTGGCAGGTGCATTCTTCAAACCAAAGGGCATTACCACAAATTGATAGTGCCCACTAGGGGTAGAAAATGCTGTCTTTGGCTTTGCATCATCAGCTAGTCTGATCTGCCAGTAGCCAGCTGTCAAGTCAAATGTGCTAAGGTACTTGGCTGAGGCCAAAGTATCTATAAGCTCATCTGCCCTTGGGTTGGGATGGGCATCAGTCCTAGTGACTGCATTGAGACCCCTGTAGTCCACACAAAACCTCATCTCTCTTTTTCCACCACTGGTGTGAGGTTTTGGTACAAGGACTACTGGACTAGCCCAAGGGCTATCTGAGGGTTCAATAACACCCAAATCCAACATTTTCTGGACTTCTGTCCTGATACAGTCCCTGACATGGTCAGGTTGCCTATAAATCTTATTTTTAATAGGCAGACTGTCCCCAGTGTCCACTTCATGAGTGAACCAGGTAGTCTGACTTGGAGTCAGTAAGAACATGTGTCTGAACTAATTGAGCACCTGTCTGCAATCAGTTTGTTGCTTGGCAGTGAGGCTGCCTGCCAAGGCTACACCATCAACTGACCCATCATCAGGGTTCTGTGAGAGGAGGTCAGGGAGTGGGTCACTCTCCTCCTCCTGTTCCTCATCAGTTGCCATGAGCAAGCCCATGTCAGCCCTGTCCACATATGGCTTTAGCCTGTTGACACGGCGAACCCTATGGGGACTCCTGGGAGTTCCTAGGTCTACTAAATAAGTAACCTCTCCCTTCTGTTCAACAATGGTGTGGGGCCCACTCCACTTGTCCTGGAGAGCTGCTGGGGCCACAGGCTCCAACACCCACACTTTCTGTCCTGGCTGATAAACAGTCATTACAGCCTTTTGGTCATGCCAGGCTTTTTGCAGTTCCTGGCTAGCCTCAAGGTTTTTGTTTGCCTTTTTCATGTACTCAGCCATCCGGGAGCGGAGACCAAGTACATAGTCCACTATGTCTTGCTTTGGGGGCTTTAGAGGTAACTCCCATCCTTCCTTCACCAAACACAATGAACCCCTGACAGGGTGACCAAACAGAAGTTCAAATGGGCTGTAGCCAACCCCCTTCTGAGGCATCTCCCTGTATGCAAATAAAAGGCAGGGCAAGAGCAGGTCCCATTTTCGCCTAAGCTTCTCTGGGAGTCCTTTGATCATGCCCTTTAAGGTTTTGTTGAACCTCTCAACTAAACCATTGCATTGTGGGTGATAGGGTGTGGTGAACTTGTAGTTCACTCCACACTCCTTCCACATAACAGTCAAGTAACTAGACATGAAGTTTGCATCCCTATCAGATACTACCTCCTTTGGAAAGCCTACTCCTGAGAACACACTCAAGAGGGCTCTTGCCACTACTGGTGCTGTAGTTGTTCTTAGGGGAATTGCTTCTGGATACCTTGTGGCATGATCCACTACCACCAGTATAAATCTGTGCCCAGATGCTGTTTGGGAATCCATGGGACCAACAATGTCAATCCCTACCCTTTCAAAGGGCACCCCCACCACAGGTAGTGGTATCAGGGGGGCCTTTGTAGTGCCACCTGCTTTGCCACTGGCTTGGCAGGTTACACAGGAGCGACAAAACTCCTTTGTGTCTGCAGACATGTGAGGCCAGTGAAAGTGAGGAACAATTCTGTCCCAAGTCTTGTTCTGGCCTAAGTGTCCTGCTAGGGGAATATCATGGGCTAGTGTCAATAGGAAACCCCTAAACTTCAGAGGTATAACCAACCTCCTGGATGCACCAGGCTTGGGGTCTCTACTCTCTGAATATAGGAGTGCATCATCCCAATAAACTTTATGGGTGCCACTAGCATTCCCAGCAGCTTGCTGTCTGAGGGTTTCAAGAGAGGGGCAGGTTTTCTGCTCCTGGCTCAGATCAGACCTGGAAGGGCCCCCTGTCCCCAAGAACTCAACCTGGTCAGGTTCAAGCCCCTCTGGGACAGTTCCTTCTTCAGGCTCAAGATCATCTCCCTGAAGAGACGGATCAGTATCCTGAGACAGGTGGGAAGGCTCTGCCTTAACCCTACTGCTCCTCCTCTTGTGAGGCAGCTGGTCCATTATTCCAGAATCCAGGGCCTGTCCAGCTTTTGACATTGTTGCCTGTGACCTGGTCACAGCAAAGACATGTGCAGGGATCCCTAACATTTCTGCATGTGTCCTGAGCTCCACTTCAGCCCAAGCTGACGATTCTAGATCATTGCCAAGCAAGCACTGTACTGGTAGGTCTGCACTTACCACAACCTTCTTAAGGCCAGTTACCCCTCCCCAGGAGAAGTTAACAACTGCCAGAGAATGGTCTGTTCTGACATTGGTAACATTGGTCACTTGGTACATTTCACCAAGTATAATCTCCCCAGGATCCACAAGATCTTTTGTTACCATTGTGACACTTGCTCTTGTGTCCCTGAATGCCCAAGCTTCTACTCCATTTATTAAAGGCTGCTGTCTGTATTTGCCCAAGTTACACAGCCTGAGTTGGTACTCTGACTAGGCCAGAGCCCATTTCAGAACCCAGGGTCAACCCTACTACACCCTTATTCTGTGTATTCCCACCACCAATTGTAACTGCACTAGGGGGGAGCAGGTGCCTTAGGGGCATTGGTGGGGGCTGGAGTATTTTGTTGTGCAGTCACTAGTCCAGTGAGTTTTCTGTTTACAGATTTTGCAACAAGGTTTCTTTTGGACTTTACACTTTCCTGACTGTGAATGCCCACCTGAAGAAGATTTTTAGGGCCCTTGAGAAGACTTCTGGTCTTTACCCTTGCCCCCACCCTTGTCAGAGTTTTTGGAATCTTGCTTCTTTGGGTCACCACTTTGGTTCTGTACCTTCTGCCTCACCCTGGTTCTGACCCATTTGTTTGCCTTCTTTCCCAATTCTTGGGGAGAGGTCATATCCGAGTCTACCAGGTACTGGTGCAACAGCTGATTTTGACAGTTATTAAGAATCTGCTCCCTCGTTATCAGATTGTACAATCCTTTGAAGTCACACACTTTACTGCCCAATAACCAACCTTCCAGAGCCTTAGCAAAGTCAACCCAGCCACTGACCTTGAGGGATCTCCTGTACTTTACAGGCCCTCTCCAAGGCAGTTATCCATTTGTGGATGTCATCCCACTCTGGTAGGGAGGGACAATCTTACTTAGGTTTCTATGGTCATAAGACCTCTCCCTATCTCTAGGGAAATTGCTGCCACCAAGGGACTCTAGTCCCTCCTTTCTACTAGCTCTGTAGAACTCCAGGGCTTCCCTATTTAAGGCCACCTGCTGCTTTCTGAGTTGAACTTTTCTTGCTCATGCTTCAGCAGTCTCTCTCTCCTCTCCTGGGAGGTTTCCCTCCCTCTGTGAGACGAAACAGAGGTTCCTAGATCCCTTCAAGCCCTACTTTCAGGCCTACCAGGAGGAATAAAGGAAGTGGCATTATTGTCATCCTCCTCATCCTCATCCTGATGGTCTGTGTCCACCAGGGTCTGGTCATTGTCATCAGTCTGGTCAGCATTAGAGTTAGGGTCAGGGGAGTTTCCACCCCTAGACCCACCCTCAGGTACTGCCCCACCCACACTGTCTACCTCATCAGGCCCACTAGGCCCTGTGATATCCAGCTTAAGTATCTTTATGAGATGCTGGGTGGCTTTGCCTGTCTTCAGCTTCCTAATGGAACGTAAGGTCCTAAGCTGAGCAAAGGTGAGATCCTCATATGTATAGGGAAGGAGATCACTGGTTCCAGGTAGGGACTCAGGGGATCCTGGCTGGTTAGACATTACTAATGTGGTGTGGTGTAGTGCACTACCTACACTAGTGTGGCCTACTAAACTCTCTTGAGTTGTAGAAAGGGTGTGCTATCCATTAACACACAACTCTAAGTTCAGAAGAACTTACTGTAGCAAAACTTGATATTATATGTACCTCAGGTACCTTTAGTGGTTTTCAGTTGATCAATTCAATTGAGATTATCTGGTAAAACAACAGCAAGCTGGAATCCCACACGCTGCACACCAATGTGAGAAGGTGGCCTGATATATGCTGTCCACTAGTTCTAGTGGGCACCTTGTATCAGTCCAAACAATCCCTTATGGTGATAGGTAAAAGACAACCTTTATTGAAAGCTATCCTAGTGGTAGCTATGGAGAGCAGCCTTCAGGCTAAGTTTTGAAGGAATGTAAAGCAGCTTGTTTTACCAGTCTATAATCTCTTGAATGATCAAATGAAAAGACAACCACACCAGGTATATATTTAAAATATATGTATTTATTATAAAACACACCCCTCTAGTCTCTTTATGAGACTGGAGTTCGAAGTACTTAGTTTACAAGTTAGCAATTATCAGTAATAGCACAAATACACGTTTGGGCACTAGGGGCGTACCAAACCATATACCAAAAACGTGGTATAAGAACCACAACTGGAATAGACACTAGGCCTATAGCCTCTAGAATCGCTGGGACCCCAAGGAACCACCCTAGGTAGTGACACAGGGGACCCACGGGGACTGTATGCAGTGTGTAAACACAACCGCAGGTTCCCGTTATCTTCTATGTACAATGTTGCGGTTGGAAATTTAAAGAGTAGGGACACTTCTAATCGAGTCAGTACCAAACCCTTTTGGACTTAAGAAGTTCTAGGGCTAGCACCCACGAGATCACCGGAGTACTCGAGTTACCTCACCCAGGGAAGCCGGGTGCATAGGTGTCTTTTGGTGTCGGGTCGCGTTGTCGATTTCAATGGGAGCCTGCAAAGAACTGCTGCTGCCGTGAAGAGGAGAAGTGTCCGAAGAGATCCAAGCCTGGATCTAGGATGGAAGGAACCTGAAAGCAGAGGGGACAGAGCCTGGGTCACTAGCCAGTGACCAAGGGACGGATGGACGAATGCCCACAGATGTCGGGTGCTTCAGGTGAGTTGATGGGTGTCTTGACTCTTCAGCCACGAGGTCCAGGAGGCGTCGACTAAGTCCACGAGCCGGATTTGAGCTGTCCCACGAAGTCTGTTGAGTGCTGCGTTGTTGGCGACCAGAATGGACCCAACAAGCCTTGGCAACGGCAAGTCACTGGAATTCAGAGAAAGGACTGCGGTGCAGACCAGCAAGGTCTGAGGGACTCACCCAGTGAGGGTAAGTCAGGGCACGTCTGGAGCAACCAGGAACGCCCAATCAAAAAAGGAGTTGCCTTCGTGGGGACCTGCTAGCCAACGGGCTAATGATCGCGAAGGAGCCTCGAGCGGTCGCACTTGAAGCTGGCCCACGGGTCACTCGTGGAGTGGAGGCCAACAATCTTCGGTGCAGGAGGTGCAGAAGGCTGGGGCTACTCGGAGCCCAAAGCACAACTTCGAGGAGGACCAGGAAGATAAGGTTGCTGCAAAAGTTCACGGTGTCCAGGGGTCACGGTTCCACCTCACCCATGATAACCACGGGTCTCAGCTTTGCTGTGGACTCAGGGTAGCCTCGGGGAAGTCTGGAAATCCACCTCTGGTGATGCAAAGACTTCGGCGTCCGGCAGGAGCTTCAGCAATGCAGACCGGTCAGTTGCTTCTTTGGTGCCTGCCACGCAGGGGAGTCACTCCTTGACCCCAAGGGAGATCTCTTCAGTCTTCTAGTCAGGATAGAACGTCGAAGGTCCAGGATGTACGTTGCAGAGTTTCGTCCAGGGTAACCTAAAGTCCTAGGGACTGGATTCCTATACTTATAGTAAGTTTAGGGGATGGACTAACTCTAAGGCCCCACCTATGGATGGGCCTGGAAAGAGGGGTGGTTACACCCATTTCCTTTGTCCAGTTCCGCACCAGAGCAGGAGCAGGTAGCCCCTGCAACCGGTTTGAACTGGGCTATGCACAGGAACTGCAAACGTGCCCCCAGTGCAGGACTTCAAAGCACCAGAGAGTGCTCCCGCCCAGCCCCAATACACATCAGCCTGTCTGGGGAGGTGGTCACACCTCCCTTCGACAGGAAACCTATTGTCCAGGCCTCCCCTGCCGGAGTTTCAGTCAGCAGCAGGAGGCCAGACCCGTGTCTGTGGCAGAGGCATCCATTTTGTGATGCCAGGGCTCAGGAAAGTCCTACCGGGTTTGGCCAGTGTGAACATGTCTCTCCCTCTAGAAGGGTGGAATGCTACCCCCGCCGCCAGAACTGGCAGGGGGGTAGTATTCCAAAGCGTTTGACACCAAACACGACTTGTTTTGATGCAGCCATCCCAAAGTTAGCATTTACCGCGAGGTTATAATGCACTTAAGAGTATATGGTATGGCTGTATCACAGAACAGCCATAAGGAAGTATTTCCGAAAGCTGCAGAGGGGCTCAGCTCATGCTTGGGCACCCTCTCACATAAAACCAAGAAATCTGCCTTCAGGATTGTCAAGGCCTGCCATAGGAGTGGCTTATAGGTTTATATGTGTCTGTATAGGGTAGTGATATAGGTAGCCTATACCACAGTAAGGGGTGCAAGCACACCCTTACCCAGGCTGCAGTAGCAGACCTGTGGTGCCATTTTGGAGTGCTTCCCAGGGGCGGCATAATATATGCTGCAGCCCCTGGTAGGCCTCTGAGGTACCTATGCCCTAGGTACATAGTATACCATATACTAGGGGCTTATAAGGCACTCCAGAATCTAATTAGATATGTACCTAATGTACATGGAAACCATTTTAGAAAGGAAGCAGCTAGGCTGTGGTCCTGATTAGCAGGGCCACAGCCAGACTAAAGTCGAAAAACAGTGAAACACCCGCAAAAACTGGGGGTACCCATGTGAAGCAGATCCTACTCAGGGCGCCCTTCACTTCTTCTGACCCTCTCACATCCAACAGACATGCCTTTAGCCAGAGGGGCGCCCTTCACTGTTTCTGACCCTCTCACAGATTCAACAGACATGCCTTCGTGCAGGGGGGCACCCTTCACTTCTTCTGACCCTCTCACAGATTAGACAGACAGTCCTTCGGGCGGGGGGGGCACCCTTCACTTCTTCTGACCCTCAAAAGACATGCCTTCAGCCAGGGGGGCGGCCTTCTCTTCTTCTGACCCGCTCCCAGATTCAACAGACATGCCTTCAGGCAGGGGGGCGCCCTTCACTTCTGACCCTCTCACAGTTCAACAGACATGCCTTTGGGCAGGGGGTGCGCCCTTCACTTCTTCTGACCCTCTCATAGATTCAGCAGACATGCCTTCAGGCAGGGGGCCCTCTTCACTGTTTCTGACCCTCTCACATTCACCAGACATGCCTTTGCAGGGGGTGCCCTCCACTACTTCTGACCCTCTAACAGTTTCAACAGACATGCCTTCGGGCGGGGGGGCGCCCTTCACTTCTTCTGACCCTCTCACAGATTCAACAGACATTCCTTCGGGCGGGGGGGCGCCCTTCACTTCTTCTGACCCTCAAAAGACATGCCTTCAGCCAGGAGGGCGCCCTTCTCTTCTTCTGACCCGCTCCCAGATTCAACAGACATGCCTTCAGGCAGGGGGGGCGCCCTTCACTACTTCTGACCCTCAAAAGACATGCCTTCAGCCAGGGGGGCGCCCTTCTCTTCTTCTGACCCTTTCACAGATTCAACAGACATTCCTTCGGGTGGGGGGGGGGCGCCGTTCTCTTCTTCTGACCCTCTCACAGATTCAACAGACATGCCTTCGGGCAAGGGGTGCCCTTCACTTCTTCTGACCCTCTCATAGATTCAACAGATATGCCTTCGTGCAGGGGGGCACCCTTCACTTCTTCTGACCCTCTCACAGATTCAACAGACATTCCTTCGGGCAGGGGGGGCGCCCTTCACTTCTTCTGACCCTCAGAAGACATGCCTTCAGGCAGGGGGGCGCCCTTCTCTTCTTCTGACCCTCTCACAGATTCAACAGACATTCCTTCGGGCAGGAGGGGTGCCTTTCTCTCCTTCTGACCCTCTCACAAATTCAACAGACATTCCTTCGGGCGGGGGGGCGCCCTTCACTTCTTCTGACCCTCTCACAGATTCAACAGACATGCCTTCAAGCAGGGGGGTGCCCTTCATTTCTTCTGACCCTCAGAAGACATGCCTTCAGCCAGGGGGGCGCCCTTCTCTTCTTCTGACCACCTCACAGATTCAACAGACATTTCTTCGGGCAGGAGGGGCGCCTTTCTCTCCTTCTGACCCTCTCACAGATTCAACAGACATTCCTTCGGGCGGGGGGGGGGCGCCCTTCACTTCTTCTGACCCTCTCACAGATTCAACAGACATTCCTTCGGGCGGGGGGGGGCGCCCTTCACTTCTTCTGACCCTCAGAAGACATGCCTTCAGCCAGGGGGGCGCCCTTCTCTTCTTCTGACCCTCTCACAGATTCAACAGACATTCCTTCGGGCAGGGGGGGCGCCCTTCTCTTCTTCTGACCCTCTCACAGATTCAACAGACATGGCTTCAGCCAGGGGGCGCCCTTCTCTTCTTCGGACCCTCTCACAGATTCAACAGACATGCCTTCAAGCAGGGGGGCGCCCTTCACTACTTCTGACCCTCTCAGACATTCAACAGTAATGGGCCTACATGTAGAAATGTACCTCCACCTTTGCAAAAGGTCTACTCCAAACCTGTTGACATTTCACTTTCCAGTTGATGTCCAGTATCTCACTGCTCTGTGTGGCACCGCAATGACAGCTTTCACCATTCAGCTTTCACTGCACTCCTGTTAGAAGGCGACCTCAGAGGAGCCCGGAGGGGGCCCTGACTATCCTGAGACCAACCCTCGAGGTATCGTAGCCGGGCACTGGCGGGAGACTCCTCAGGGGAGGAATCTCGTATCTAGGATCGCACACTCGGCACCACACGACAAAGAGACACCACACCGGGAGTTCTTAAGAATAAATCTTTGTCAGATCGGAGTTGTAGGATCTTTATGATCAGCAAGGCAAATACATACAAGTGGAGCGCGGGCTCACAGAGTCTTGGCGGGGGGTAGGAGGTAGCGGGACAGTCTTTGGGGATATGGATCAAATGCAGGAGCGTACCCGGTGCACAGCTCACAATCCTTGAGCTGGGGGATACGCTTGTCGTCGTGGGGTCCGGCGGGACCAAGAGAGTCTGTGGGAGCCGCGAGTCACTCAGCAGGGCTCAAGTACAAGTTCGGAGGTCTTACGATCTTCAGGGAGCCGCGAGTCACTCAGCAGGGCTCAAGCACGAGTTCGGAGGTCTTACGATCTTCAGGGAGCCGCGAGTCACTCAGCAGGGCTCAAGCACAAGTTCGGAGGTCTTACGATCTTCAGGGAGCCGCGAGTCACTCAGCAGGGCTCAGGTGTTTCCAAAGGCGAATCTGCCGGACAGTCCCAGAGCACCCCTTGTTATAGGGCGACTCCTCTTTGATGTCCGGAGTCTGTGCAGGCAGGAGTCTTGTCACCTGGGGGTCGCTTGTCGGGGTTTCCTGCCATTGTCTTTTGATCCTTTCAGGGCCGGGTCGGGAGGAGTCCCAGACACCCAGCAGGCGTGGAGCCAGCCCTCGGGGAGGCCGGCGGGCCGATCGAAACCCACCTTCCCAGGGAAGCTCAGAGGTGCGATGGAAACTACTCCTCCCTCTCTCATCCCAATGGGAGCGCGATGTCCTCCAGCCGGAGTGGCGCCTCTAGGCCAGGGTCGCGCTGGGGCTGGGCGGCCATCTTGGTGCATGAAGCGGGCACGCGGGCCCGGTGTGGCCGAAAGGAGGAAGGCCACGGACGGGGAAGTCCTGGTCGTGTGTGTGTGTTCTGGTGGGAAGGATCGGCTAGGCCGTGGGCTCGGGGGCTGTGTGAGGTGCAGGGGTCAGGTATGGCTATGTTACGAGGGCCGGGTCTAACAACTCCGCTTTTGTCTGGCCTAATTTCCTCATCTCTAGCTTTCATGACAACAAGGTATAATTTATAATACAGTCAGAACATGCTGCCAACTTTTCTATCTCTTCAGAAGTTCAAAGGTAAAAATCCCTGCTGCACAAGGTGCCACGTTGCAGTATATTGATGACATATACGATGCTGCTTCCCGTATAGACTGTTATGCTGGCATGACCTAAAGGCTGTGTTGAACCTCTCCACAAGCCCATTAACTTGAGGATGATACAGTGCAGTAGTGTGATTCTTGAAGCCATGCTCCACTCTTAATTTACTCGTCTCATTAGAAATGAGCTGTTCCACAGCATCAGTAGCTGTGGTTCCAGTCAAATCCCTTTGCTAAATCCTTTCTTTCATAAACAAGCATTTGCAATGCAATAGGTCTCGCAGTTATACGAGTTTGAGCTATTGGCATTATAAATGACAGTGCCTTTTATTTATGTTTTAAAAAAACCAAACTTAAATAAAAGGCATTGTCATTTACAATGCCAATAGTTCAAACTCCTATAAATGCGAGACCTATTGCATTGAAAATGCTTGTTTTTCTTTTCGGTTTCACTTTTGTTATTCGGTTTTACTGTACCTTCCAGTTGTATCACTAAAATATGCGTACGTGTGTAACTATTTATATTTTCATTATTTGCACATCGCATGAAATAACCAGTGTAACTTATGATGTTTCTGGCAAACAGTTTCTGCTGAAATTCCTAACAATCCACTTCTGGTAAATCGCGTTAACACCCCTTGGGCCTAATTCGAGCGAATAGACAAAACCCCATTAAATAAATAAATGCTAGCGAAATGTATTCATA